>NW_027211648.1:27170000-27682500 GCF_022749685.1 Semicossyphus pulcher | reverse complement strand
AACTAAATGTGTTATATTTTTAATCGTTTGTCATGTTTAGGCTATATCACGTGTTTCAAAGGCATCTGCGTATTGTGTACATAACAGAGCGCAGTATGAATTAAAATTGTAATTTCCAATAGTGAGCAGCATTATTTATGTGCTTTCTTAAATTTACACAAGCACTACGCGTGGTCAGCAGCATGTGTAGATTTTGTTAGTAGCTACGAAAAGATCGGAGCTACTAAAATATTGATGAATGCGGAGATGCACGTACATTTCCGTCTGCGAACAGTTTACACACAAATTCGTTCTGCTCACGTTTCATGAATGAGACCCATTGTGTACAAACGAGGGGAGTCAGAATTCCAGATCGGGCTTTTACTTTGAAAAAGCATACCGTGTTGACCTACTTAACTCTCCATGCCTGTGACTTTTACTGCAGGAAGAGATGTTAATGTTGCTGTCAGAGATCAACAGGACTCATCACAATTCATTTTCACCGTGTATTTTGGCCGAGAAGCTCGCGCGGCTCGCGGTAAAAATATTCTCTACATTTTCAGCGTGTGTCATGCTGACCTGATGCGGTCAGCCACATACTAGGTTTTGACCTAGTCTTGTTTATAATTCAATGGAGAAGAAATATAGCATCACTAGTTTATTTTATATTATTATTGAAATCTATAAACATTATAATGTAAATGCAGGAGCTCTTTGAAGCCATTTATTGACACAATATTCTGTGTGGCCCACGAACCCCCTGTGATCATCCCATGTGGCCCGCTTGCTGTTGTAGTTGAATAGCCCTGATGTAGCTGATGCATTTTTAACTTGTCATAAACACTGTTCTACTGACAGACATAAAAAAACAGCAATAGGCTCTAATAAAATAGACAGATGATGCAGCTGTGCCACACATCATATTTAATTAACGTCGCTTTTAAATGATGGCTCTGAAGCAGGGATGTGTCATGTTGTGAAATGTCTGTTGCCTCGACTCCTCTCTCCTCATGTCTCTTCCTCGTCTCCTCCGCTCACATCTCTCGGAGGGACTAAGACACGAGGAGAGGAGTCGAGGAAAGGACTCGAGGAGGTACAAACTGAGAAATTAGAAGATGCTATTGCATCAGACATGTCTGTAATCACGTGCTGTGTTCGATATGCCATGTGTACTGATTTGGCCTAAATGTAGTATGCTCTATGCAAACAAAAGCTAAATGTGCAGTATGCCAAAAATACCCGGATGTGGTACTGATTCAGAGAAAATCTCCAGTAAGCATCGGACCCATGGATGTATCCATGATCGGACCAGTCTACCTCATCTACTGTATCCCACAATGCAAAGCGCTGGCACGTCACAACAGCAGTTGAAATGATGGACAGCAGCAGCATTCCAGCAGAGGGGGCGCTATAGCTAAAGAAGCGGCGGTTATTGTTTACTTCTGCCTGGTGTAGCATACTGCAAAATGAATTTGAGTTCCTCTATACTACATACTACCGCCTAACGCAGTATGCAGTATATCATGTAGTATGTAGTGTGTAGTATGTAGTTTATAGTACGGCGTTTCGAACACAGCCACGGCCGTCCCTGCAGCTTGAGGTTTAGGTCTTGATTGACACGTTCACTTTTGTAGTGCATTCTGGGACTTGTAGTATCAGTGGTGTGCGCGCTTGTATAGCAGAGGGCCAGTTATGATAGACATATGATATTATCTTGCAGGCCTTGAGTTTGACACGTGTTTTAAGGAGACCCCGACACAGTAATAGCTGCTTGTCAACCCGTGATAATTCCCTGGATTAGAGTATACCAAATTAAGAGAGACACTCGCATTTACGCACAAGGAACAACAGCAAATCTTCATTGAATATTTAAATCCTTAGACCTTAGATCAGTTAGGATATAACTAATAACTGATGTTGTAACAAAAGTAAGTAGTAAATACTTATTTGCTTATTTTTGCTGCTGGATCATATGGCTATATTCTCTACTGCATGCTTTCTGCTGCCTCAAGATAGCAACGCGCCACCACTGCGCCTGACCACCCCTCATTTTAGGACAAACACTCATGGGCACACTGGTGGGCGCAAGAAGATTTCATAGTTAAACAATGTGGGGGCGGGGCATGAAAATGCATTGGGCGGAAACCAGCAATGTCTCTCGTGTTGCACGCTACCTTGAGCGGCTTTGCGACAGGTGTTAGACAGGAAACTAAGACTTAAGTTAACGACGTGTTTTAGCTTATGTTATTTCAGAAGTCAACCCTGGTGTTGAAATATGAAAAGTGTTTATTATAAAGGTTATGATAAATGAAAACATGTTAGTTCAAATGACGACAAATAGAATGAGATCACTTCTGCTAGATAAGGACAGAGAACAGCCTTCTGAATGAACATAACTAATGTCTGCTGTCTTATGAAGACGAGAATGTATTCAAATTGGTAGAACAGATATTTAATTATAATATTCATGTGTTCATTTTCACTGAGGTTGCATAAATGCCATAATGGCTTCATGGCAACTTACCATCTTACCATCTTTGTGGTATGTTACCTGGAGAATTCATTGAGGAAAAACCAGGGCTTCAGCTCGTTTCAATAAACATTTATTGATCACATAAAAGTCTTAATTTCAATCCCATGAAAATACAGTATGGCGTGATATGATTTGCTGAAACGGCTTCCGCATTACAAAAGCTATGATTTGTATACAGGATTTTAACTACAGTAAAACTGAAATACTCATAAGCTCATTTGTTTCGAACATTTACAGTTTTACACATTTACACACTGGTGTTCAAACCCAGGGCCCTTTTAAAGACCCTCTGTGCATCGTCAGCGAGCATGTTGAGGAAAGTACTGAGAGCACTGTAGGTGGAGGTAAAAGAGAGGCCCATCGCTAATGGGATACCAAAGACTGGAATATATCTGGACCCTTCTTCTGCTGCCATTAATGCAACTGCAGCTGCTGACATTAAGAGTAACTTGATGATAAGATCTTTGCTTATTTCCTGTAACGCCAGTGGTGATGTCATCACTGCTCTAAGATCTTCCAAAGACACTGGTGCACTGAGAGCAAGACTCTGCAGTGACTTGTGATCAAGACCAAAAGTACTTTTGTACATTTGGACTGTATCAACAAGCAAGGTTAAATCAGCAGCAATAGAGAGCCCAGGAATTGGTGCAAATGCTATGAGGGCAGAAAAAGAGGCATGGTACTTAATTGTTGCCTGTAAAGCCTCTTTCTTCTTGTTGATGAGCTCCTGGCTGATATTAGGCATGGCAAACAGCAGAGCATTCCTCTTGTGTGCTGGAAGTTCCCTCTCCAGGGTCTCCTCGAACAAAGGGAAATCAAACAGGTGAAGATCGAAGCTGGACACCAGGAAGACTTGTGGGGACTCAACACCTTGTTTCTGAAGACCTGTGTAACAGACAACAGAAAAATCCATTTCAGACAGAGGATTATAATGACATTATTAGGACAAAACCCTGAATCAGCTCAGATACTAACACACTAGCTCTTCCTCTATACCTGGTCTCAACTTGTGTGAAGTTATTTTAAGCTCTTGTCCCCTTTTAATGAAGCAGTGTCTGCATGGATGCAAGAGCCTTTAAGTTGTAGGTTAATTTGACAGTCTCTCATTAAGACTCACCTTGAATGCAGTTGTCCCTGATTTGTTTGAGAGTGTTTATCTCATTGAACTCCCTCTGACTTCTTTTCCCGTCACTTAGGCTATGGTCGATCTTTGAGCGGACAAAGTAGAACTTCTTCTTCATCCTCTGAATCTCCTTCGACAGCTTCACATCATTTTCTCTGAAGCGATCAGCTGAGATGATGATGAAGAAGTCAAACTTTTCAAATCCAACATGCTCCATGTACTCTGCAGCTGGAAAATTGGTGGTGCCAATACCAGGAAGATCCCACAGTGTAACATTGGGGTAGTTTGGATGGGGGTACGGTTTAACCTCGGTGGTGGTTTCTACAGAACCAGTAGGAGCAGCTCCCTCGTCCCTGTTGTCTATGCCTCTTAAAGCATTAACAAAGGTGGATTTACCAGAGCCGGACTCTCCTGTGACGGCAATATTTAGAGGAATTGTTTTCTCCCTGTCCAAATGCTCCTGGATCTTTGCAACAGCTAAGGCCTGATTATTGTTTTGTAGAGCTTCTCTGATTTCTTCATCGTTAAAATCATGTGGATCATCCATGGTGGTCCTTGAAAACTGGAGTTGAACAGAAGTTAAAAAGTCATTATTATCTTCTGGTTAGAAAAAATGTTTTCCCAACGATAATTTTGCATCATGAACAAACAAAATGTGACAGAATGCAAATGACAAAGTGGTCGAACATCAACACGTTAAGCTGTTAGCAGATGCTCTGCATAAAATCAGTGATTTAATACTTCAGACAATTCAAGGTGGGGCTGAGTGAAAATGAAAACAGTTGAGTGATCTTCTACACAGACGCCCCTATGCTGCAACTGATGATAAGAATCAACAGAAATCTGCTCTCAATCAGACGAATCATCTTTACAGAACATCAGTGTTTTTACTTCCTTTAAAGTAAAACAGAGGTAATAAAGGAATAGAGGAAGGTGACATCTATTCACATTAAAATAAAGATAATATTCAAAGATTAATGGATCATCTATATTTTAGTACCAACTGTGATAAA
This sequence comes from Semicossyphus pulcher, assembly GCF_022749685.1. Lineage (NCBI taxonomy): Eukaryota > Metazoa > Chordata > Actinopteri > Labriformes > Labridae > Semicossyphus > Semicossyphus pulcher. The sequence continues at coordinate 27,677,852 of NW_027211648.1, read as the reverse complement.
CAGCAAGAGGGCTTTTGCTAAATAACAGAGGTTACTCACCCTGGAGTCCTAAAGTTGAAACAGATGAGACAAAAGCAGATCACCCAATGAGTTACTTTGAGTTGTTCAGCAGCGAGAAACACACACACACACACACACACACACACACACACACACACAGAGAGAGAGAGGAACAGGCGAAGAGTTTTTTAGGGTCCAGCCCTTTAGACAGTAACCAATGAAAAAGTTCTTCCGTGAATCAGCTGACTTTCAAGAAACATGTTGATTTACAAGAAACATCTAAAGCTGAACCCTCACTCCCCCTGCAGGCCACTAAGATCATGACCCAATATTTATGATGTAATTCACCTCTTTTTCTCCTCATGGCTGCTACTGGGAATAATCCTTCCTGCTTTTGTTCATAAAAACTTTGCTCTGTTTGAAACCACTGATGTTGGGAGCCCTTATGAGGCCTTATTGAGACACTGTATGTTATAATATTGTGTGATACTTTCAACTTTCACTCTTCAGCTCTGAACAACTAATAAGCACCGTCATCATAACATTTGGCCGACAGCCACCTGAAGCCGGATAACTAACAGGTCAGACAAACAGATTGCTGTGATTCACAGTGTTTGCTGTGAGACCGGCTCTCATGTCCCCTCTCCTCCGTCTCTATTAAAGTCATTCCTCAGCTGTTTGTGAGCAACAAGGGGGACGTAGACGTGGAGGAAAACTATTCAAAATGCTGTTTTTTAAAGGTTTAACTCCAGCTTTTCTTTCCAGTTACATCAAACACCTCCTCTTATCACCTGCAAAATAAGATAAGAAGAATGAGCTCAAGGTGTAGCCTGTATTCAGCTGAAATGTGATCAAAATACTTAATAATTCTGAGTATTACACGTCAGACTGAACACAGAATCTATTTTAATATCAGCGTGAGAACTTTCCTCTCAGAAGCTTTTTAAGTGTGTGCATCGAGGCGACGTCTTTCTTCTCATCTTGTATCATTGTCTTTGTTCATGAAGGTCTCTGAGCTGAAGCTCCAATAAAGTTGTGTACTGTTGGGTCACAATGACACAGCTGAAATGTGAATTATAAACAAGTATGTGTGGTAGCTGCTGAGAGGGTGAAATAAGTCTTAGGGCCACTTTGTTGACTCAGACTTACTTTATCAAGAAAAATGAAGTTTTCAGATATTTTAAAGAACAGATGCTTAAATGTTTCATAAAATTCAGAGTTCATAAATTCATTAAGTCATATTTTCATTATTATACAACAGATGAAGACTTTCAAAATAAAAGAAAAAATTGCATTCGATTCGTAATTTAAATAAAAAGAAGATAAATGCTGATTAACAATCTGTCCACAACAACAGAACATTAATTTAATTTGGATCAATAGTTAAAAAACAGAACATTTTTTATCTTTTAATGTTGTTTCTAAAAACAGGACATTTTCTGATACGTGATGATGTTTGGGTTGCACGATGGTGCAGCGGCTAACACTGTCGCCTCGCAGCAAGAAGGTTACGTTTGTAACAAGGTACTTGTGAGGTGAAAAACAGGACAGTTTCTTCACATTTTCAACAATTTATTTTAATAATCTCAAGAAAAAAAGGTTTAGCAAAGAAGGAGTGATGAAGAAAAAGAAAAGACGTGCAGCAGCTTGTCTCATATTCTGTGCAGCACATATGAAAATGCCGGTGGATATAATGTTGGTATAATGATAATGTGGAGGTGTATCAGCTCACCTTGTATCACGATGCATTCTGGTTCAGTGACATTGATTTAGTATTTAATAAGAAATGTATCATGAAGACCATCAACACGAGATAAAGTTTTGATAAGAATAATAAACAATTGAGACCTGTATTATTTCCTTTAAATTATGTTGTGGTGTAATTCAGCACTGTGGCCACTAGAGGGCAGTGAACGCTCATCACAAATTAAACTGTCTGTTGGTTTAAAATCAAAAATGGCCGTGATGTTTCTTATATTCTGTCCTACCTTTGTGTACATAGTGATACATGGATCAGGGGCTCATACTGTTTGAGAACTACGTGTTTATTATGAAAACTATGACTACTTCTACACAAACTATTATAACCTACGACATCAACATAAAGCACACAAATCAAAGTGTTTCATACCAAGACAGAACAACCAAATCAGCTCATTCTAATGACTTTATTTAAAGACTCAGGGACATCCATTCAACATGAAACTCTGACATCAACCATCATATTACCTGATTTGTACAAAGTACTGATATGTGCAGCTTGTTTACAGAGCGGTTTCTTATACAGCGCTAAGAATGACTTTGGGAAAATGTTGAACAGATCTTTGCATTATAAACTGTTTATATGTACAATATCACTCTGCAGGGTTCAAACCCAGGGCCATTTTAAACACCCTCTGTGCGTCCTCAGCAACCATGTCAAGGACTGAGCTGAGACACTGGTAGGTTGTGACAAAAGAGAGGCCCATCGCTGCTGGGATTCCAAGTATTGGAATGAATCTGGCCCCTTCCTCTGCTGCCATTAATACAACTATGCTGGAACATTGAGCAACCACCTTCAATACAAGATCAGGGGTTATTTTTGCTGCTGCCAGAGGTGAAATGATGACTTTCATCAGATCTTTATAAGGAACACCTGTTTTATTGGCCAATCTCTTCAGTGACGGGATATCAAGACCAAACCCAAGTACATATTGCATGACAAGACCAACCAGCAAGGCTACATCAACAGCAATAGAGAGCCCAGGAACTGGTACAGCTGCTACAGCTGCAGATAGAAGAGCAAAGTATTTTATTTGGGAATGGAAAGCCTTTTTCTTCTTGTTGATCATGTCCAGGCTGATATTGGGCATGGCCAACAGCAGAGCATCCCTCTTGTGTTCAGGAAGTTCTCTCTCCAGGGTCTCCGCCAAAAGAGGGAAATCATAGAGGTGGAGCTCAAAGCTGGACACCAGGAACACCTGAGGAGACTGGACACCTGCTGCCTGAAGGCCTGAGTCACAGAAGGAGCAAAAATATGTTTATTTCTTCCTCGTTGCGAAACCTCAACAGAGAACTACTACAAATAAATACACTAACTACACTGGTCTGAAGTTTTAGGTGGCTTTCATATATTTTGACATTTTTTAAATTCCCTACGTTAATCACTCCCAACTTCTCAGTTTAAAAATTATATCAATTTAAGTAGAAATGTAACGTAAAGGAAAGTAAAGGAATACTGATATCACTGCAGACATTTTGGTTCGCCAAGTGCACAGAAAAATGTAATCATTTAAAAGGATTAGTGAAAGGGGTGCTTATCAATTTATCATGTGCACCATAATCTAAAGCAGGGGTCACCAACACGGTGCCCGCGGGCACCAGGTCGCCCCCAAGGACCACATGAGTCGCCCGCAGGCCTGTTCTAAAAATAGCACAACTCACTAGTGAGCTGCACACTTGCATTTATATAGATTTAAAAATGACTCATATCTTAAAAATATGTTCATTATACATGAAGTTTAGATAAGTTTAGGTGAACTCTGATCTACTCTAGTTCAGTGGTCAGTATCGTGCGCGTGACAAAAACAGTGCTCATGGAGAGTAAGCTAGCGGGCGCAGCAAAGATGGGCGCTGAATGCAGTTTCTTACCCCAAAAACATGGCAGAAAAAAGAAAGAAAACTTATCACTTTCACAACGAATGGGAGGAGGAGTTCTTTTTTACGACTGCGAAAGAAACCTGCGTGTGTCTCATTTGCGGGGTGACTGTGGCGACGGCAAAGCGGCACAATGTGGAGAGACACTTCACTACGTGTCACAAAAGCTACCATGCTAACTACCCACCGGGAAGCGCACTACGGGCAGAAAAAGCCCGTGAGCTCAAGGCAGCTTTGGGTTAAGCAACAGTCTTTTCTCACGAGGCCGGTGAAAAAGTCACAAAAAGCAACCGAAGCCTCGTTTAGAGCTACACATTTTCTGATCAAGAAGAAGAAGGCATTTTCAGACGGAGAAGTTGCCAAAGAAGCAATGATGATAATTGCTAACACTGTACTTAAAGACGAGAAAAATGGAACCGATCTAATCTCCACTCTCTCCGACGTCCAACTGGGGGCATCTACGATGGCTAGACGAGTGTCAGCTATGTTTGGTAACTTGGCCGATCAGCTGGACCGTGATCTGGTGAAGTGCAGGTGGTTTAGCATCCAGTGCGACGAGTCCGTGGACAGCAGCAGTACAGCGCAGCTGTTGGTTTTTATCCGGATGGTGTTTGAAGATTTCTCCACAAGAGAAGAACTCCTGACACTACTGCCCTTAAAGACAACTACGAGGGGAGTTGACATTTATAACACGGTGAAGGAGTTTTTCGTGCAGAAATACAGCCGACATACAGGTTTCATCGCTCACTGTAAAGGTGACCCAGACTTCCCAAAATTTCTGCATTACCACTGCATCATTCACCAGCAGGCGATATGTGCAAAAGTGATCGGCTTTGGGCACGTGATGACTCCCGTGATGACTCCCGCTCCAAAGCAAAACAGCACAGGATTTTCAAGGTGCTATTGGAGGAGATGTCAGCTGAATATGGTGACCTGCTGCTACACACAGAAATCCGATGGCTCAGCAGAGGACGAGTTTCACTTCGTTTTTTGTCACTTTTGGGTGAAATCAAAGAGTTCATGCAGTCCAAAGGCAAAGACGTCTCACTGCTAGAGGACACAGAGTGAACACTTGACCTTGCATTTTTAACGGACATTACTGGGAAACTAAACCACTTGAACTGCGAGCTGCGAGGCAAAGGTAAGACTGTTGTTGATATGATAAGTGCTTTAAATGCATTTAAAGCCAAGATGAACATTTTCTCTGTGGATTTACGGAGAAAAAAGGTGCTGCACTTTCCCTCTGTGCAGTCGATGCTGAAAGACAATGCTTCTGCATCTGAGACATTTGGCAAAGTTACAGAAAAGTACTGTGAAGTCATAAACAGACTTGGGCAAGAGTTTGAGAATAGGTTTTGTGACCTTGATCAGCTTGAGCCATGTGTGTCATTCATTTCCAATCCTTTCATGAATGTGGACACAACATGCTTTGCTGAGCAACTAAGTGCAACGTTCAACTTGGATGCTGGACAGGTGGAGATTGAAATCAAAACATTGCAAAATGACCTCCACCTCAAAGCCTACCAGGCTGCACCAAACTTTTGGTGCCTTGTTAACACAGAGAAGTACAGTGGTGTATGCACAGCAGCTATGAAGGTTGCCAGCCTGTTTGGTTCGACCTATCTCTGTGAATCAGCGTTTTCTGACATGAACTTCATCAAGAACAAACACAGAACACGCCTCACTGATGCACATCTGAAAGACTCACTCACAGTTGAAGTGTCAAGTTACACACCAGATTACAATACACTGGTGAACAGCATGCAATGCCAGTCTTCCCACTAACAAAGAAACAGATACCAGATGTTGTCAGTGGCAACATGGCAGTGCCATGGCAAAGTTGAATTAAAATATTGAAGAATTGTGTTCAATTTAAAAGTGTGTTCATGACATGTAACAGTTATAATTTTGTTAAGAATGCTGCAGATTTGGTCATTAGTTCAAAATGTGACAAGATTTATTTAAAAATATGTAAGTTGATTTTTCTTTAACATTACATAATTGATAACTTTTTGAAACATGGTGCAACATAGTTCATGATTTGTTAAAAGGGTTTGTCAGTGGCTAGTGAAAATGGGACATTTTTCCTATGAAATGTAGTGATGTAAGTGATCATCTGAAAATTTAACAATTACTGCGATTAATAGAGACAAAGTGCTGAATATTGATATCTGTTTCCCACCTTGTTGTCATTGTTGATAATTACTGTGAGAAATCATTAACGTGATCAGTGTCTTCACATAGATGAGTATCATTAATTATTATTAATAATGTATAACTAAAGGCAAACTGAGCAAACTTGTTATTTCAGAAGAGCGTATCAAACTGGTAGCCCTTCGTATGACTCAGTATCCATGAAGTAGCTCTCACTTTCAAAAAGGTTGCTGACCCCTGATCTAAAGGTTAGTGGTTTATTATTTGGGTAACACTTTACATTAAGGGTACAATTTATATACCTAAGTAATGCTGAAGTAATGCTTAACTAATGCATGACTCATGATGATTTAATGCATGAATTAATGCAGGATGTATCTTGAATTCCTGTTGCTCACCAGTAAGAAATGATGGCGTCACTCTGACTTTATGTGATTAGTTTACACTTAATAGATCTTCAATGAATGAATGTTAATTCACAGTTACTTCATACATTGATTGATATGCGACCGTTTAAAAATGAGTATTACGACATCGCTTTAGTTGGGGGGGACACAAGTCAAGGAAGTAACGGAGACCTTGTGTGAAGTGATGATTTAGTAATGATGAAAATGAGCAGATACTCCCTTTTAGTGATGTTCATTAAGTACTACTTTACAAATGAGTATTACGACGTGAGCAATGCAACAGCATCCACCGCACACAGAACTCGGTAAGTTTGTTTTCCAACTTGCACGTTTCCTAACAAGCTATCCAATGTTAGCATGTAAAGCTAGCTAACGTTAACCCAGTACAGATTAGCCTTCCTGGGTTAGACTTTGTGTTGTGTTATTGTGTTGTATTTGCGGTGGAAACTTGTTGTGTTGTGAAGCATATGGCAGATAAACTCAAACTTGTTCTACCGCAAATATGACACATGACTTCATCAGTTCTTACTGGTGAGCAACAGGAATTCAAGATACGTCCTGCATTAATTCATGCATTAAATCATTATGAGTCATGCATTAGTTAAGCATTACTTCAGCTTTACTTAAGTATATAAATTGTACCCTTAATGTAAAGTGTTACCATCATTTGTATATCTTGTGGCACCATGTGCTTTAATTTAATCCTCACTGAAATGTTTATCAAGAAGGAGAAGATGACCTTCTAGGATCATGGGTCTGGGGCTTTGTGGCTGCAGGTTTCTGAAGTCACAAAGTGTGACATGACGTCATGTTCTGCTTTATAAGTTTGCTGTTCGTTCACAGTAAACAGAAAGTTGTCTGACTTCTGTATTTTGAGAAATCAATGTTTCACATTAAAGAAAACATTGAAGTCAGACAAACAAAATAGGCACCGAAGTAAAAACAGACACATTCATCTTCACTGTTCTTTATGTGTCACTCACCTTGAAGGCAGCTGTCCCTGATTTGTGTGAGAGTCCTTTCTGCACTGAACTCCCTCTGACTTCTTTCCTCAGCACGTATGTTATCGTCGATCTTTGAGCAAACAAAGTAAAACTTCTTCTTCATCCTCTGAATCTCCTGAGCCAGCTTCATATCATGATGAAGAAGAAGTCAAACTTTTCAAATCCAACATGCTTCAGGTGGTTGGCAGCTGGAAATTTGGTGGTGCCAATACCAGGAAGATCCCACAGTGTCACATTGGGGAAGTTTGGATGGGGGTACGATGTAACCTCTATAGTGGTTTCTACAGAACCAGTAGGGGCGGCTCTCTCATCCCTGTTGTCTATGCCTCTTAAAGCATTAACAAAGGTGGATTTACCAGAGCCGCTCTCTCCTGTGACGGCAATATTTAGAGGAACCTTTTTCTCCTTTTCCTCCTTTTCCAAATACTCCTGGATCTTTGCAGCTCCTTCAGCATGACCCTTATTCATTGCTTCTTTAATTTTACTCCATGTAATTATTTCCATGTTTTCAAAGAATTCAGCTTGATCCACCATGGCCATCTCTGAATTTGCAAGAAAAACAGGAGTGAAATAAACTATTGTCTTTAGAGATATCGCAGGCTAAGTCAGCTCGGTGATTTTACATTATGACAATGCCAAATAGGATCGTGATTATTCCAAAAACGAATTATCAAAATGTCAACATTTACTAGATAAAAAAATATTCCTTTTATTTAATGTCTACAAAATCTGAGATTAATAAATGGACTTAATAACATCAGGTACTTACTGGAGTGTTTTCCGTTCTGGTTAGACTGGCGCTGGTATCAAAGGTTCCTGTTGATTTCTGATTTTAAAATCTGGATTAAAGTGTCCACTAGGAAAAGAGAACCTTTATAGATGATTTAGCTCCTCTTTATACTGGAAGTATTTATGCAGTGATGGTTATATATCCCACTGTGATGGACAGAGAGTCTAAACCAAATAAGCTTCTGTTTGTTTCATGCTGAGGTTTTTGAGTCATAACTGTAAGGGAGCTGACTTTCACAAAGGGAGGAGCAGAGTGGCATGTTTTTAGCCCGTTGTACTTTTGTCTTTAGTTCGTGTTTACAGCCCTCACTCTTTGTATACAGTATCTGTGGTGCGGATGGAACACCAGGACTGACACAGAAGGGAGATGTGGTGATATTTGAGCTGTAAGATATTATGGCAGCTTTTATTCTTAGTTGCTAATATTGTCTTGACTAGTTTATCAACCTTGAAAATAAAAATCATGGGAGTAAAAAAAACAAACGATCCTTTCAAACTGTCTATATCAACTACACAGCAAAATCAGCATACCCATATTAGCATATTAGCTAACCCTAACCCTAACAACAGACAATGCTTATGTTACAATACCAATGATAATGGCACAAATGTGTAAAATGTGCAAGATCGCCATGGCAATGATGAAAAGCTGATAATAATAATTGTAACAGTTGAAGTCAACAGCTCTATTAGCATTAGCAACTATAATAATAACACTATGGGGCAGAGATGTAGACTTGAGACTTGGTGACTTGGACTCAAATCGACTCGAGTCACTGTTTTGATGACTTGCGACCTGATTTGACAAAAAATAAATGACTTGAGACTTGACTTGGACTTGAGGCATGATGACTCGGTTGACTTGCGTGTGTTCATAAGTTTGAATGTTAGCTGTTAAATATAAAATGATATAATTCAAAGTTTCTGTCTAACTATCAAGTGTGCAGCACAAACTGGGAATCATGATTGGACGACTCAAAAAGCTCCCCGTATGTGACGGTCATGATTGGATGACTGGCCATCAGTCAAACTTCTTGCTATGGCAACAGGTGACATCACAGGCCCCGGCTGCCTGATGTTCTTTCCCCAAAGAGAAGCCTCATCAGTCAAAGGACAAACAACAAAGGACTTGACTTGACATAACCTGTGATTTGACTTGACTTGCCCAAGGAAAAATTACTCGAGACTTGAGACTTGGACAAAATGACTTGAGACGTACTTGGGACTTGAGCAAAAATGACTTGGTCCCAACACTGCTATGGGGAAGACTGATATTAATAGCTGTTGCAGTCTGAGTCGAGTAGGTCCATGGCAGCAGGTGGTCTGCAGCAACAATCCCCAGGAACTTACAAGACAAGAGAGCACAAAAAATCCCAGGAAGACATATGGTTAGTATTGTGATGGGACAGGAATATACGTAGTTAATTAGATGCATTAATATAATATAAATGCATACACAGAAACTGTGTGTGGGGGAGAGAGAGAGAGAGAGAAGCTCGGTGTGTCAGATCCCACCGTCAGTCTAGGGCTGGTCCAAGCCTGAACCATCCCTAACTATAAGGTTTATCAAAGAGGAAAGTTTGAAGCCTACTCTTAAAAATAGAGAGGGTGGAGACTTTAGTTAGTTAGTCGGAAATTTCAACTAGAACGCCCCCTGAAGTTGAATTTCCGACTCGGAAAGTCGGAGGAACCTCACCATCTCCGACCTCATGTCTCCAGGCATCAACAGTAAATGAAAGCTGTAGTATTACCTGTTTATTATCACTTCTGTCTTATTTGTGTCTCAATTAAATCAGCCGTACTCACATGTCCAACTTCTATCTGTGGACATGTTATGGTGTTTGCATCCGCAAAATACCGCATAATGCGTTGTTATCAACTGCTATTGCTAACAATGGCTATAGCTATAGCGCAACTTGGGTGTGACGTCATTCCCGGTTCCAAGTTCCAAGGTAAATGGAACGCACCATTAGGGCTCCTGTAGCAGGCAGTCTATGGCGCTCATTTCCTGCCAAAACTTAAAGGTTTAATAAGTAGGATTTTTCCTTTAATTTTGTCAACCACACATTCAAACTGGTCCCCTCCTCCTGGGCTCTTCATCACCAGAAGCTCACTCTCTCGTGCAAGAACACGCCCACCCCACCGAGCTAACACCGACAGCATCACGGTTACTTTTGCGCTAGCATGCTAACCACCAGTTACCTTTGCGCTAGCATGCTAAAGCCGGTTACCTTTGAGCTAGCATGCTAATGGCAGGTTAGCTTTGCACTATATCCAGCTTGGACAAACTGAACTCATACCCATAAGTCTGCCTGGAACCTGGGTGTCATAATTGATGACCAGCTAACCTTTAAGGTTCACGCGGCCTTGATTGCTTGGTCATGTCGATTTGCCCTGAACAACATCAGGAAGATCAGACCCTACCTTTCAGAGCATGCAACAATTACCAATACCATTAAAATTGGTATGTGTAATACATCGAGAGAGAGAGAGAGAGAGAGAGAGAGAGAGAGAGAGAGAGCAGGCATGCATATGGACAGCATGGACACGGCACAAAAAGCTGTCATTGAAGCATGAGACATGTTCTGCTGTATACATTTCCGTTTAGTGAAGTGTATGAACTGAAGTGTAGACCGGAGTCCTTGTTTAAAGTGACAGACAGAGTCTCATATGCACGACTCCTTCTCAGGTTGAAAGTGCAGCAATAAGCGGTAGAAAGGTAGTGAGCCGCCGCAGTGAGTAAGGACGCATACGCACGCCAGGTAGAGTGGTTTGTGCATGCTTGCTGTTGCCTCCAGTTGGGTTGCCAGGTCTTATGACACATATTCCACACTGAGGTTGAGGAACACCTGTAGGATTGGTATCAATGTGAAAGAGGGAGATAATTGGGAGTAAAGCAGGAGAGTGGGTCGGGAGTGTTGGCAGGTATGGTAGCAGACTTCACAGATTGAAAAATTAACAAAGACAGTTCACTCACAATATATGAAATGGTCTCTGGAACTAAAGAAAGTTCATTTGTTGAAGTCAATTCAGCTAGCTTTAGTCAGGTAGTTTAGTGTCAAGTGAGTTTCAGTGTTAAATAGCTCTTATGCGATCAAAAAGTACAGATGGGGCTTCAACAGTCCTACAACACTGGTGTACTCCAGTGATGGGAGGCACAGGGCTTTCCTCCTCGAGGCAAATGTTATCTCGGTCCAGCTCCTCTGTATGAGGTGATCGGGTTCCGTGCTGGCTCACCATCTCCTTCGTCAAGGAGAATCCAAAATCAAAATTCTATGGGATTTCCAGTAGAGATGCACGATATGTAAAATTTAAACCGATACAGATAACTGATAAGTTCATATTTTCATATTTAATATCATCTTTATATAATCTGCAGTTTGTGCATCTAGGAAAATAAAAAATGTAAGAGTGATGAAAAACTAATATTTTAGTAGCTCTGGCTTAACTGTAACGGCAAACAACCGTCCTGGCTCTTCAAATGTTTATTTATTTTTTGTGTGAGTAAGGCACAACAAAATAAAATCTACTGTGATTGCACAGAGTGAATTTATGTGCATCTTAGTATATTAGGCTTTTCATAACTTAAACTTAAGGCCTGTGGTCAGTTGCTATAGATTAATAAAAACAGCAGCAAAAGACATGTCAAATCACACAATTAAAACAAAAAGTGCATCCCTCAAAAAAAGGGTTAAACAGAACTATGACTGCAAATAAAAAAATTCATATTCAAGTATTTTTTGCATAACAAAGAAAAACATCTATTCAACCTTTAGTGCGTGAGGACGATGTAGGCATTTAGTAAAGAGTTTTTAAGTCAAATGTTTTTATAATAAATTAAATGCATTGACATATGTCAACCTCAACTACTGTAGCAAGGCTTTTTGCATCTTAAAGTCTTTATCCAACCACTGAGCCGTTAAGCTAAGCATACTGACCGGACTAATGTCAGAAGTCCATATGTCCGTGGTGAAACTTATGTTTAGTCCGTTTTTGTTGATCAAATTATGAATGTGTGTGGCGACCAAATCGCACAAGGCAGGGAGGGACACATCCGAGAAGAAGCGGCGGCTTGGGAGGGTGTAACGTGTGAAAACCTGGATCCTCTACCACAGAAAAAGGCTGGTGGTCAAGCCTTTTCGCTGTCTCTAGAAAACTTTTTACAGTTTTCAAATGCCTGCTGAATGGGGACGTCCATGGTCCGTGTTGTTGTTTAAGCCTTAGCCTGCTGCCGCGGCTGCTTCATATTTTTTAATACAGCTTCGCCGCGATGACGACATCACAACAAGTTGTTGTTGTGTTAAAACTTGCCGTCTTCTTTCCTCCTCTCTGAATCCTCGCTGAACATGTTTTGCAAATAGCAATGGTGTTGTCATCTGCTTCCTCGGAGAAAACCAAGCTGGCGAAGACATGCTAGTGTACTGCTGTCAGCGCAGTCAGGCAGACACAGGGCCAGCTTGCCTTGGGTCCTGCTGGTAAAGCACGGTAGATGACGTCACGAGCGCGACACGGCCTGTTTTAGAAGGTGCTAAATGTCCAGCAAGTAATAGCACCAGTTCCTTTACTTTATCGGATCTGTCTATCGGATTTGTCTATCGGATTTAATCTATTTATCGGAGCAATAAAAATGACGTAATTTTCCCCCATATCGACCGATAATTTATCTGTCCGATAATTGTCGTGCATCCCTAATTTCCAGGATATCTCAAAACCTAGCCTGTGTAAAAACATAAGCATTTCTTTTATGGAATGTTGTATCCTTTATTACACCAATCATGAATTATTCCTAATGTTTTTTACAATAAAATTAGGATTATCTATTATTTTAACCAAGAAAGTGACGTATCTCTTTAAATCATAGACTGAAATTCTGCACATCTTAATATATTTTACACCTCATTCATATATTCAAGATTAAAGTGCATAAAGTCTTCGTAATCAAATACAAATTATTTTAAGCACTTGCTGTGCATAACAGGGCAACAATGCTGTATGTGTAAATAGTTTTATATTTAAAACTGTACAAAAGTAATTCATTCCAACCTAAGAATGACATTTTTTAGCTGTGGTTCATTTTTTCTATAAGCTGTTTAGTACAGAAACATGCTTAACTATAGCTTTTGAACTCGATTTAGCCTCTGGGAGTGACGGCAAACTTCTCGGTACTTCCAGTGAAGACAGCGGTTAGCAGCAAACAACTTCCAAAACAACACCACTCCATGTGCTAGCCAGAGGAACCCTTACTGCCATTAGGTACCAGGATGAGATCCTCAGACCCATTGTTAGACCATATGCTGGTGCAGTGGGCCCTGGGTTCCTTCTGATGCATGACAGTGCTCGGCCTCATGTGGCTGGAGTGTGTCAGCAGATCCTGCATTACGAGGGCATTGATGCTATGGACTGGCCTGCCCTTCTCCAGACCTGAATCCAATCGAGCACCTCTGGGACATCATGTCTCGTTCCATCCACCGACACCACGTCGCACCGAAGACTGTCCAGGAGTTGACTGATGCCTTGATCCAGGTCTGGGAAGAGATCCCTCAGGAGAACATCCGTCGTCTCATCAGGAGCATGCCCAGACGTTGTAGGGAGTGCATACAGGCACGTGGAGGCCACACACACTACTGAGCCTCATTTTGAATTGTCTTGAGGAATTTCCACAGAAGTTGGATCAGCCTGTGATCAGATTTTTCCACTTTTATTTTGAGTATGATTCTGACTCCAGACCTCCATGGGTTAATGATTTTGATTTCCATTGATCATTCTTATGTTATTTTGTCGAAACAATGTTCCGCCTGCTACATTTTCCAAACGTTAGTGCGCCCCCCTGTCAAGCCACCGTGCCCCCCGCCCCACAGTTTGAGAATCGCTGGCTTATAGCAAGAAACGCCTTTGTGTGTTTGTTAGATGTAAGCTCAAAATATAAAATTATAAAAGTATAGAGTAATTCTCACTGCCGGGTGTAATGACTGATGCAGCCTCCATGCATAACATGTCACATTAATTTGTCAGTATATCTGCAGGTGTAAATCTCTCTGGTGCTCTGAAACTTGGTTAATGCAGTTGTCAAATCCAGCTCGAAAAAAAAAAAAAATGTCTATGTCGTCAAGAAATAGAAAGTCGTCCATACTCCAATCTCGGAACCTGTCGCCTGTCGTCAGTCGATTTAGCCTCTGGGAGTGACGGCAAACTTCTCGGTACTTCCAGTGAAGACAGCGGTTAGCAGCAAACAACTTCCAAAACAACACAGATCTTGCTGCTTTGCTCTGATGCGTTTGCTTTTTTTGCTCACTTTACTTAAATAATACAGAAATCCCCCTTATCTCTTATATGATTTTATATTTACATTGTACAATACCTGCACAGTAACTGCTACTAATCCCTCCAGATTTCAGTCTTATCTTTTTCTGGTTTTTATCTTAATTGGGATAACATGTTACATATACCTGATTATTAATATCCCAGTGACAGTACCATGGTTGTGTCTCAATTTCTCAACATTTCAGTCACATCTCAGGTGTTTACATGCCAAAATATTCTTGTTTCTATTGGAGAAATTCAGGTAGCATATCCAGCTTTCTCAAACCCAGGATAAAGGCTTATTCAGATTGCTGAAACAAGGATATGATGTAAGGGCTGCAGTCGTGCAGTGGTTAGCGATGTTGCCTCACAGCTAGAAGGTTCCTTGTTCTAATCCCGATTCAGAGGTAGGTGGCCTTTCTGTGAGGAGTTTGCATGTTCTCCCCGTGCATGAGTGGGTTCCCAGCAGGTACTCCAGCTTCCTCCCACAGTCCAAAGACAGGTGTGAATGTGAGCGTGAAAGGTTGTCTGTCTCTATGTGTCAGCCCTGTGATTGACTAGATAATGGATGGATGATATGATGCTAAGGTCCAACACTGGATACTTTAAAAGCCTATCCATAATCAGGATTATCTTTTCTTTATTTGTGCAAAAAGACAAGATTAAAATATAACAGAAATAGACATTTACATAAAAATGCACAGGTGGATAAAAAAAACATCTGAGGGCTTTAAAAAGAACCCAGCTAAGATTGAAATTAAAAGCAAATGTACTTATTAAGGCTACTATTGAGCATGTAAACACACTTCATGTGTCTCATAGTATACACAATTCAGATCAAACAGTTCAACATCACTGGCTGATTTGTGAAACCTTTATTCTATTTGTGAAAATGCAATAAAGGCACATTTCACCGTTTTTACAGCATAGAGACCACATTAGACCAGGTCCAGATCAAAAACCACTGTACCTAGACTTCTCAAATCTGGACTGGATTAATCTACAGACCCTTAAGATTCATAAATTCACAAATCAGAGACTGTGTTTTTATGAATGTTTAGCCTCTGTGGGATAATCTAGTCCAGATTTGAGAAGTCTAGGTACAGTGGTTTTTGATCTGGACCTGGTCTAATGAGGTCTAGGTATAAAACAAAAACAGTGAAATCTCCCCTAGAGAATTTTCACAAATAAAATAAAAGTTTCACAAATACAATAGTGGGTGTCAGGCAAAGTTAATGTCTTACCTAAAGTGTCTAAAATGTTTTCACATCAAGAAGTGTCACAAAAAGACAGACAATCAGTGGACAAACAGTCGCACTGCACATTAAGTTAATTTCCCCTTAACTTTCCCCTTAACTGCCGAATCGGAAGCTGGCGTTGTTTTTAAAATTCTTATTTTTTTGAACGAAGGTCGGCTCGATCATCTGATGATGCATTCAAGGAGGTCGGGAAATCTGAATGGCTTTCGTGACAGCGTCAAGGGAATTTATCTCAAGTTGAATTTTAGATCTAGTACGGATTGTTGGCTGAACTTACATACAGACATCTGTTTATAGAGATTAATAAGAAGGTAAATCGTTGTCAGATGACGCTGATGGGATCCGCCTGCTTTTGCTCTCCACACAGACTGTTTTTCCTGCATATGTCGCAGCCTGCTGATACGTGATTGGTCAGTATAACGTACTACAAACAGAAACCAGAACAATTGCAATCCCTTGAATCCACGTCCCTTTCTACAGATTCTACATTTCTAGAATCTGTAAATAGAAATAACCGATCTGGTAATAAATAAATTAATATGTTTTGTGTTTACTGGTGTTATATAATTACGTTTTTCAAATAGGCCTAAAGTTTCGGTTGATCTTGGGAGACAAGATTTTTCATTTGCTGAGGCACTTTTAATGGTGTTGAAAGGTGCACTGATGAAATATCCAATTGTACCATGAGCTCTTACATGTGGGTTTGCGGTAAAATCAAAGTGTCCCTATTTGGAGGTTTGAAAATATGGTCACCCTATGAACTAGGCTACTTCAAAATATATGCTACTGAATCATAACACAAGTTAGACATTATGAGAAGAGATAGGCTCAGTAGTATTTTTTATTTTCATTGCCTATTGTCTATTTGCTTAGCGATCTGTCAATCAGAGTAGTTCTGTTCTTGTTGGTTATATCAGTCAGTACCGACTCCCGATTGGATATGGGAGGTTGAGTCCCACCTCTTGGAGAAGTCTAAGAGTGCAGCGTAGCTTATGAGGAATGACACGGGCAGGTGAGCACTGCTCGAGTTAGAAAGAAAGTGAAGCTATGTAAGTGTGAAACTTTGTCATAAACGCTTTGCACGCTGCCAGTCAACACTTCAGTGAAGCGACGGGGATAACTGTGGGACATGTGCGTCAGGAGTTTAATTGCTTCTCACAGTGTCTTGATGAGTTTATCTGAGTTCAGCTAGCGTGGCTAGCCATATTAGCCTGTATCATTGGCGGCATGAGGCACCACAGCTAGTATTCCTTGCAAAGGTGTGAAGTTAATGCTAGATTTATGCCATGATATGATCTGGAGGGATTAATAGCAGTTACTGTGCAGGTATTGTACAATGTAAATATAAAATCATATAAGAGATAAGGGGGATTTCTGTATTATTTAAGTAAAGTGAGCAAAAAAAGCAAACGCATCAGAGCAAAGCAGCAAGATCTGTGTTGTTTTGGAAGTTGTTTGCTGCTAACCGCTGTCTTCACTGGAAGTACCGAGAAGTTTGCCGTCACTCCCAGAGGCTAAATCGACTGACGACAGGCGACAGGTTCCGAGATTGGAGTATGGACGACTTTCTATTTCTTGACGACATAGACATTTTTTTTTTTTTTCGAGCTGGATTTGACAACTGCATTAACCAAGTTTCAGAGCACCAGAGAGATTTACACCTGCAGATATACTGACAAATTAATGTGACATGTTATGCATGGAGGCTGCATCAGTCATTACACCCGGCAGTGAGAATTACTCTATACTTTTATAATTTTATATTTTGAGCTTACATCTAACAAACACACAAAGGCGTTTCTTGCTATAAGCCAGCGATTCTCAAACTGTGGGGCGGGGGGCACGGTGGCTTGACAGGGGGGCGCACTAACGTTTGGAAAATGTAGCAGGCGGAACATTGTTTCGACAAAATAACATAAGAATGATCAATGGAAATCAAAATCATTAACCCATGGAGGTCTGGAGTCAGAATCATACTCAAAATAAAAGTGGAAAAATCTGATCACAGGCTGATCCAACTTCTGTGGAAATTCCTCAAGACAATTCAAAATGAGGCTCAGTAGTGTGTGTGGCCTCCACGTGCCTGTATGCACTCCCTACAACGTCTGGGCATGCTCCTGATGAGACGACGGATGTTCTCCTGAGGGATCTCTTCCCAGACCTGGATCAAGGCATCAGTCAACTCCTGGACAGTCTTCGGTGCGACGTGGTGTCGGTGGATGGAACGAGACATGATGTCCCAGAGGTGCTCGATTGGATTCAGGTCTGGAGAAGGGCAGGCCAGTCCATAGCATCAATGCCCTCGTAATGCAGGATCTGCTGACACACTCAAGCCACATGAGGCCGAGCACTGTCATGCATCAGAAGGAACCCAGGGCCCACTGCACCAGCATATGGTCTAACAATGGGTCTGAGGATCTCATCCTGGTACCTAATGGCAGTAAGGGTTCCTCTGGCTAGCACATGGAGGTCTGTGCGGCCCTCCAAGGATATGCCTCCCCAGACCATCACTGACCCACCGCCAAACCGGTCTTGCTGGAGGATGTTGCAGGCAGCAGAACGTTCTCCATGGCATCTCCAGACTCTGTCACATCTGTCACATGTGCTCAGTGTGAACCTGCTCTCATCCGTGAAGAGCACAGGGCGCCAATGGCGAATCTGCCAATCCTTGTGTTCTCTGGCAAATGCCAATCGGGCTGCATGGTGTTGGGCTGTGAGCACAGGCCCCACTTATGGGCGTCGGGCCCTCATACCACCATCATGGAGTCTGTTTCTGACAGTTTGAGCAGAAGCATGCACATTAGTGGCCTGCTGGAGGTCATTTTGTAGGGCTCTGGCAGTGCTCCTCCTGTTCCTCCTTGCACAAAGGAGCAGATAGCGGTCAGGCTGCTGGGTTGTTGTCCTCCTAAAGTCCCTTCCACGTCTCCTGGTGTACTGGCCGGTCTCCTGGTATCTGCTCCATGCTCTTCACACTGTGCTGGGAGACACAGCAAACCTTCTTGCCACAGCACGCATTGATGTGCCATCCTGGATGAGTTGCACTACCTGAGCAACTTCTGTGGGTTGCAGACACCGCCTCATGCTACCTCTAGTGGAAGCATGAAAATGGTCTGTGGCCACCACCTGCAGAACCATTCCTTTATAGGGGTTGTCTTGCTAATTGCATCTCATGTTCACCTGTTGTATGTTCCATTTGCACAACAGCAGGTGAAATTGATTCAAAATCAGTGTTGCTTCCTAACTGGACAGGTTGATATCCCAGAAGTGTGATTGACTTGGAGTTACATTGTAATGTTGATGTGTTCCCTTTATTTTTTTGAGCAGTGTATTTGGTGTTAAGTGAAGCACTTGTATGCTTCAAATTAAATGTAGGATATAAACAAAACTAAGCTGATAGGGAAGCTGTCAAAATCATCAGGAGGCTGTCACGCAACTAGTGACTGCCAACAGGTATGATGGGACAGACAGCCGCACGTCAGGTCAGTGAGGATGATTGAGTCAGACTTGCAGTTACACGAGTCGGCTTTTCATGCGTTCCCGTTGTTAGCGGAACCTCGTCCCGGTGCTCTTTAACACTGTGGCCACATGAACGGACCGCTCGCGGAGCTGAGCTGCCACTGAGTGTTTGCTTTTAGCAGCTTCACCTGCTGCACACACACAACATGAGGTTGCCGACAGGAAGTAGGATGCACTAGCTTTCGTTTCCAAAAGTTACCGTCACTGGCCTGGTCACGCTGACGTTAGAAACGGTAGATGAGAACTTGTCATCTTGCAGCAATTGCAGCCCACAAGTCCATTTGTTGTCGCCAAACCAGGTGTGGAAAAGTAGGAGGGGGGGTTTGTTTCCTAAAAACTATTATGATGAATTATTTATATGTACATGGAAACACACTGCATTTATCTGCTATAATTTCCTGTATTTTTTTATATGGCAATAAATATCACAGAACAAAAAGTTATCGCAATGTCAGTTTTATCCATGTGAAGGCCGTCCTCCAGCTTCTAAATTCAGACATCTTGATGCCATTAGAGGACAAAACAAAGCTGCGTGAGGATATAAAGATATTAGATCTCTTAGATATCGCCTACCCCTATGTTCATCTGTATGTGACAGAATTGAGCTCCGTCAGGATGAGAGCACAGCTCTGCGCAGCAGAGGGAGGAGGTGCTGACGGCTCGTCTCCTCAATCAGACACAAAACAAGAGCTGACTACACGGAGCAGAGAAACTTTGTGGTCGTGTTTTCGCTTGATTATCGTGAACACAATATGCTTTGTGAATTGGAGAGGGAGCAGATAGCATGGTGCTATTAGTGGCCGCAATCCATTCTTAGTGAATTCGTATTAACAGCAGCTCATGCAGATTTTAGAACATTTTACACTTCGACAGTCAACAAACCTTTGACTCATATTGCGATTTCTTTATGATTTGTGATATTAAAGGGATTTATAATTTTTACATCTTTATTCTCATTTTCATTGAATAACATATACATAGTGTGAATATGGTGTGTTTTTGTGGGGATCTGTACCAAAAGAAGATATTCGATACTTGATGTATGATGTGTTGGCCAGAACATCTCTGCGGCATGATATTTAAATTAAAACGGTACTTTGACACACATTTTACCTCCCCCTGGGGATCAATAAAGGATTATCTTATCTGATTTATCTGTTTACAAATATCCAATGTTTCCTCGGTAGAGGGAAAATCACAAAAACTAAAAATAAATCTCACTAACTGCTCAACTTGGAGGTGAACTCTGAAAGCACACAAAGCAGGTAAGAAGAGGTATTTTAAAGATATGACTTCTCTGATCTCATTACTCTGTTAGTGCCAGCTTTCAGGTCAAGACCTCCGGCTTCATTCTGACTTTAATTATCCTTAAAGTTTATTTGAGCTTATCAAAAAATAAACTATTAACATGTGAACAGCATAGAAGCCACTCTCAGTTTGCTAAATGAAATACTTGAGCGCCCTCTAGAGGGGAAAAAGAAACACTGCAGCCCCACGTCTCTTCTTAGCTCCTCACTTGTTACACTTTCTGTATAACAGGATATAAACTAATATGACACAGACATAAATCTAAATCTAGTTTACATTAACACTCTTAAGATAAAAATTATTCATATTAAGCAGGATAAGTGACTGATCACAAAATTAAACAAGAGAAGGTTTGCAGGATGATTGTAAAATGTTTGTTTCCTTTGTGGTGGCGAGCTTCAGTTTGTATAAAAATATGACACATTTAATGAAAAGTCTTTACGAAGATTACAAGTCCTTCATTCTCAGTTTTCTTAATGAGGATTCAATGGCGAGGGAGGAGGTGTAGGATGGCGATGAAAGTCTCTCTTCCCGCCTGTCTTACTGACCAGTTTTATATCCGTGATGATGATGTCGTGGCTCACTGCCTTGCACATGTCATAGACTGTCAGCGCTGCAACGGAAACAGCTGTCAGAGCCTCCATCTCAACTCCTGTCTTGCCTGTAGTGTGACATGTTGCTGTGATGACCGCAGCATCCCGCAGCTCATCCAGGTCAAAGGTGACAGAGGCGTGGTCTAAGGGCAGCGGGTGGCAGAGCGGGATGAGGGCCGAGGTCTGCTTGGAAGCCATGATGCCAGACAACTGCGCCACGGCCAAGGCGTCACCCTTAGCAAGCTGGTTGTCCCGAAGCAGCCGGAAGGCGGTGGGCCCCAAGATGACGGTGGCGCGGGCTGTGGCTGTTCGGCGTGTGGGAACTTTCCCCCCGACGTCCACCATGGCGGCTCGGCCCTGGGCGTCTGTGTGCGTCAGCTGTGCTTCAGTGGTTTCATCCAGGTGAGTGTTGGAGATATTTGTGCCTTCACTGGTGCTTTTATTGTGGCACAGTCTCACGTTGTGGTGTTTCACAATTATTTTGGCATTCATTAGTAGTGTGCAAAAAATATGTGTTCCTGGGGTCCTGATTAAGTGGTTCCTCAGAGCATTAGGACCCCTGGCTTGTGCGTACCTGAGAGGGTCTTTAATGCAACTCCTGGTTTTTGTGCACAAAGTCAAATTTGCAGTCTGACCAAACTCAGAGCAGTGAAGGGGTGTTACACTGTGGAGGTTGTTCCTCGCATTAGGTGTCTCTTTGTTGACGTGTGATCTAGCATGGACACCCCCACTCACTAAGGTTCCAGGAGAGCAAACACGTGCTGCTTGTATTGAAGCAGCGCAGTCTGGAAGGCACAAAAAACTCTCTTCTCTCTTCAGGACTCTCCTGCTGCCTGAATGGCACATGGTAAACGTGTCGTTTGTTGGCTGGGAAACAATGGGGAAAGCTCTCTGGCTGTCTGGTGACTTGGGCAGAGACGTTCGGGATCTGGTACCTGCTGGGAAAGGGAGCACGAGTCAGGGACACTGTCTAACAAAAAAAAAAAACATTCATTATTCACATAAAGATGCATTATTCAAAAATAAAGGGGTATTTTTTTTGCCCTAATCACATATTTCAGGGTCTAGATAGAAGCTTTGGAATTGCTCCAGTAGATTGATCAGCCATGAAGCCAGCAGACACATACACACAGGAGAATGAGGAGACACTCAAGGAGTATTACACATATAAGTATCTAGAAAAAAGGACCTGTCTATGAAGGTTGTTAAAGTCTGCTCAATGATTGCTCCCTTTGGAAGACACGTGTGGACCAGAAAGCCACAAGGATTAAAGGTAAATCGGCCCATATGCTGAATTCTCTTTAATGGGTGGCGCCATCTTGCCCCTAAACAGATACTCCAACTCTTTTATACCTTCTGCTATCAGGCTGTTAAATGCCAACAGCGGTAATTGATTGGAAGTGTGTTCATCAGTCAGATAGTGTTTCCACGAGAGGAGTGCTCTGCGGTTAGTTTCTCTAGATGCAGGAAATCAAACCTGACTTACGGCAAGCTCTGTCATGGATCCGGTGTTTAATATTGGCTGGAGAATATAAAGTGGCGCACTATGGCCATGAAAGATGACAAGACTAGAAATGAGCAATCCACGCTAATGTTTGCCACTAACATAAAACTTTACCGGGCCTCATGGTGCAGACGAGATAAAAGTTGTGATTGGTCGAAATGCCACGGAAACGTTACACTGAACTTTTGTTATTCACATGAATGAGCTGGTTGACAGTGAAATAGCAAGTTGACCACAACTATTACAAATAGTAAACTAGTGAGTCTGTACATCAGACAAGTCATCCACAGCATGATGTGTGCATGTAAAGCAACTGCGTTTGGAGTCCTAAATTCACAATGTTTTCGGACATCTTGACCCACCACATCTAACTGGAACGGCAAAAGATTTGACGCTGGACACACAGCGTGCTTTGTTGTGGAGTCATGGTCTTTGCTGTGCTCTGATGTCTGTGTTACAGTACTAAGCAACAAGCTTATGAGCCATCTTCTGGTAAGAGGGGAATCCAAGCTTTTAACTCAGAATTGGTCTCCTCTTCCTTCCAGTAGCCATTTCTAAAACGTCCCCCACTTCAGCATCATGCTGGATAACGAGCTCACCCAGAGGTCCGGCTTGAGGGTACGTCACAGTACGTCGCCTATAAGGTAACGTTGTGTTCAGTATATTTTTAAAACCCTACCATAAATGACCTAATAAGCCAAAGTTTCAAATACCTAATGCTATATTCCCAAGCCTAACCTCATCAGACGTAGCGTGATCTTAGCCAATCTTAGCGTGTTAGAGGACAAACAAGCACTTTTAGTGGATGCACTTTGATCGGGGCATTTCCCCTGAAAGATTACACAGCAGCCATTACAGCCCGTCTGTATTTTGCTGGAGCAATCCCAAAACTATTTGTACTTATTATATATGTAAATATAGGGCTAAATATAAGTTTAGAAATACAGGAAGATATATATTTTTAATCATTATAAGGCTATACATAAACACATATTGAATCTGTATATTTCAGTATGAAAAGCTGTGGATATGATGCTACAGTCCATGATGGAATACACTGAGTGTGAGCGATTTGTACGTACAGCCATGTCACCCACCAATGAGGATCATGGGCCGGTTCTTCATCTGGGAAATACTGAACATTCCTGAAGACACAAACAGGAAGATATCACATTATAGCAGAGTTATTGATCTGCGAGTTTACCCCTACCCCAGCATGACGGCACACAAGTCTACCTGCATGTTGTTTCTTCTTCCTGCCCACGGCTGCTCCAATGATTTGCAGAAGCTCTTCATCTGACGATCCAGAGCGCAAGACATCTCTCAGGGACACCTCCGAGTTCCCAAACAAACACACCTGAGAGAAGACACACAGGAAGGAGTGTAGGAACGACATTAAAGAGAAAAAAGAAGGATTGCTCCAAACCATGACATTATTTAATGCTGAAAGAGCACACAGGTAACAGGGAAACATACAGAGACAGCTGGGGAAAGCCACTGTGTGCAGAGATCCGAGGTATGAGGAACACACCTGCACCTCTGCACGCAGCTGCTCGCCCCGCCCCCTCTTTCTGTCTGTCTCTCTGTCTGCTTTGTGTTTAATTAAGTCACTAAAGTTAAACAGTTTCTCTCGCAATTCAGTTCTCACAGCAATGAGTGTGCACGAGGGATGTTGTTAATGACATAGCGTCTCAAAGCGATGGATCGTTACCAAATGACGTCGGCACCTTTACAAGCTTTGAACAGATTTAGGTTTATTTATCTAAGAGTAATTTTGTTTTTTTTGTGTCTTTTTTTGTAGGACAGCTGACGAGAAACAGGAAATGTGGGGACGAGAGAGTGGAGGATGCCATGCACCAAATGGTCGGCATTGAGTCGCCAAATGATGTACGTCTGCTCTACCGACTGAGCTAAACCAGAGGTGTATTTTAAAAGGAAGGACCGCTGATCAATCAATGAATTTACAGTAGGGATGAACCAGAGGACGTCTTTGTCTGTGTGTTTCTCTGCAGAACATGTGTATGTTGACCCTCCTTGCGACAAGTTGGCTATGGTAGGGAGAGCGAGAACATTGTCCACTTATTGATTGATCTCAGCCAGGTAACGTTGTGTCAGGTGTTTCCATCATGTTTTCAAAGCTGGCGTTTACGGTTATATGATCAGTGACGTATGAGGTCAGGGGATAGTCTGTGAGTGTGATTAATCTGGGTACATTTTGTTGATGTGTCCTTTTTCTGTAATTAATTAACTGAAATTCAGTCAGGACCATTTTGTCAAAATAATCTTTATTTACTTTGTACAAGTTCTATTTGGCGGTATGGTTCTGTTCTGGGACAGAAGAGCACACCTTCCTGCCCTTCATGAGCCATCATGAACAGCTATAGCAGGGAGCGCAGCGGCAAAGACCCCGAACAGAACAGCATGAATGACAATGATTCATTTCGGACAGAGCATGATAGGAGGAGCTGGGGTGGAGGTGGGTTGTAAATCAGCCAGCAGAGGAAGCAGCAAAGGAAGCTGAGCTAGAGCTGTTCACATAGAGCGCTCTGAATGTCATTTTTCAATAGAAGGCATCGGGGAGGTCAGCTGAGCCATCAGCCGATTGAGGATTGGCTTGGCTCGCTGTTGACAGCTGATATGAGAGCTTGACGTCGTGGCCTGCCTGAACTAACGCTATGCTTGATATAACGTTTTATTCTGACAGCCTTACAACAGACATTAAAATTACTGTAAACTGTTATTAAAGCCGATCAATTCAATGCAGAGTCCATTTTAATAGCCAGGCGCAGCTTTGACAAATAAACAACATGCTTAATTAGAAGCCTTATAAATAATAATTTGTCTTGCAGTGAACCACTTTTTTTTGTACTGTCACGCACACTTCATAGATAACTATAATTTCCGTCTCTCAGGCAAAAATGTTAATGCTTAAAAATATAATCTCAAAGATTTTCATGTAAATGTCTGTTAAGTCATTAACAAGTGTTTTTGGAAACCTTCGACATTGAATCTTTAAAGATTCAATGTCGAAGATTTCCTTTTCGTTCTCTTTGGCAGCACCTAATGTCAATAAACAGTAACTGCAGAAAAACACTTCCACGGTTGGCTCCGGTTGTAACTCTTGATTTTCCTGGCTGACGGTCGCTTTCCTTTTCAGACTGTTTGCTTCATCTGAGCGTCGAGTTTGTTTCTTCTTCTTTGGATTTTCACTTCTTGTTGAAGTTGTATCTGTAGTCATCCATCTTTTCTTTGTTTGTTCAGCCATAGTAGATTACTGTTTACTCGCAACACTTGCAGAGAGCGGAAAAGCAGCCGCTTAGCTCCGCCTACCCTCTCTGACAGACCAATCACTGCTGGCTGATGGAAAACGCGTCACTAACTGAGCGCTGCTGGTGATTTTTTCCGTGAAAGTCACGCCAGACAGCCAGTCTGTACTACTGCAAATGCAAAGGCTTTCATCAGTGGGCCATAGGCTCAATCACTATTGTGTTACCCTTTTGGCGATAGACAGAGACTTAACAGACATTTACATGAAAATCTTTGAGATTATATTTTTAAGCATTAAAATTTTTGCCTGAGAGACGGAAACAAAAAACGTATGTTATCAGAGTTATAGTTATCTATAAAGTGTGCGTGAAAGTACAAAAAAAAGTGGTTCACTGCACAGACAAAAACAAACAAGACAAATTATTATTTATAGTTTAACCAAATGCGTTAAACAACAAACAAGACTTAAACTGATATACTTAGACAACTTCAAAGGCCTATTTTAATAGATATGTTACTTTAATTTTGTTTAATAGCGACAATTTTTACTGGCTTAACTTGACAATTTTATATTTTATACCATCTTTGCTTTGCAAAAGTGTCTCGTATAGACGCCTGTCTCAAATAAAGTCAGGTTGAATTGACAGACTAAAGCAAAAAAAATGCCTGTGTTTTACTGTATGTGGTTTAAACAGTGATATAAGAAAGAACCTCCACCCATGTCGGTGCACAATAGCAGAGCTTATTAACACCTCCTTGAAGCCTACCAAAAAATGACTGTAGCTTTACCTTGAGGCTGCCGTCTGCTGTGATGCGTAGGCGGTTGCAGGAACCACAGAAATGGTCCGACATGGAGGTGATGAAGCCGACCTGACCTTTGAAGCCTGGAACCTTAAATGTCTGTTTCAATACAGAGAAGAGTGTTAAGAAATTACCTCTGTGAAAGGCTTCAAGCACTGTTAACACTGTTAACAGATGGGACATGAGTCAAACTATAAAATCAAAATACACGTCAAATACATTTGTCTCAAACATGGTTTCTGTCATTATAGTTAGTTCTTATCATGCTGATTTATGTCCAAGCATTTTTCTCACAAGTTTACTTTTAATTAGTTATTTGATGCTGTAAAAAGGGGGCGTGGCCTCATGATTGACAGCTCTGTTGACAAATCGGGATCTTGCAGCGTTCTGTTCCCGAGTAGCAGAGTAGAGGAGGAACGGCGAGAGGAGACGTAGCTGACAATCACAAGAAGCTGCTCTGATGTTAAATATGCAGACGTGCTGGATCTTTGAGGTATGTGTTTTTTGTTTAGTGGAAGGGGTGGGACATCTTTAATGCGGCTTCACCAGCCGATCTCTACTTCGCTGTCTCCGGCTCTAAATAATGTCACAAGCGCAAGAAGGCCGCGCGGGGGTATTTTGGCTTCGATAAGTACAACGAGAGGTAGTGGAGCCTAGGGCTGCAACAACTAATCGATTAAATCGATTAAAGTTGATGATTAAAACAGTTGGCAACGAATTTTATCATCGATTAGTTGGGTCTTTGTTATCATGCCGGCATGCGCTGTGAAAACGTCACTGGGGGCAGCCAGCCAATGCCGCGGCTTGTGTAGCTCACGTGATGAATTACATGGAGGTACTCCTCCTCAGTTTGTTGTGCAGTCCTGATATGTCCGCCTCCGGTAGATAAGTGTCCGTTTACATGGACAAACACTCGAATGAGGTTTTTAATGTTGATTTAAAAACAAACATAACGGACTAAAACTCCGTATATTTTCTCTCCTCTCCGTTTTGTGATGGGCCCGTAGCCGGGCCGCTGATAAAGCAGCGGAGGACAGTATACCGTGCTAGTAAAGCTGTTGATAAGCTAACGCCACTGGTAAAGCTAATTTAACGCTAATGCTTGATAAAGCTAATGGCCGGCTTCATTAAACAGTCACAACATGGAGAGAAAACTGACGGAAAGTATTTCTGTCACATTGTTTTTAAATTAACTTGTAATCGTGTGTTTGTCCGTCAGAACGGACACTAATCTGTCGCTAATTAGCAGAAATTTGGTCGGACAGACACTGGAGTGAAACATGACACTATGGAGTTTTTCAATATTTCATGCCATTAGTCAGAGACAGCCTAAAGTGAATCTTTTATTTATTCACAACAGAAACTTGAGCAGTGTCTGATTAAATATAGTTTGGTTAGTTACATTTCCCTGTTATACTCTGGCTGCATCCCCTTTTTTTTATTGTAGTGGCCTCGTCTGAAGTTTCCTTTTTCATGTGAAATTATTAAGTAAATCAAAAAGAGATGTATTAACATTGCATTGTACAAGAAAACAAGATATAACATTTTTGTGTTTTCAATATAATGCTAATTATAAAATTGAGCTTTTTTTCTTTTTATCCGATTAATAATCGATTAATCGTAGAAATAATCGACAGATTAATCGATTATCAAAATAGTTGTTAGTTGCAGCCCTAGTGGAGACGGATCGACTATCTTTTTATTCAGTCTTTGATTCAAACCAATGACCATGTGCTTGATTTGACTCTCACACCAGACATTTCATTTGTCATGAATAAGATTTTTAAAATTTGTAAATGTCTATATGTTCTGTTGGCTAACCAGTTTTTAAACTAATCATTACATCCCCTCAAATGTGTGTCTGCTAATGAGATACCACATTGTGTTCTGAAAAATTAAGTCTCAATTTCTTGTGCCAGATGGAGGTAAAATTTCTTAATCAAATTAAATACATGCTAGTCTTATCAAGATCATGAAGTGCTGTCATAGATCCTCATTTATTATCTAGGAAAATGCTAAAAGAAAAGATGTGTTCTCGCACACTTTGCAGCACATGAATACTTGACTAATGTACAGTTGGAGACTCTGACCTTGGCGGTGTCTGTGGGTCCAGTTTGAAGCCTTTCTAGGTGGGGCCACTGCTGCCTGATGTGGTCCAGCATCTCCTGATAACTCACCATCTTCTTAAAGTTCCACTTGTTGCCTGCAGAGACGAAGAGGAAGCATGGGTCTGTGACAAATGGTGCTGCTGTCTGTATTTCTGTTATGTAAATTCATTTAAAGATAGCTGACAACATTCAAAATGTGTGCCCACTTTAAAAAATGTAATGAAAATGCAGCTTAATGCAATATATGTGAGGTGTAGTTGTGTTTAAAGGAACAGTTCACCCCTGCAAAAAGCCACTGTCAGTCAAAGCTGGTGTTCTCTGTAATCGATAGAAGCAATAATATTTGAAATTGGCGCCATAGCTGTGGAGACAGTTGTACAAACAGCTCATGGTGTCGCACCCCTCCCTCTGAAAGGAACGCCCCAGCGAGAGATGCTTGAGTGAAATACTACTGTTTTTGCTGCAGGCATCGGCTGAGAGCGGGACAGAATCTGATATAGGACGAGAATATACCTTTGGTCGTCTAAAAATCTTCAGGTCTGCAGTCTACATTTCAAACCTGATGATTTTGAACGAGACATGACATCGGAGGCGGGCGTTCTAGATTGAGGAAGTGTAGTTTAGCGAGCTCCCTGGCCTCCCGCAGATGACGCGTTTTACATAGTCTGGCGGAGGTTTTCCAGGGCCCATTGGAGAAGCAGATATCGTCCTGCAAAGGCACAGAGCCAACTTGCACATTTTCAACCATCATGGCATCAGCTCCCCCAACAGCATGATAGGACTGAAAATCGGCAAACAAGCAGCTGTGGCAATTAAGCGCAGCATTTTTTCTTCAGTTCATCGCCAAACTAAACTCCTGTACAGGCCAACATGAGTCTTATGTTTACTTTTGAGACACCCTTTTTAAAGCCTTTCTTTAAACTCCTTTTTTTGTGTGTGTTTGTGTTGGTTTTGGCGCCCCCTATGGACAAAGCTGCACCTTTTATTTCTTTGCTTATTTTGTCCTGTACATGCGTGAGTGGTGGTTTTAACAGAAATCTCATCCTGCTTTCTTCTCATTTGTGTCACTTACTTTAAATCTTTGCCCGGAAAATGTCAACAAAGGCAACATGCAGGTAATCACTTCCTCTGACACCTACCCCCTCCAGCAGTTTCAGGCATTAAAAATAACTTTATAGAAATAATGAATCTTGTCGCTGATGGTCTGGTTTGCTTTTGTAGCTCTTACAGAGTCATCAGAATTAATTTCAGTCTGTTTCATAACCAGTTAAAAACTCCTCACAGGAGCTTTAAGATCTGTCATTAAAAAACAACAGATTCTGATGTGGTAAGCGCTTGCGTCCTTCTCGTATTCAGTTAAAAATCCGTCACAGGGTGAGTAGTGACTTCATGGCATATATAACAGGCTGAGGTTAAGCCTAGCACTTGTCTGAAGCACTTACCAAAAAACTCAATGAGATCCCAAAAAATAAGTTTAACCTTTTATAGAAAGATGATCAACTCATGATAACGTGAACAAACTCATAATCAAAGTAATCACAGTGATCAAAGAAAAGAGCGGTCAACAAAGAACACCCTCTTCATCTGAACACAAAAGGTGAACAGGCGATCATATCAGTTTAACATCCACACACACGTGACCTGCCATCTCCTCGCTTAATATGGCCACACAATATTATATCATAAACAAAAACCAACATCGCCAAAAATATAAACAATCACACACCTTTACCTTAAAATTACGTCTTTCGCCCAGGGCTGCTGACAATACCGTGAACTCAGTGGACGGCAGCATAGAAAAACTGTCTGTGTATCATGACCCAGCTAAAAATGTAAAGTTTACAATTCAATTCACTGTAGTTAATAACTCAGGACACAGTTACCATTGGTTTTATAAACTTCATACTTGGCGGTTTTAGGGCTGTCAATTGATTTTAATATTTAATAGCGATTAATAGCATGGTTGTCCACAGTTAACTCGCGATTAATCGCAAATTAATCGCACATTTTTTACCTGTTGTAAATGTTCCTTGAAGAGATATTTTTCAAGTTTTTAATCCTCTTATCAACATGGGAATGGACAAATATGCTTCCTTTATATTTATTATTATTGCAACATTCCAAAACAATGACAAATACTGTCCAGAATATTCACCAGAAAAACCTTAAAGGTACTGCATGCTCAAAAAATATAATATTATAAATCATAACATGGCAAACTGAAGCATAACAAGCAACAGGCGGGCATATTGAGTAAGTAATAAGTCATTGAGTCTGCAGTCGGAGATACAAATAACATCATTTTAGTCAAAGTTTAATCACTGAAAGACATTTGTCACAACCTGGGGCTCTCTCTCTGCATCAGCTGTGTGCTTGGCCAGCAAGTGGTATTAGGACTTGACGTACTCCGGTGGTAACTCCGTTCACATCGACAGTAAATACAAATAACTTTTGTCTTGTCCAGAGAACCATCAAGCAGGGCTTTGAGGCTGAACTTGCAATTTAAAAGATCCTTTTCTTTATTAATTTCTTCTCAAGGAGGTTTGTTTCTGCAAGCTCTCCACAACATTACCGCTGCATCACTCCCTGATTTCTCAAACTACGGGGCGGGCGGAGGATCATAATAATAGATCGCACGTGCGTTAATCGAGCAAGGGGGAGAGAGGGAGAGATCGCACCCAAATGACGTCTGTAACATGATGTTATCTTTTTTATTTTTACTGACATATAAACTTATGGCCCTCGGAGACTTATGACTACGTTTTTATTTCATAGGAAATAAAGCAGGAACCACAAAAAGGAGCCTGTCAGCGACTTTAAAGTAAAAAAAATAAAAATAAATAACAACAACAACAGCCCGAGAAACACAAAATAAAAACATTGTGTACAAACGAGGGGAGTATGAATTCCAGATCAGGCTTTTACTTTGAAAAAGCACACAGGAAGTGTTGACCTACTTAACTCCCCATGCCTGTGACTTTTACTACAGGAAGAGATGTTAATGTTGCTGTCAGAGATCAACAGGACTCATCACAATTCATTTTCACTGTGTATTTTGGCCGAGAACCACACGCGGCTCGCGGTAAAAATAGGCAAGCCTCCAATTCTCTACATTTTAGGCACGTGAATCACGCGTGTCAAACCAGCACTGTGAATGTCATGTTTCCCGTCACGCACACACCACGCTTCCAGTGTTGCCCACAAAAGCGCGCATTGACCTGATGCGGTCAGATACATGAGGTTTTGATCTAGTCTAGTTGTTTATTTATTTATTTTTAAACATTTTATTGTAATCTATGTATTTATTTTTGTGATATTTCATTTCTACTATTATTGTCATTGTAATTATTATTTCCGTTATGTTGCACAGTCAATTATCTGTGTTTGTGTTGGATGTTTGGATGCGCTGAATAGCTGTCTGGGGTGGGGTGTATTGTGCACAGTTTTGTGTAATGTAATGTTTAATGTTTAAACTCAATAAAAAGTAGTAAAAAGAAAAAGAAACAGATGAAGGTGTGTGTGGAGAAAGAACCCATGAGAAGCAAGATGATCAGATTAAAGTAGTTTGTGAACAAACACTACGATATTGTTTAGAATGAAGCACAATTCTAAACAGTAAATAGGGTATATCCTTCTTTAAATAGAGTAATGTTTTGTATAAAATATCACTATCATACCCCCACCCACCAGTAATCGCATGTCATACTGACAATGTCATCACACATCGCAGATTTGCTTCATATCGCGGAGGCCTCGTGTGTAGTATCACATCAGTAATGATTCTGCAAGCAAAACTCGATCAAGCACATTTTCTACAGAGGACGAGGGGAGGAGAAGGGACATAAAAACAACTCTAAGTATAGCAATTTAAAACTAAGCAATAAGCAAATATTTTGGTTTTACCATTTCTCCACACTGCACACACGTTTAAACATCTAAGCAATTAAATAATAATAATATGAAAATAGGCCACTGATAGAATCTCACTCTACACATACCTGTGTAATAAGACACTGCTGAGTGAGCTCACACACTCACCATCAAAGGGCATGTATTCAATGAAGCGCACATCCAGAGGCTTCTTCTCCGTCAGCGCCACAAAATCCAGCAGCTCATCCTCGTTCAGGCCTCTCATGACCACGCAGTTCACCTGCAGAGGAGAGCACACGACAAAAGGCCACTGATGACTGAGCTGTACGTCCATCTCCTCAGAGGCCTGCTCCGTCGTAACAATGCCAAGTTCAAAAATAAAGACAAGACACAATTAAGTCAGGCAAACATTTCTGGGTAAAAGTTTAAGAAGATAAAACTACCTTGACAGGGTCGTAGCCCATTTCGATGGCTTTATCAATGCCCTCCATGACCTTGTGGAATCCTGGAAAGAAATATATTAAACTGAGAATGACAATCTATAATAATGTGATATATTTGACTTCTGTGCATGGCTTAAGCTTTAGGGCCTTTCTCTGATAACTGACTTTCAGCATGACTTATCCACAGATTTGCGAGTAGCCCCTGATATGTAAACAGCTAAACGTAATCCCTCATTAGCAGCCAGTGCCAAGGTCAGAACCCTTGTTGGTTTTCATCTGTACAAAACTCACAAATCAAGACACAGACGTGAAGCTTATTTTAAATCAACTGGAATTCTCATTGCAATTAAATGCAACATGTGTTGTACTTAATATCCTTAATAAGCTTATCGGAAGCTTAGAGACAAGATTCCTCAGGCCACACCGACAGACCTCATGCCTGCTTAACATGGACAAAAACATTTTGTGAAGCGCTGCTTCAGACAACACTTTTTTTCCCCCTGTGCCAGTACCACCATGTCTCCTTTTTCTCTCCTGTAGTTACGATCTCACTGCGTCCATCTGTGTCTACCTTCCATATGCCATCCACCCAGAGCTCTGCCCTGCTGTCACCTCCACTCTGCATGTGTGTAGAGCTTAAAGGATACACCCCAAACCTTCTCTCTATTTTAACATCCTTGGTTCCTTTCATGCCTCCTCTCCAGGTGTATTTGACCCTCCCACCAGATGAGTCGAAGGAAAAGGTGTTTGTGGCACAGTTACATCATCTGAGATCTACTTCCAGGTCACAGGAAGGAGTGCTGAGGAGACAGGAGGCGAGAAGGCCCAATCCCAGTCTCCACCTTAAAGCCTAAAGACTAAACCCTCACAGAATAACCGGATGTCAGGCGATCAGTGGGTGACTGTCCCTGAGGCCTCTAAATGGTATAAAGTGAGGAATGGGACACAATGGCATGACATCAAGTTATTTTTACTTATTGAATGCCAATCTCAGAACCCATCAGCTATGGTTTGACGTCAATATGGTCTCTGGGACTTTAGCCAGCAGTCAGCGACTTCCAGCCAAGACTTACTTTTCCGTGCGCTGCATTGTTTACAGTCCAGTTAGCAAGTTAAGAAGCAACCGTGTGTCCAGATCAAAGTGAAGTGAAATTCTCCCCTCCAGATGTGTCTGCAAAATAAACGCCGTCATTTCTTGGTTCATTCCATGCCCCGGAGGAGCGCCCGTTCATCTGTTTGTGGTGAGCACAGAGGCTGCACTCGGGCTTACTTCAGCGGTGTGAACTCGAAAAAAAAGAAACAGATTTTCTTGTGATGGATTTTAATTAACAGCTCTGAAAGCTCCCGTGAGGAACTTTGCTGTACCTCTTATCTCTTTGCTGATTTTGTCCTGTACGTGCTTTAGTGGTGGTTTTTAACAAAAAATCTCACCCTGCTTTCTTTAACAGTCACATGTATCACTCACTTTATATTTTGGCCCTGGAAAATGTAAACAAAGGCAGCGTGCAGTTAAGCGTTTCCTCTGACACATACCCCCCCGCCAGCAGTTTCAGGCATTAGAGTCGCTTGTCGGTCTGGTCTGCTATTGTAGCTCATACAGAGACATCAGAATTAATTTCAGTCTGTTTCATAACCATCGAAAAACTCCTCACAGGAGCTTTAAGTTTGCTGAAATAACAACATCATGATGCAGATTAGTAAAAGTCAAAATGAGGCTTTGTCAGGTCTGTCCTCAAGAGGAGAAGAAAACTACTAAGTTTGTTGAAAAGAGGTCGGATTGATCTGATGCATTCGAGGACGTCAGGAAATCTAAACGCTGAACTTGTATGCAGATGTCTGTTTATAGAGATTCATTTTATAAGATTTTCATTTAAATAAAAGTCTCTATCTATCGCCAAAAGGGTAACACAATGGTGATTGAGCCTCTGGCCCACTGATGAAAGCCTTTGCATTTGCAGTATTACAGACTGGCTGTCTGTGGCGACTTTTTACAGATAAAATCACAAGCGGCGCCCAGTTAGTGACACGTTTTCCATCAGCCAGCAGTGGTTGGTCTGCCAGAGAGGGTAGGCGGAGCTAAGCGGCTGCTTTTCTGGTCTCTGCCATTGATGCGAATAAACAGTAATCTACAAAAAGATCGATGACTACAGATACAACTTCAAAACTAGGTAAAAATCCAAAGAAAAAGAAACAAACTCGACGCTCAGATGAAGGCAAATGAAGGTCTGAAAAGGAACGCGACCGTCAGCCAGGAAAATCAAGAGTTACAACCAGAGCCAACCGTGGACGTCTGGTTAAATTGGGAAGTGTTATTCCGCAATAATTCCGTTTATCGTCATGAGGTGCCGCCAAAGAGAACTTAAATCATCGAGGTTATATATTTAATAAGAAGCTACATCGTTGTCAGCTGACTGCAGATGGGAGCCGGGATGTTCTGCTCTCCCAGTGGACTGTTTTTCCTGCATTCGCTGAAGCCTGCTGATACATGATTGGTTGATACTATTTGGAAACCAGAACACTCTCCGTAGTATATCTGGTTGCACGCCTACTGATACAAACATTTGTTTACATTTAGTGGCGGGCTGGACAATAGCATTCTCACGTTATCATTTTCACTATGAACTCTGGGTAAGTCACACAGAAAGGTGTGCAGATATGGGTCTATGGCAATATGGCGTTAAAAAGTCTGCATCAGAGCCTCACGTGTGAGAGATTGGGATTGGGTAATATAAGAAAAGCTGTTTCTTCAATCTGTGCTTGAACCAGAAGTAATTTTGGTCCGGCATCTTGCAGGCCATCCCAAAACTCTTTGATAAATAAGGGTTCCAGGGTTCAGTAGATGCCACAATGTAGATGATATTTAAGAGACTCCAGATTCACCAATAGCATTTATTTAGGCTGTCTGGTTTTAGACAGATTGGACTGTAACAGTAGAACATAACAAAGGCACAACATGATCCACGCAAGTTTGTAAACACAGATGAGGTGCCGATGTGTACTTAACATGCATACAATGGTCCTTCATACATACATGATATGGACACATTAGAGGAGCCTCAGTGAACCCCCAGTTTTCTGTACCTTTCCGCCTTACGATGAACTCAAATTTAGCAGGAACCAGCGAATCCAGGCTGATGTTGATGAGGTCGAGTCCAGCATTCTTCAGCTTAGGCAGAAGCTTGGCCAAGTTCATGCCGTTGGTCGTGACTGCGATGGTTTTCAGGCCCTCCAACTTCCTCAGTTCTGCTGTAGAGGGAGAGGAGAAATGGGGAAGAGGGAGAAAGGAGGGAGAGATATTTACAACTGTATTTCAGATATGACCCCTTTTGACTGAAGGTTAAAAGTAGTAATATGAAAATGGTCGACCTATCTGACCTGATGCTTGATCATGATCCTGTTTTATAACGATCTGGACGACTTTTAGAGATCTCCACCTCTTTAGTCTTCCACTTCAGAAGATCTTAGTGCTGTCCCACTGTCAAATCACCAAGTACGTGAGCGCTCTGATGCAGACTTTTCAACGCCAAATTACAGACTTTCCCTGAGTCCGCAAATTTGCAGACTCCACTCAGACTTTCCTATGGGACTTACCCAGAGTTCATAGCGTACTTGATGACGTATACAAACGGGATTGTCCAGCCCCCCATTAAATGTAAACAAATGTTCATACATTGAATTAGTATACAATAAAGTTTGACCAAAATAATAATAAATGTAAACAATGCGAGCATGGACAGTAATGGGAACTGCGCGGTTATATGTTTATCTGTAAGTGACAACAATTAAATATTCGCAAATGACTAACATTAATGCTTTTCTGACTTTTGATAGTTTGTTAAATAAAGCTTATCTTATCTTAAAATATGTAAACACTGTAAGACACACACATACATGCTGCAGGTCGGCTTTCTTACTTATTAGATTTAAAGGCCCATCTGGTTTCCAGGCAGCATGTAATGCCATGATAGTGTGTCCCTTTCCTCATTTATATGCGGTTCTCAAACCCTCACGGACTCGCACACTGCACGCCTGACGCAATTAAAGTCCGTGAGTGTTCAGTGCTTAGGCTTTAGGGTGGAGATTGGGATTGGGCCAGTGATTTAACAGAATGTATTTAAATGGATATTTTAGAGATTTTAACTATAACCTTTGGATGGCTAGATAGACGTACTTAATTTGTCCCAAACTGGGAAACAATATTAAAGTAACAGGTTATTCAGACATTGCACAGGAACAATAAAAACACAGTATGAAACTGAAGTGAGAAATATATCCCGTCAAAGAAAAAATAAATCAGCAGTAACAGGAATATATATCTTTTAAATATACAGAACTTAGAGCAGTGGTTCCCAACCTGGGGTCTGCCGAAGGTCGCTGGGGGTGCATGAGGCTTTGTCTGCCCAGAGATTGTTAAGATTAGATTTGCACATGTTAAATAACATCGTCAAAAAAACACTTACTGGATTATCAAAAGTCTGTTCAACTATTAAAAAAATATAACATACACATATGTATGCACCGAGATATATTTTTGACAGACATTCATACATGCATGATGAAATTCTAAACTAACAATAACTTTGATAAAATAAAACAACAAAGAACTATCGGCTGATTGCTGTTCATTTCTGCCAATAAAGATTTGGAATGAATCACTTTACTGTTTTGGTGCACGTGTGTGCGGGCTCGGGGGGCTCAGCCTTTCTTTGATACAAGCAGGGGGGGCTCCAAGGAAAATAGGTTGGGAACCACTGACTTAAAGTATACACATGATAAAATATACCATAATACACCATAATAAATCTAAAAATCTGTAAAATATCGATAGTATAAACACTACAAAAAATACAAGAATATGGGACAGATGTGAATAAACAGAGAACTGTAAAATATCTATATTATAGACTATATAGAAATGTTCTAGCATGAGCTATACATATTACTAAATGTAAAACTAAAGCATTGAGGTAGATAGAGGTTTTTTTGGAGGACATGTAAAAATAAATGTATGATGAGAAAATTTTAAACTTGCTATTAGTGACTACAAAGCTTCTAAAGAACTTAAAAACTTAAAATGTACAAAACGATGATGCAACCAGATCCAGGGCCCGGATGTTCAAAGGTTATCAGATTGGAAGCCTGGGAAGCTAATAACCAGCCTATCCACTAACCGATCCAGTGGGTTGCTAGCTTCGGCGTGCTAGTCGTCAGCCTGGGAAGCTAATAACCAGCCTATCCACTAACCGATCCAGTGGGTTGCTAGCTTCGGCGTGCTAGTCGCCAGCCTGGGAAGCTAATAACCAGCCTATCCAGTAACCGATCCAGTGGGTTGCTAGCTTCGGCGTGCTAGTCGTCAGCCTGGGAGGCTAATAACCAGCCTAGCTAGCCGATCCAATGGGTTGCTATGTTAGACGCATGACTTGCCATCCTGGTCGAATGAATAGGCGGCTTCTCATTTACCACCGCTGGCGCTTGCTTATCAGATTAGTAGCTGGCTTCAGCCAAATATAGCCTCCTTTGGCCTCTCAATAGTCTTAATTTGGTCCTTTTCCCTGCGCCATAAGTAGAAAGTTGGGGATGACATGCACCAAATGATCAGCAGACCGGGAGTCGAACCTGTGATTAGTGCGCCGAGGACTTTGGCCTCTATACATGGAGCACCTGCTCTACCAACTGACCTAAACATGCGCCCATCAATTTGACACTTTGGACATTTTCAATATTTTGCTCTTGAAATGTTGAAGTGCTACCGTGACAAGTAGATGTGGGAGACTTTAGGGTGTGGAAAAAATAAAGGATTTTGTCCCCATAAAATACTTCACCAAATAGCGTCAAAATAAACATAAAATATTCAAATAAAAGCAACTGTCAGGATCTGTGGACAAATATGTAGTGTGATGTCCTATAAAGAGCACTGGTAGTCCAGATTTGCTAATCCTTAAATCTGAATCTGGATAAAGTTGATCCTATCCAGCTTTTCGAACAACCAGGATAGAAAAGATGGATTATATGATCCTGATAGAAGAAAGTGGATTTCCAAATCTGGACCTTTTTAACCGGGCCCTGGTGATAAAATCGGTGCATAAAATTAGAGACACAGAGAGACTATTTTCACCACATAAATAATCAATGAATGTGCTAGTGTTTGCTGCATGTAAGAAAAAAACCCCATCGTGATCAAATTGTGGAAAAAAAGTCACAAACAGTTTCATCCCTGAAACATAAACACCTACTCCACTAAAGTTCACCACAGCACAACAAACACAGTAGATCAAACGTCCAGCTGTAACCGTTTCCTTTTAATGCAACTTGTTCACTCTAGTAAACTCTAACCGGGGTCATCAGAGGTCACAGTGGTGGCCCGTCACATGACACTGTGATAAAGTCTTTATGGTCTCTTCCTAGAAAGACGTCACCTCTTGGTCACACCACATTAAGTTATTTTTTAAGGTTTCTTTTATAAGTGCTGTTTCACAATGTGATCCAAAGCTGCATCACAATCTACATTTGGGCTGTGAAATTTAAATTTATAACAGTACATCATCAGACTGAACACACACTGTGGTGTGACAATTCATTTCCCCCTTTACATGTGTGTCTTTATCTGGAGGCATGCATGGAAAATCAGCTCCTCTCCTCTCTTTCCTTTTCTCTCTTCGTGGCAGGCAGAAAAACTTGAGCCCAGTCAGTCGGGTTACAAAAT
Source organism: Semicossyphus pulcher (assembly GCF_022749685.1). NCBI lineage: Eukaryota > Metazoa > Chordata > Actinopteri > Labriformes > Labridae > Semicossyphus > Semicossyphus pulcher. Next base: position 27,638,190 of record NW_027211648.1, on the reverse strand, counting down.
GAATCATGTGATGGCCTTAAATAAAACGCTAACCCTTTCCTCTGAATGGTCTGTCACTTTGTAAACTTTGACAGACAATAAAGCTGGTTGTTTCTGATGAGGACATGTGGACAGCAATAATAATAATGGATAAAAATAGTGGAATATCAATTTTCATCAGCCATGTCAGCAGCTTAGTAGGACTTTATCTGAATAAGGAACGTAATATTTTTTGCATGTAGTCATTATAATAAACTTGTTGTTGTTGGACTCGAGTCTCATGGGGGGAAAAAAAGCGACATGGGTCACATCAGAGGGGGGCACCACGATGGAAGGTTAACATACCCAGGCTTTCTTTAAGTAAGCTGGCTCAACAAAGCCTGAAGCCCCAGTCATACCGCTTTCCCACCTAAAATTATTGTGTTGTTGTGGGTTTTTCAGACCCGGGAAGACCCACTTATAGATGCCGATTGTCTCTGTTCCCATTGCTAGTGGAGTACACTGCTTTCGTTTTTTTTCTGCTGCGTCACCGTCTGACGTCACAAACGTGCCGGAGACAGGGTTAGTAACCAGTGAAGATGTCACGGAGTTTAGGTCTTTGTTGTGTCTGTTACTCATTCAGTCTATTTATGAAACTCGGCACCGACAAATTTGGAACAATGTTTGAGCGCTGCTCGGACGGAGACGGGCGGAATTTGTAGCTGAGATGACGAGGAGTTGCAGAAGTTACCGACGGAGCATAGCATCGCACCGGAAAGAGGGCGGAGATTAGCATGTCGACACAGGTTTTGTGTTCCCATCATGCCGATCAGAGCAGAGGTGATAATTACCTGGGTCTACTGCAGAGTCACTTGACCTGGTTCTGAATACCGATTGTAACCTTTCCCATTAAGCAAAAAAGCTGAGTGTTCGCGGGTTTTTTGACCAGTGTGAAAGCAGCTTTAGAGATAACAGGTATCACAGAAGTGGTTATGGACTTTCTCTGTGAACTCAGGCTCTCTGATTCAGGCTCTGTGTGCGCTCACAGAAAAAGCATTTTACTTGTCAATGTGCGCCTCTTCTGCACAAAAAGGAGCAATCACCAGCTGTCTGCTTTAGACAGACTGTTTAAATAAGAATGAAAAATGCATGGAAGTAACTATTTGTCCGAATAGAATTCAAATTAATGTATTGATTGGATTTAATCTGTGATAAATACCTACATAGTAGGTCTTGTTTTGTTTGTAAATACAGTTTTGTCACAATACACGTGGTCAAAGGACTTCAGCTACTGGTGGGAAGAAACAGAGACTTTTCTAGATCTTCTGTTTTGTGCTTCACAGAGACGTGGCTGTGTGGAACGATACTGGACTCTGTGCTGCAGCTGGCAGGATTCCAGCTTTCCGGCAAAACAAAAGGTGGAGGAATCTCTGGTTGGTGTTTACATTCAACCGCAGGCCAACGTGCAGGAGGCACAGCGCACGCTCGCCGACCAGATCCTGTGTGTGGAGCGGACAAACACGGACTCCTTAGTTATCGTCCTCAGGGATTTTAACAAAGGTAACCTCAGCCATGAACTGCCAAAATACAGACAGTTTATTAAATGCCCGACCAGAGAGGAGAATGTTATGGATCACTGTTACACCACAGTGAGCAGCGCTTATCACGCTGTCCCCCGTGCTGCACTGGGACACTCTTACCACGTCTTGATCCATCTGATTCCTGTGTATAGCCAGAAATCAAAGCTCTGTAAACCTGTAGTGAGGACATTTAAAAAGTAGACCAGTGAAGCTGTGGAGGATCTACAGGCACGTTTAGACTGTACAGATTGGGACACTTTCAGGACTGCTACCAACAGCCTGTATGAGTATACAGAGGCTGTGACGTCATACATTAGCTTCTGCGAGGGCTGCCGTGTAACATCACGCACCATGGTGAGTTACAACAACGACAAGCCCTGGTTCACAGCCAAACTCACAGAGTTCTCACAGAACTACACCTTCGGCCGGGCGGTTACAGAAGCTAAGCGTCTGTACTCTGATAAACTACAGCAATATTGATTTTAATGCTTTAAAAGAAATAATCTCAATCTCAGAGCCTTCTCCTCATGGGTGTGGCTAGAGAGGGACCACAGAGACCAGACCCCTCTGGTCCCAAGATTATAAAGCTCCCAGCAACTTCCTCGCGTTCTCTCTTTGTCTGTTGTTCTTCTCCTGTTCCTGACTCCATGAGTTCTCTGGGGCGCAGAACGGCGCCAGTATCACCATGCTGATCCCGTGCTGCACTGAACGTGTTGAAGAAGCCAAATCCAGCAACCTTTAAAGGAGACTTTGCACAAGAGACACTCCCGAACGTCGTCTGGCAAAACTGCCACAGACCTCACCCCAGCCAGAAAAGGGGGGGGTGAAGATGAAGATGATTCAGCTTCTTGCTGAGCCGGAGAGAGAGAGATGGAGAAACCCAATTCAAGCCGAATCGGCCACGAGGGACAAAAGCCGTCCTGAAAAGGCCCGAGCGCCAAAAGAGAGCCTGCTGCCACACCCATCAGATGATCACCAGGTGATACAATTACATCTCCCATGTGTTGATGCTTGATCCTAAATTAACTAGGATTAATTAACATTAAACCTAAACCTAAATCTTTTAAAATTAGAATTACTTTTGAATTGCTTCACAATCTTCCTTGGTGCCCTTTTAAACTCTCAACTGCCGAACGATGCATTTAATTTAATCCCATTTCATTCTTAAACATCAAAGAAACCAGTCACAGATGCCTTCTACAATGTGGTCCGTTGTCATTCATGTATTGTTCATCGTTGTATTCATTGTCCCTGTTCATTTCTTCATTCATATTCCACTTAGAAGTAGTTAAATAAACCTTTCATTTATAAAGACCTTGATCCATGTGATTTGTGTGTGTATGAAATGGTAAAGTCACTGTACACCATGTCCAAGAACCTCGTAGAAACCCTGAGATCATGAGCCTAAAGTCCTTAATTAACTAATTGTAAGTTTTCCCTGTTTTGTCAAAATTGGGTGGCGTCCAACACTGAAATTAAGGTAAACCTGAATCCTTTTGCTATTAATTAGTTATTAATCTTGCTACCCATTTACGCTACAACCTGCTCCATCACCGTCTGGTACGCTGCTGCCACTGCCAGGGACAAGGGCAGGCTGCAGCGCATCATCCGCTCTGCAGAGGGTGATTGGCTGCAATCTGCCATCTCTTGAGGACCCTCAGTCACTTAACATCTCACAAATGTTAAGACCCCAATTCAGACTATGTGTTACATTAACGCACATGTGACTTTTATATTGTCTGTGCACTGCATTATTTTTAATGTTATACTATAAGCTTTTTTCACTCTTCATATCCTGCACATCTGTACAGTTTTTAATCACACCTGTTATACATATTTTGTATTATACATATTGCTTTTTATATTTAATTTTTATTCTAGTTCTGTGTTAATTGTTCTGCACCAAAACCAACAAAACAAATTCCTTGTATGTGTAAACCTACTTGGCAATAAACCTGATTCTGATTCTAGTAATCAATTTTATTATCTGGGTTTAAGCTGCCAAACCAACTGAGTAAAATGGCAGGAGATGAGGACCAAGCATAAAAACGTGATCCAGTGTCTTTGAGGCTGTGTCCTCGTCGTTCTTTCACTGTAATGTAAAGTGTTAACTGGCTGGAGGGGGCTTCTTTCTGTGGCTTTACATGAGATATGTTATGTGAAAGTTTACATATACAGACTCTGCGTTGTTTTGCCAATTTTAAGTCGTAACTCTGAACATAACGTAGTCCCGACAACGTTAGCTTTACAGAGCAAGTTACCATGGCGATCTAGCCTGGTTAAAAGAGAACCAGCTTTCTAACACAGTAAACCCTAGGTGTAGGCTCAACAGACCCGGCTTACCCACTGATCTCGCTTTGTAGTACACCCCTCAGGTAAGCAGGAGGATCTTAAGTTTTGTTGTACGTGTTCTTGTTGTTTCTTTATCCTCTCTGACTCCAGCAGTGACCGGGCGGGACGCATAGGCAGGGGGGACACAAGAAAAACCTGACGCAATTATGGATCCTGCTTTTGATTTCGACGATCAAAACTAAAACATCAATTCAATCAATTTTCGATTTAGAATAGAAATCGAGAAGTCCCTAATGTAGTATAGATTAGATTAGAAAACTAATGTTACCTCCATGCAGCATTTCAGACTTATTAAGGCTTTATTAACTTAATTTTTCACTAGCTCCTTACCAATTATATCCACCACATCAGGTCTGATGAGGGGCTCTCCTCCAGTGAGGCGGATTTTATCCACCCCCTCCTGGACGAAGAGGCGAGCCAGGGTCAGTACCTCCGAGGTGGACAGCAGCTGGCCCCGGGGTGTAAGCTTCACCCCTTCCTCAGGCATGCAGTACTGACCTGAAGATTAGAATTAGTGAAAAATGGTAACAACATGCTAAGTAACAAAATGAAACCTTTAGAGCAGGAGTGTCAAACTCAGTCAGACAGGGGGCCGAAATAAAAACTCAATCAGAACAAATGAGAGATCAAAGTTAAAACAAAAGACACAAGCATCATTAATTTCTCTATCAGCAGTTTTGCACTGAGTCATTTCCAAAAAAGTTTTAACACAGGCATCAAAAACAGCCAGAAAACTATATTTTTTCTCAAGAAAGTCTAAAATATTCTATTCACAACACCGTCAAGAAAATAAGAACATTTTAAATGTGATCAACCTGGTGAAAATAGGCAAACATTTTAACCATAAGCAGTCTCCCTGTGATTACAGGACAAGGTGCAAAAAGAAAACATTTAAGTGCAATCTGCTCTGATGCCCATTTGCCGGAGCCAGATGTTTGGCTTCTTTTCTTGGCTGCAGGTTCATTCATGTTTGGGTTAGGTTCTGAGCTGTAGACACTCTCAGGGTGGAGTAAAGGTGTGCATCATAGACTGTATAAAAAGATGGATGACATGACAGCTCCCTAAAAGTGAAGCCAAAACATTTCGGGCGCCCCCTGCTGACTGGCTGCAGCATAGGTCATAAAGCCCGCCTCCTCCATGTTAACAGATGGGACATGAGTCAAACTATAAAATCAAAATACACGCCCGATAAATTTTTCTCAAACATGGTTTCTGTCATTATAGTTAGTTCTTATCATGCTGATTTATGTCCAAGTGTTCATTTTTCTGACAAGTTTAGTTTTAATTAGTTATTTGATGCTGTCGAAATGATGATTGACAGCTCTGTTGACAAATACGGCTCCTGCAGCCGATCAGTTCCGGGTGAGCATAGTGGAGGACGAACGGCGAGAAGAGACGTAACTACAACAATCACTACAGTCATTGAAGTTTACGTACCTGTGAACGTTAACCTCAGACCAACACAGAGAAGCTGTTCTGCTGTTAAACACTGTAAGTTAAGTGTGTGTTTGGGTTAGCGGAAGTGGCTACGGCCGCTTCACTCACCGATGTCTATTGCGCAGACTCTGGCTCCATTTGACGTCACCATCGCAAGATGGCATCGCCTATCACAGGGGCTATTTTGGTATTTTGGTACAATGGGAGCAGATGGAGACGCGTTGTCCATCTATATATACAGTCATTGGTGTGCATCAGTTGCTTACACACGTATGTGCTTCCAAACATGCAGAGCATTCGAGCAGCTTGTAGGCGGAGCTTGGGGCATCGTTTCAGAGTTCTATCAGCTCTATTTAGTTGTTTACAGGTGCTCTTTCCACGTCAACTACAAACGGATTACTGAGCAGTTCAAATCAAAATGTTGAGCTTTGAAGTCGGCAAATCGCAGTGTGAACTCAGGTCCGCTCAGTTTATCAGTTGGGAACACAGCGGTGGGGACGTGGTTTGTCATTGTCTGGCAACATGAAAAGTGACCCAAGTTTCCTTGCAGCATCTGAGGGGTCCTCTCCCTGAAGCCAGAGGTTTGGTGGAGTGAGATGCTTCGTTAAGTTGCCGTAACTCACACAACTGGTGCTTGCAAGTCTTGATTGCCGCACCCGTTGCAGTGCATTCTAGGATTTGCAGTATCAACGTTGTGCGTGCTGTATACCTGGGGGCCAGTTATGATAGACATATGATATTATCTCGCGGGCCTGATATACAGTAATTGTATCGTGGGCCGGATGTGGCCTGCGGGCCTTGAGTTTGACACCAGTGTCTTAGAGGTTAAGACGATCTACTTCGCAAAAGGACTTATCGGTAAAGTGGAATTATGTAGAAAACATTCGACGAGAGATTTAACCCAGTGAGCATTTTACAATTGAAAAGACGTTCTTTCACCGACTATATAAGACGTTGGTTGACTGAATGATTGAATGATTAACTGTATATTATATTTAGCTTCTTATTGATCTCTATGAACAGACATTTGCAGCTAGTTCAGCTAACAATCTGTTCTAGATCAAAAATTACAACTTGAGCAACAAATTCGCTTGATGCTGTGTCGGGAAAGACGTTCAGCGTTTAGATTTCCCCGACTTCCTCGAATGCATCAGGAATGATGGATTCGACTAAATAGGTAAATCGTTGGGAGCCGGGATGTCATTACGGAGGATTACGTTCCGCCTGCTTTTGCTCTCCACACGACTGTTTTTCCTGCTGATACGTGATTGGTCAATACTACAAACAGAAACCAGAACACTTGCCGTCCTGGAAATCCACCTCCCTGCCTACTGATTCTACATTTCTACGTAGAATCTGTAAATAGAGATTAAGTTCCAGATAACATGATGAACCGTGTGAATGATGAACACTGAAGGAATCCTAACCTAGAAACAAGCAAAACCCAAAAAATATATTTCTGTTTGTTCATGTTTAACAATGGTTTTAACTGGAGCGAGGCCATATAACCTGGAATTTCCAGCCTTGAAATAGGAAAAACTGGTATTGGGAAAAAAATGGTATTTAAACATCTGTAACCTTTCATATTTCTTATACACAGTGGGAAGATCTACTCACAGCGCAGGTTGCATTTCTCAGTCAGGGAGATTCGCAGGTAGTTGTGCCTTCGGCCAAAGTTGTCAGTCAAGAACGCTGAAAAGGGCAGTATGCTGTCGTCTCTTAGTCTCTCCTGGGGTTAAAGACAACAGGATGATCAGGAACTGTTATTATGACACATAGAAATGAGGGTACACTAGAAATGCTAGATTTTGTTTTGTTTGTTTTGAAATGAAAAATCCCTTCTGTTAACATACAGGTACTATCTATTTCATCCTTAACAATGTGTGCTAAAAGACTATTGGTGCCTTAGTCTGAGGCTGCATCTGTGTCCCTTATTAATTGTAACTGAAAAATAAGGTTTACATCAGTAATTTCCAAGAACAACACCGAAATACAGGAACATTTAAAGAAACAGAGCCGGAAACAGAAATTATGGGAAATATATGAGGTTAGATAGATAAAAAAAACAGCGATCAACAAGCAGCAGATTCAAACTATAAACTCAGGTGTGATTCAGGTGTTGGCTAGAGTGTTACAAAAAACTGCAGTAATGAGTGTTTAATGACTCTCATGAGTGTTTCACATAAAAGTTTGTGTGTTTTTAAAAAAGGGATTTTAAAAGATGAAACTTATTTTGAAAGCCGAATTTACTTACTTTATGCAGGTTGTTTCAAAATAATTGTTTTGCTAACATTACTAGTATCCGAAATGCATCTGATACCACAAAAAACACACTATAAGTGTTGATATCAGCCAGTATGTCAGTCAATGTAAAAAAAACACTGACATAACTAATTAGCCTTAAAAAATATCAACTTATTTCTCCAGAAATCAATTCTTCACCAATCCGAAACAATAACCTACACAGGAAGTTGCACTGTTTAACCACCTGAGATGTACTATGGCTGCCACTGGAGCCAAAGAAGAACTTATTTTAAGTAATTTATTACATGATACAAACAAAACTGTGTGGTGCTAGCAGAGAATGTAACAGAGTAAGAAAACAAATTGGCAATATTTTACAATAGAAAAGCCCCCCAGTTAAGTAATCAGGTGTACCGAAAGGCTTCAGATTTTTTCAAAGATATTTTTTTTGGCCTTTCATGCCTTTATTGAGAGAGGACAGTGGATAGTGTTGGAAACAGGGGAAGAGAGTGGGGAGGACACACGGAAAGGGGCAGAGGGCGGGGGTTGAGCCTGGGGCCGCCGCAGTGAGGACTGTATATGGCTGCTGATTTAACCGCTGAGCTAAGGCCAAGGCTTCTGTTTTTAGTGGTTGTTTTCTGGTTGCAAAGATAAATAAATTAACCGATGTAAAGAAAATTGCTCTAAAAAGGGATTTCTTTATAATCTTTTAATCATTTTGGAGATATTTCAAGCAAAAAATGTCAAACATTTACATGTTTCAGCTTTTTAAACGGGTGCTTGATTGCTATTCAATTTGATCAATCAGTTACTCAGAAAAATAATTGTCAGAATAATTTATATCAAAATAGCTAGTAGTTAGTTGCAGCCCTAGTTGCACTAATGTTGCTATAGAGGGTTTGCCTACAACTGTATAACATTATTATTGTAACATTATATATACAGTATATATACTTCCTTCCTTCCTGGTCATTTCAATCAGTTATCTAACCTATAGGCAGAAAGTAATCCTTAACCACAGCCACGGCCTCTTGGTTATGTAAAGTTTAAATTCTTGGTGCAAACCAGGAAACAGCATTAAACAACAATTTATAACCTTTGCAAGATACAAAACACTGGGGCCAAATTCTGGGAAAAACACAGGAAGTTTACTAGATGGAAAAGAAAGTTATCGGCTTCTCAAAATGCTTCACTAAGTCTGTCACACTGAAGCAGGAAGCAGCACATGGCTTAGTACATTGCTCCTGACCTTTGACTGTCAACGGTGAGCTGCAGTTGTGTCAGAGGTTATCAGCACAGAGGTAAGCATGAGACACAATGGTAGGTTTAACACACTGCATTACATCCCAGGAAACACCTTCAACAACAGCCATTACTTTTTAGAAAAGCCCTTTAAATTGTTTTTAACAAGTGTTGTATAACTGCAATTTACTGGCGTGGCATTAAAGGAGAAGTACAGTATTATACCTCGGCCGTATTTTTTTTTATTTACAAATTTGTGTGTTGAAATGACTTATAGGAACAAAAACTTTTGGAATTGGTCCAGTAGATGGCCTACACCATAGGCGCGATACAGCCACAATGGCTGCAACATAATTCCCTTGGGCAATTGCGCCCGATCAAAGTGCATCAACTAAAAATGCATGTTTTTGGTGCTGACAGGCTCAGATTGTTACTCCAGGTGTCCAACATTGACAACATGACGGAAATGATCCCTACAAAGAGCCTCGCTCCGAAATCTCGCGTTCGGTGAGATGTTACCCGAACAGGAGTTAGAGAGAGGATTTGTTTACGAAGAGGACTGCCAGCAAAAATATATTTCGATGGCCGTCCTTATTTATTTGAGCCAGAGTATACGGACGAAGAGCTCTTACAAATTGAGAGAATGAGGAGGGAGAGAGAGGGGCAACAGGCAGAGGAGGATGAAACAAATACCCTAACCCATGCGTTCTTTACACCAACACAACAATCTCTACCAAAATCCTTTCTCCAACTCTAACTCACGTTTCCACCGTCCTGTTCAGGTAACATCTCAGAACCTGAGCGAGACTTCTGTTTCTGGTTACACAAATGGATGTTACTCTTTACAAAAAGGACGATCTTTGTAGGGATCATTTCCATAATGTTGTCGGACACCTGGAGTAACAATCTGACCGATTTCAAAAGTTTTTGTTCCTATGAATCATTTCCACACCCACCTTTGTAAACATAGGGCCCAGGTTTAAAAATACCGAAGTTACCCTTTAACTTGATGGTTCATGTTTATTTGCTAACAGCTAGTTTAGCATTTATTGGGCCCTTATTTGGACAGAGGTTGTCTGTTTTTTTGTAAATAAATGCCAATGCAAAGTATGATACAAGGTTGATTCTTTAATGTATTTGTTTAACATGACCTGCAAAAGTCTCTTAAGAGCAAAGCATGGTCAGACTTTTGTATGTTGCACTGGTCATTTAAATTCGGGAAAATGTGCTTGACAAAAACCAAATGACATTTTTGAACAGAGCACAAGTATTGTGTTTCATTTTATATCATACAAATTCAATGAAATATGAGTATCTGTGCAGAGTTGTGTAACTATACATATATATACATGACATGATCCAATGTTTTAAACATGTATCATGTTTCATATTTATATCTTGCAAAACATTTTTTGCTCAATATAGTAATCAGTAGTAGTAATCAATCAATACACTTGTGTTATAAAGTTATTCGGGTCTAAATACCAAACATATACTAGTCCTAGGTTTAAACATTGCTAAATTTGACTGACTTATAAAATCCAAAAAATGAAGACTCGTTTGGGAGCCGAAAGATCCGGCTCTTACCGCTGAGCTTAGCCAAAAAATCTGATCACAGAAAATATCCTAAATTCCCATTGATAGTCACAACTTGTCACCTTTCATGTCAACAACTACCGATAGCTTTTAACACCAGTAGCTAGCCTGTGAGCATAACTTTTAGTATCTTGTAGTCAGTTTTACCTGTCTTGATGTGTTTTTCAGAGATGCAGGTAAGTTGGTAGCGGATAAAGTCGAGTCTCCAAGTTCAAGATCATTTTCCTTTTGCGTAGCACTGGAATACAGTCGCAGGAGGTTCCTATTTATGCACTTTACAGGTTTTCCGAATAGTGTTAAACTGTTGAATCTAACAAACAAGCGGCAGCACATGCTAGCGTGAGTCGTCATAGTTTGATTCTCTGACAGTCTTCTGTAACTGTTTACAGGGCTCTCTGTGTTTCAGCTCCTCTGCAGTACAACATGTCAGTTAACCCGAATGCTAGGAGGGGAGTATTAGGGGCGGGCTTACGTCAGCCAATCGCGCCGACGAACGTAACTGCTGGTGCATGCTGGGTAGTGTGGTTCAGAAGGATAACCGCAGAGTTTTTCCTCAGTTGCTTTTCGTGTATTCTCAAATAACGGTTGAAGTTTGAAATATTTGGGTTGAACTACTTTTTTATAGAGCTCAAATAATGTGTGTATATATTAAATTTACACAGTGAGACATGTTCTTTACAACAAAATAACTAAAAGGTGACTATTTTGACAGTATGTCTGAACCTATGAACACAGTCGTGCTACTCTACAGACTGTTATAAAGCCACACCATTGATGGATTAATAAATGTACTTAAGCAAGACATTCCGTTTTCAAGTGACCATCAGTTTTTCTCAGTTGCTTTGGCAAAAACTTGTGTGACCAAATATTGTACTTGTGCACAACAGAAAGGTGATTTCTTATTCCATGTTAATGTAAATATTTTAGCGGATTAATACAAATGACTAAGCGCAATTGTCTACAGTTTAAACAAATATAGGTTGTAAACGTCTTTGTGATCTAATTAGATTGTTTCCTCTCAGTTCAAATGTTTTATTCTTGAAAATATGTAGGAAGTCTTTTATTGTGTAAACCACATGCAGAAAAGTCAACCTAATACTGAAAATCAATATACTGATATTGCATTGCATTAACATGGAGTAGTTAATGTCTGTTAAGTAAGTATCATTTTTATCCTATCCTATTGTCTGTTAGCTTTTAGGTCCTTTTATTCTATTGTCTTTTAGCTTTTAGGTCCTTTTACTCTATTGTCTTTTAGCTTTTAGGTCCTTTTACTCTATTGTCTTTTAGCTGACTTTTTTAGTTTTTAGCTCCAGTGCTTCCTCATGGGGGGGCCTCCACACTGGGAGGTGTGTCTGGTCTGCCCCCCGGGGCGTCGTCCTGGAGACCCCTCCGGCCTGGAGGACTGGGGGGCTCTGCACCGTGTGTGGAGTCCACCCAGGTCTGTCCGGGTCGGGGGTCTCTGTGGTGGCGTCGCTCCCTGTGGCCGTGGGCTGTGATCCCTCTCAGTGTGGATGAGCTCTCCATAGGCGGTTCTTTTTCCACTCGGTGCCCTGCCATGTTATTACGCGGACATTTACTGTGGCGTGTGTGTGTGTGCGTCTGCGTGTGTGTTTGGGGGGAGGGGACGGGTTTTTATTACGTGTTGCATTTCTGTTGCATGTTTTAATTTTTTGTGAAGCACTTTGTGTTGCATTTTTAATGTATGAAAAGTGCTATATAAATAAAGTTTGACTGATGATTGAAGTAATTTAAAACATGTAATTGTCAGGTGCCAGACAGGATGTCCAGTAATTCCTTGCACCTTACCTTAAGTGTAATATTGCATATAGTAGACTTTTGTTTGGTCTCTTTCTGTGTTCTTGAAGGCTACATGTTTGTGTTCTATGCATTTAAAAGTTCTTTACTGTATTTTATAATTTTGAGTGCCCATTTAAGAACAAATATAAAATAGTTTATCCTCGCATTACATACAAATCTACAGGTGTTCTTAAGGTTGAATGTGAAACCTTTGACTGTTAATCAGCATCTTCAAGACTTTTCACTTTGACACAACACGGCTAGCTTCAGAAAATACCAGTCTGCAACGGTATGTGTTAAGTGTCAGTGAAAACGGGTATGACATGTCTGTTAAGAAATTAGGAGATGAAAAAGACACCTTGGTTCAACACAATGTCAAAAAATACGTCCTATTTTGGTGGCAGTGACTCATTCATTAAAATAATTACTTCATTTTCACATATGTACGAAGGGTTATGGGTTAGTTACAGCATTTTGCAGGTAAACTACAGTGTTTGGATGCATGTACAAGTAGGATTCATCTTCAGTGCTGATAACTTGAAATGTTTAGCAAAATGTGACAAAGCAATAGAGAAAAATAACAAGCATTTATCATCTATCCAACATGTTTTTCTCTGTGAGTTTATTGTTGAAAATGTTTTACATTTGATTTATCAGACGTCTCTTAATGACAGAGTTCTTAGTTTGCTCTTTTCTGAAGAGCTTCTGACCTGCTTGATGTGCTTTCTGTGTTGAAACAGGCTCCAGTGACTGCTGCATTTGAAGCAGTTCAACTGCGTAACACTTAATGTAACCTTCAAATGACTACTATTGCAACAACGTTGTGTTAACCCAACATCACTGAGGCTGAAGGATCGTTTAACATTTCTAAGTTTTTTTTTATTCATCACATCATCAAACTGTTCGAGTGAGTAGAGTCGGTGCTGAAGGTGTTTCAGTGAGTTCAGCAGAGCGCTGTGGTGCTGGAGCTTCCTCACATCAAACTGAATGATGCTGTCTTTGTGGGGTTTGGCTGACATCCACTCTCAGGAGCTCCAGGAGAACCAAAGACCCAGAAGAGTCCTGCACTGTGAAATCAAGAACAAGTCATGAGCACAGATCCTTCTCTTGGTCTGCTGTCAGTGTCTCCAGAACTCCAAACATGAAGATCTGTTCCTTTAAAATGCAGCTTACTTACTGAGTGGACTGAAACACAGGTAACCACTGCTCTCCATCTTGTGGCCGGTCGTCCCTCTCATCCTGTCAAGAAGAAGCATTTCTTCTTTGTCGTCATGGAAACGTCTGGATGTACTTCAGGAGCTTCAGCTTCTGTAAAACAAATACAATAATTAATATTAGGATGAAACGTAATACATGTCAGAATCTCTCTTGATTTTAAGACTATTCTAAGTCACTAATTAGTCTAGAAGCTCATACTCACCTTTGTTTTGAAACTATCTCGCAGAGTTACAGAAGCAGGACTTCAACCGCACCTCTTCCTGCTCATCCTTCTGTTGATGGTGTGGTCCTTGTTAGTGAACGTCCAGTGAACAGCAGCAGCTCATGTGGAGGAGAAAGACAAGAGGAGAAGACAACAGATAATGTTAGTAAGACAGCAAAAATCATCTTCAATATTATATTATTTGTATATGGAGTACAGTATTAAGATTCAGAAGCTCATACTCACCTTATTCATCCAGTGAACAGCAGACATGTAGAACAAGAACATATAACAGGAGGTGGAGAAACCTAAGATGGTTACTAAATCAGACAAATAATCTTTGAAATGAACAGCAGCAGCTCATGTGGAGGAGAAAGACAAGAGGAGAAGACAACAGAAAAAAATGGTTAGTAAGTAAAAATCTTTAAATTATTAAGTTAGTTATATTATAAGGATAAACAAGGTTACACAATAATATACTTCAACTTTTTAAGTCACTTCCTGTAAATGTCAGAAACTTGTACTTACTTTTTCCGTCCCTGTGAAATGAACAGCTGTAGTTCACCTCTGTTAAATCCGCACTGGTTTCCTGTTGGATGAAAAAAAGCCCCTGAACTCCAACCTGTTTGGTTCCCTCCTGTTTTGGCAGCTTCCCCTTCATTTTCTTCTTCTTCTCTCTCCCTGTGCAGTCCAGTCACAGCTCACGGTGCTGTCTACCTTGGGGAGGACTGCAGTCAGCCGTGTGCTCCTCCCAGCTTCTCCTTTTCACCTGTGCAGACCCCAGACCAATCAGCAGGAGTCTCTAGTGCTGTGACGATGGAGACTGAGTCCATCAGAAGACACGACCAGGGCTACCTCTGTCCTCTCCAGCCCGCCAGACGCAAAGGCTACATGCACGGGGGGGTCAACAGCCCCGCCAGACGCAAAGGGTACCCGGGGTAAAACCCCGCCAGACGCAAAGACCGGCCCTCAGGATGAAAGAAACGACGATCCAGTCGCCGTGCCAAAATGTGGAGAGGGTACAGAGAGCCCCCCGGTGCAAGGCGCTACCTGGGGGGTCTTCAGCCCTGCCAGACACGAGGGCTGTCCCTGGAATCACTGGTTGTCGTGGAAGAAAGGGTCGCTGCAGCATCCTGCCAGATGTTTTGAAGAGAAACCTGTGGTGTGGAAGAGAGGAAGAGAGACAACGTGGTGGAGTCAGTCAGAGTCGCTGTCTTCCGACCACCTCGGCCTCCGAGCGGCAGCCTCCTCCTCCTCCTCCTCCTCTCCGTCTTCCCTGCTCCTCTTCCTGGAGGAGCCAGAAGTGGAGGGAGATGAAGGGTTGGAGCTGTCGCTGCAAAAGAGTTCTGCACACTCCTCTGAGGTCAGAGGCCCGAGGGTCTCAGGCTCCAGCTGAGGGATGTGCAGCTGCTCAGGAGCTGCATCAGGAGGATCAGCAGGAGGTGCAGCAGGAGGAGGAACATAGGGGTCAGCAAAAGCATAAAGAGGAGCATAAAGAGGGGCATAGGGGTAAGCAAAAGGATTAGCATAGGGTAGAGCATAAGCAGGAGCATAAGGGAATGCAAAAGGAGCAGCATAAGGAGGAACATAAGCAAGAGCAGGGTCAGCAAGGGGAGCAGGAAGCTGAGCAGCAGGACCCTCTGGCAGAGGAGGAGGAGGACGCTTGATCACGTTGTTCAAAGGCCCAAAGAGACCACCTGAGAGGGAAACAGTTTGAAAACACTTTTCAGTAATTGTTCTGCACCATGAAGAGAAAAAACACTTAATGTCCTAAAAAAGAGACAGTAGCTAATAAACACCAAATGTGATGCTCTCCACACAGAGTGTTTTCCTGAACACAAAGAAACTCTCTCTAAACACTATCAGACAACATCCCTGCATCCACACAGTGATGGAATAATCAGAAACATTAGCTTCCGGCTGGGAGAGTTCACATGAACACAGATTTGACATCATATTACAGGAAACATGACGGACCAAAGTAGATCATGCCCACCGTGCAGCCCATCTCATATTAATTAACACCAGTTTTACTAAATAATATCAATCTGTACTTTGAACAGTATTAATTCAGCATTAAATTTGTACTGGAAAAATGATTTAAATTAATTTATGGAAGATTAAGACATGAATCATTTGTGATAATGACATATCTTACCGTAGCCCAACCACCATCTCTCTCTGGCCAGCAGGTACTCCAGGAAGGGTCCGTAGAAAGCCATCCTCCTCCGGCAGGTCACTTTTCGATGAAGTTATCTCCTCGGTGTTTCTCTGGTGAAGTTCTCCAACAAATCGTTCTCCATCAAAAGTTTTCTCCTCAATCAGCTTTCCAAAAGTTCAGCAGACAGTTTTTGCTTTGGGTCAACTCGTGTCAAGTCCAAGTGCAAAAGAGAATTCTGGAAAGGCCTGAAGCTCTGAAATCACCTCGGACTCGGAATAATTCAATTTTATAGCAGGATTATTTCTCACTTTGTGGTTTAACTTCCTATTTAATCTTTCATTTGGATGGGGGTTTTATTTTTTAATTGTAAGCTAACAGATTTAAGCCAGTTTCTTAATGATTAATTGTATTAATTATTTCCATGTTTCCGACGTTGCTGGAGATACCGATATACTAAACATTTGGGCGAGTTAGCATGGACAAGTATATTGTGACTTTATCATCACCTATGTCCCACGACCTACTCTGCTATGCTCTGCTCAACATCAGGTGATACTGCCTCGATCAATCGCCTCTCTATACATGGACACAAGTCATTAATCAACACATGAGTCTTGGTCATGGTGGCTACATTACTAGATAGACTGTAATGCTGTCCTAGCCACACAAACACTGAAAACACTTTATATAACACCAACATAACCACAACAATCGAAACATAAACACACTGTCATTAAAACAACACTTTAAAACAATGTGAACGTCAAAAATCCCATAATGCTTTGTGCCTCACGCGACGGCCCCCCTCTGGTCGCTACAATATTTTTTAATATTAATTTATAATAAAAATAAATCACACCATGGGGGGAGGAATTTTAGTTAGCTAAATTCAACCGACTTACCTGACAGATTGTATTTGTATTGTTACAAAATAAATCAAGGATATTGTGTATTCATATTTTATGCTGTTAATACATTGCTTTCTGTAAATAAAATTGTGATTATTTCGCTGTTGTCTAGTAGGCTACTCTTTCTCGTTGTGTGATAAACCAGACATAAACACTTTCCGGCTCCAACACGACGTTTATTCTGATAACAACTGAAGCATATGAGGTCTCACACAGCCTCCTTTGTAGTAATAAGCTCCAGAAATTGTTTAAACACAGAAATAAATAATTTAGCGAGGCTAAACTTCATCACGGAGATTAATAATGAAGCGACAATTAAGCTAAAGCATTTTGTAATATTGAGATGATTACAGTGAGGTACTCTAAAACAAACAAATATCACCAAAAGACGATTTATATCAAATTTAAACATACTACATTGAAAATGGCACTTTTATCGAGAATATCGAACTCGTTTGAACTAACACGGAGACAGGGCGCACCCCAGAAGTCTGCAGGGACTCCAGCAGAGGGCGCTCATGCTACACACAACATACCAGTCCCAGAAGAAAAATATGCCTGATAAAAATACATTTTAGGCAGACATTACTGATGCAATCAAAATAGTAAAATAACGGCAAGAAATGAATTGCAAGTGGAATTATTACAGTTTCCCCATTTTATACACACAAAAAATGGAACAATGCACACAATTAACGCACACTGGACTTTTAGATTGTCTGTACACTGCACTATTTTTATTTTTAACTTTAACTTCATACTCTAAGCTTTTGCACTCACTAATATCCTGCACATCTGTACAGTTTTTGTCTTATTCTATTTAAGTCTTTCACTTATTTTTATTCTAGTTCTGTGTTAATTGTTCTGCACCAAAACCACCAAAACAAATTCCTTGTATGTGTAAACCACATTGGCAATAAACCTGATTCTGATTCTGACAAGGCTGAAAACTTGAAGCTCATGTATCAACAACATGACTCCAAACTGCTGAACTCTCAGCACAATTCCACTGTTCTCAATCATGATTCTACATCACAGTTTTGCAAATCTCTGAACATAAATTGCATCATTTGTTCACCGAGAAACACTGGCCTTCAAAATGCAGCAGCCTGATAACCAATAAGTCTCACTCATGCTGCACCTGTGCAAACTCAATGTGTCAATGTCCAATGTGGAATGTGTCAGCTGAACACTTTTACAGTACCTAATAAATATTTACTGTCTTTTGTTACCTTTTGTATCTGTGCACTGAATTTTGTAGTGTTTCTCATTGTACTTACAAAGGTGAAATTACTGAGTTTTGCGACATACTACATAA
Organism: Semicossyphus pulcher; assembly: GCF_022749685.1. Taxonomy (NCBI): domain Eukaryota; kingdom Metazoa; phylum Chordata; class Actinopteri; order Labriformes; family Labridae; genus Semicossyphus; species Semicossyphus pulcher. The sequence goes on along the minus strand of NW_027211648.1, from coordinate 27,620,174 downwards.
AATAGTTACTGTAATCCTAGGGGAAACACAGAGACAGGCAGCTGTATTTTAGGAGCTAATATTTATAATTAAATAATATACGAGCAAACAGTGTGCGTGGCTGTGTTCGAAATGGCATACTATATATCCGTCAAGTGGCCAGCAGCATTGATGGAACCCACCGGCAGTATTGATGGAACCCACATCAGGATCAAGCCACCTGCAGCAAACAAGGAAGACTACCTGATCAGGTACCCTGCATACAAATGGACACTTCACACAAAGATAAAATGGTCTGCTTTAAATCCCATATCAATGTAAACCATTAGTGACTACATTTGTTTTATTTGTAACAGGAAGCTCTTCCACTTCAGCTGCAGGTGGTCTGTGATCACCAGGGTTGCTTCCTAAACACATTTGCAGGTATGGATGGGAACCAGTTCTGTATCAACATGTTGATACAATTACTTAGACTCCTAAGATCAGGGTAGTATTTTCCAGTGAAACTGTGAACAGTCATCCCATATTACATCTATTTAGGATTAGTGGCTACTTTTTACGTTAGATGTGTTGTTACTTCCAAAGATATTCCATAATAATCAAGTTTTTAACAAGACAAGCTGTGTCTCAGAAATTTTTGTGTCGCATCTTTAACATAATCTATTCTTCAGTGTGCCGACTGAGATGAAACATTTTAGAGTCACAGTTTTTATCCTTTTCTCTTTTTTCCCACAATGACTGCTTACAGGCCTGCCTGCTTCAGTGCATGACGTGTACTGCGATGGAGCTCACTGTATGTGCAGCAGCTCTACCCTCCTCCTGGCTGGACCATTATTGGGGATGGACTCAGTGGAGGAAGTGTATCAAAGGAAAAAGCTTACGCAGATTTGGTCGATCAGACTGGGCCCCTCACCCTGGCTCTGCTTTCTCTTCTTGCTGACACACCTCTCTCTATCCTTCACTCTATATGTTTCTCTGGTGTTTAATTCAAATGTGCCAGTAGAAGCCACGTGGTAGGGCAGGTAGCATCAGCATTGTCAATACCTGGAGCTTGAATGAACAGAGCCTGGGTCTGTTGAAGTTGGCAATGCTGCTTGGGTTGCGGTGGTAGGTTAGGTTAATGATAAGTATCAGTATTGGGATAAGGCAACAAGGGGAGGGGTTTCTTCACTGAGCGTTTGTCCTTATCATAAGGGCACAAGTGTCCTGTGTTTAATTCAAATATGCAATACAAAGTGTGTAAAGAAACATATCAGGTCCATTTTCGATAGAACAGTAACTTTGATGTTTTTTTTAATCAACTCAGAAACAAATACAAATAAAGAGTTAATAAAATTTCATATCATAATCATTGACATCAGAGACAAGATACATCCTGTTCTGACATGACTTGTTGTACTGTCTAGACATAAATTGATTTCATTTTTTCACAGCACACATCTGTTTAATTATATATAACCACAAAAAATAAAAGGTTGGTAAAGGTAATAAGCTGAATTTACAGATATTGACTCAGTACAGCTTTAAAATAAATTATTATGTGAGAAATATTTCCGTCTGTAGTGTAGTGTGAATATAAAGCACATAATTGTTCAAATTTGCCGGTCAGTGGGCCACAGTTCTTGAGTAAATGTACTTTGTTACTTGACTCCTTTGAAAAAATAAGTCTTTCTGAACAAAATATAAAGAATATTTATCTGACAGGAGTGTCTCCTTGTTATTAAATATTTAAACACACTTAAATGCAAAGGTTGGCTTTACTTAAATTAGAGCATTAAACTTAATTTACACTCTGTACCTTTTACGCGTTTCAATTACTCATATGTAGGATACTTTATTTTTGTAGTGGGAGTTTGTTATGCTACTGTACGCATGTCCTTGATTGGGCGCATGCGCATCACCGCTTAGTGCGCAGCCGTTAACCACTTGAACTTTTAAATTGAGCTTGACTCAGCGTCTCACCTCCTTTAACTGCCCTCGACGGTTATAATTAAACGGTTCTAACAGTAATGTCGGTAAGTGTCGAGATGTTATGTATGATATTGGCAACAAAATTGAGTTGTTATAAATTATACAGAACCAGACGGAAGCTAGCTAAGTTAGAGTTAATGTAACTAGCTCTAAGTTTAGCTAGACTGCTCGTGGAGTTGTGTGACAACACATTCAAGGAAGAGTGACTCGTTTTTTCAGGTAACGTTTAAGAATGTGACATATTCAACCTGGCTTGTTAGCTGTAGTTTTGTGAAGCGTTCAAATGTTACTCTTTTATATTTTAGTACTCTAATGTAATTTGGAGGTTAAGAAGTTGTGTAAGGATCAGTTAGCTGGTCAGGGCTTAACGACCTGGCATCATCTCGTGGCTGATAAAAATATGAGTGGGGAGGATGGAACATATTGTAGGTGAACTTTGGCCCGTTAGCATGTGAGACTGTTGTGTCCGTGCGTTTGTGTCTGTGCCTGGACACAAAGTGTAAACTGTAGCAGGACTAAGGCGATTTAAAACAAAGATGTAGAGTGTGCCACACTCTAGATTTGTTTTAAATCACTCTCAGTGTGGATGAAGCCTGTGTTTGTGAATGGAGCACAACAGTCTAAAATTAGTATTAGGCGAAGATGGTACATGGTTGGAGGCATTTATACTTCATTAGTTTGTACATTTTACACTTATGAGTAGTCTGCGGGGGTAATTGGTATGTAAGCATAGATAAGACAATTTTTACATGCTCTTAGTGAAATGAGCTTCATAATAACCACCCCACTAATTTTATTTAAAGACTAAAATATAGATTACTACACACCGAATAGGCTATTTCTCAGTTAGGATGCCATGTATTTTACTTTATTTTTTATATAACAGGCCTAAAGATTGAAATGTCCTTTTATTAAAGAAATCATTGAAGACTTGCTCCAGTGAAAGGGATGATGAATTGCTGGTCTTTAGACAGGAATTCAGGTATGGCTAATTAATACTGTACATTCCTGAATCTCATTATAAATAATCTTTTTTGTCTGTAGATTAAAATGTGTCCTTGCATTCTGTATTACCAGTGTTTAATTAAGCCTTCAGGAGCCCATCATAATGGAAAATCGTCACAGAAAGTTGGTGGCCTATAGTACAGTAAAAGCATAATTAAACGGACTACTATTTTAATAAATTAAGTTTTTATTTATTAGATTTTTTCTTCCTTTTGGTCTGCATCATCAACATTAGTTAAAACTTTGTAATATTGTAATATCTGTTACATGTTAACACGTTATGCACCTTCCAAATTCATCGAACAAGACTAATTTAATTGAAATCGAACTTTTTTTGGTTGTACAGTTTGGTGTACAGTTTATTAGGATCCACATACTTTGAAGTTTTGCTTGTAGATTTCATTTGCAATCTGGTATTTGCTTTGTGAGATATTTATGTAATTGTCAGCTGTTCTTCTGAGCTTCTGACAGGGTTCCCATGCCTCCTGGAAAACCTGGAAATTTAGAGACCAGTTTTCCAGTCCTGGAAACACCTGGAAATTGATTAAAATGACCAAATATCCTGGAAATAATTTTTGTTGTCCTGGAAAATTTGAATTTACTTTAGCCCCTCACTCCAATTGCATACATAAACCTAGTGTCAAGGTTTCGGTTTAAACAAAAAGGTGAGGACCCAGAAGCAGACTTAGATACGGATTTAATTAAATAAAAGGCAAAAATGCACAAACAAAATCTAAAATCCAACAAAAGACAAAAAAAGAAAATCCAAAGGCAGAGCAAAAAACTTGAGAAATAATAACTGAACACCAAAATACCAGACAATACAAAACTAGAAACTCATGACACCTAGGTGCGTATTTTTGTTCGAAACACGACTGTTATCTGGAGAAGTTTTGCAGTATGACAGGTTTGCCATCACCATCATCTGGCAAGCAATGTCTCCTCCTAGTGGAGGCTGTATTTTTAAAACCATTGCGTTTCTGAGTTTTGACCCTTTGAGGTTGCTGTATCTGGTTAGTATGCAGTATTGAAGCAGCAGATTGTTAGCGATGTGAAGTGAGCAGCTAATAGTTATATTCCTGTTAATATGAGCACACGTCATTTTTTGTTGAGCATGTGAAGTAAAATGGATTGTTTGTTTAGATAACATTATCGCGATCGCGATGCTAATTTCTGTGCGCAACTAAAACGCTGGATCTTTTGACTGAAAATTACTTGATGACATATTCTGATATCAGCTGGCCAGTAGCACAAGTTTGAGTTTCAGCTGTCTCAGCTCCAGTCCAGGCTCCCAGAGCTGTCACATTCGTAATCGAGTCCCGCCAGCGATATAAGATTGCCGCCATGAGACACTTTCTAACCAACTGAAAGATGATAGAAAGTATGACACTTGAATATTACAATCTTTTTTTTATTTTTTATATTGCTTTGTTCTTTCAGGTGTAACTTGGATAGATGTAGGCTTAATGAACGACTTCGCCCCACCATTCCGCCTCCGTGCGGAAAGGAACATAACAGAGGTGTAATAATCCCACCTTAAACTGGCAGTGTAAAAGGGGATTGAGGCACTTCATCATGAACCCTGCATCATTTAAAAAAACAGGAATAAAACTGGGGTTAAATTTGTCAGTACTAGGCCTACCAGTAAATTATGTGACTGTTTGCAAGAAAGTGCTGTCCAGTATTGTCAAGAAAAAAATGTCCTGGAAAATTATTTCTTAAAAACAGTGGGAACCCTGTTCTGAGTGAGACACTGCTATATGATGTCAGCACAGTCTCATCAGAACTCGAGCTGCTTCATATGCAAACTTCAGCTTTTTTCATGTTGGCAGGTTCCTGTCATCTGTGGCTTTATTACCAGTGTTGTCTTTGCAACGAGGATGTATATTATTCTTTTTATGTAATATATGCCTCTTAGAATGTATTGGGTGAAGCACACAGAATTGAGCTATTTGTTAAAATAATATGCAGCAGTTTAGAAGCTAGCATAGAAGTGTCAAGTGTCAGTTTCAATTACAGCACAAATAATTGTCATGAAAATCTGTGTAAATAAACAGTATTTAATATAAAGAAAGACTGCAAAAAAAACACTGCACTGACCTGGGAATTATACAGCTGAATAAAATGCCTCATGCTTAAAATTATACATCACATACATCCTCAGAAATGTCCCCACTGAAATGCAATGAGGAACACATAGTCTACTGTTCAATCTACCATACTGAACTGTTGTCAACAAGATTCTTTTAAGTTTTATAAACATGTTGGATCAGTCCTTCTTTACTTTGAATGTGATCAAGAGGGGAGGAGCAACCTGACCAGGTGATCCAGGGTCATGAGAACAGGGAGGAATTGTGAAAGTGATCAGTCAGACTCCATTTTGAGTCGACGGAGCAGAAGGAGACAAAACTGAAGGCTGAGGCAGGGTGAGTGTTAATAAACATTTGTATCATTTGACTGTTTAAGTCTCTGAGTCACTTTTCCACCTGTGGACTGTAGAGGAAAGAAAAGTGAGAGCAAACTCGACAGTTTGTTTCATCTGTGGACACAAAGTGTTGATTGGCTGAATAAGTTACATTAAACCATCAGTAACTCACGAAAACAAGCAGAGATATAAAGAACACTGAACAGGTGGAGCGCTGACTGGTTTTATTAAAATGTATATTGTGTGTGTGTGTGTGTGTGTATGTGTGTGTGTGTGTGTGTGTGTGTGTGTGTGTGTGTGTTACTTCCTGTTCTCTCATTCTAGCGTGTGACTCTTGCACAGACGTGTTTTTTCTCAATAAGATGAGTGTTTGTGTGGAGGAAGAGGAGGACAGAGCAGAGTCTGGAGTATCCAGCTGTCTGTCTCTGAAGAGTGACCGGTCCAATGATCATCCTCCGTTCTTCAGTAATGAACCTGGACCCTCAGACACAAAGTAAGAGACTGTTGTTACTGTAAACTGACCTGACAGACGACAATGCATTGAGGATGAATACTAAATGTTTTGCTAATAGATTTATATTCATGGTGCAGAGTTATTACTGCAGAAACTGTTTCAAACTAAGGTGGATATATTCTGAGTTTTATATCCACAAACTTCTGATGATTTTCCTGCATGAAAACGCTTGAAATCTCCATTTCACCATTTACACCTCCAGAAAATATAGGATTCATTACTATTCAAAATCTGCTTCAGATGTTTCATTTATTTTTCATGTCTTTACTCAGAATATTGTGTTGGTTTGGCTCTTTCTCAGATGAGCCATCTCAGATCAGTTCATGTAATAATTGTACAACATGTGCACAGAAAACCTTTGCTCACTTCAGTGAGTCAGTGTTTATGGTTCGTCTTTGCTCTTTGTGCTTTGTTTCCTGAATTATGGCTTTATTGATTTATGATTTAATCTTCAACTTTTTATAATGTCCATGCATTTACAGCTTCTGTTTTAAAACACAAGGGATGTGCAATATTAAACATATCTTTATGATATTTATTTTTCTGGTTTGTTGTTTTGTCTTTAGTGTACGACTGTTGGTTACATGTAGTTTAAAGTTGTTTGCAGCTGTGTCTGTGTGTAGCTCTGTTACCCAGGGTGAACTTCCCTCTGGGACAGTTGACTTGTCTTATCTTTAACTCACTGCTTGTGTAAAACATGGTGGAGGAAAATGTAGTTCAACGTTCCACGTAGTAATTCTCCAGTGGATTCAGGTGTTATCAGGACATTAAATGGCTGCTGTCTCCTAGTGGACAGAGTAAACTGTTATCTACTGCTGAGGTGAAACAATTATTAAAGTTGAGGTGAAATGAAAAATGTAATTTCAATCCTTTTAGATCACATCCCCGGTAAAATTGTGCATCTATTTGACAATATAGGCCAAAAAAAATCCAGAAAATCCATTTCTTCGTATTCTTATATCAAAATCCGATCATTTTTTCTTCCTGTAAAACAAAATTTCATGTGTGCCTACGTAAGCTAGGACCAACCAATTTCAACCAATCAATCTGCAACATTTAGCCGCAGAGCACCAAGAACGCTCGGTCAGTTAGCTAGCTACTGCGCTGTGGAGAACGTCTGTCTATGCCCACTTCTCAAGGATCAAATCAAATCCCTCTAATGACATGTCCCGCCTGCACGTCCTGTTTCACTCGGAAATACGTCACGATACGGAAGCTAGATACTCTCCAAATGCCGCTTCAGCTCGACTTTAAAACTGTTGTTATTGTTATACAACAAAAACATTTATATGATTCATTTCAGTTCATTTGTTCCTCTTAGTATCAGTGACAGTTGTCAGTCACCTTAAACAGCTGTCAACTAATCTAAGAAGAAGAATACAAACTTTTCAATCTCCTATTTATCAACAGCAGCAGTAGAATTGGAGATTTTATCAAGGACTCATGTGATATAAATAAAAACATCTTGTGTGTTGCAGAGTTCAGGCCAACAGACAGAGAGCAGAGTCTGCAGTATCCAGCTGTCTGTCTCTGAAGAGTGACCGGTCCAAAGGTCGTCCTCCGTTCTTCAGTAATGAACCTGGACCCTCAGACACAAAGTAAGAGACTGTTGTTACTGTAAACTGACCTGACAGACGACGATGCATTGAGGATGAATACTAAATGTTTTGCTAATAGATTTATATTCATGGTGCAGAGTTATTACTGCAGAAACTGTTTCAAACTAAGGTGGATATATTCTGAGTTTTATATCCACAAACTTCTGATGTTTTTTCTGCATGAAAACACTTGAAATCTCCATTTCACAATTTACACCTCCAGAAAATATAGGATTCATTACTATTCAAAATCTGCTTCAAATGTTTCATTTATTTTTCATGTTGTTACTCAGAATATTGTGTTGGTTTGGCTCTTTCTCAGATGAGCCATCTCAGATCAGTTCATGTAATAATTGTACAACATGTGCACAGAAAACCTTTGCTCACTTTGACTGTCAGTGTTTATGGTTCGTCTTTGCTCTTTGTGCTTTGTTTCCTGAATTATGGCTTTATGGATTTATGATTTAAGCTCTAACTTTTTATAATGTCCATGCATTTACAGCTTCTGTTTTACAACACAAGGGATGTGCAATATTAAACATATCTTATCAATATTTTATTTTTCTGGTTTGTTGTTTTGTCTTTAGTGTACGACTGTTGGTTACATGTAGTTTAAAGTTGTTTGCAGCTGTGTCTGTGTGCAGCTCTATTACCCAGGGTGAACTTCCCTCTGGGACAGTTGACTTGTCTTATCTTTAACTCACTGCTTGTGTAAAACATGGTGACGAAATGTTATCAGGACACTAAATGGCTGCTGTCAGTTGCCATCTGGAGGAAAGATGTACTCTAACTAGTGGACAGAGTAAACTGTTATCTACTGCTGAGGTGAAACAATTATTATAACTGTTGTTACTGTTATACAACAAAACATTTATATGATTCATTTCAGTTCATTTGTTCCTCTTAGTATCAGTGACAGCTGTCAGTCACCTTAAACAGCTGTCAACTAATCTAAGAAGAAGAATACAAACCTTTCAATCTCCTATTTATCAACAGCAGCAGTAGAATTGAAGATTTTATCAAGGACTCATGTGATATAAATAAAAACATCTTGTGTGTTGCAGAGCTCAGCCCAACAGACAGAGAGCAGAGTCTGCAGTATCCAGCTGTCTGTCTCTGAAGAGTGACCGGTCCAATGATCATCCTCCGTTCTTCAGTAATGAACCTGGACCCTCAGACACAAAGTAAGAGACTGTTGTTACTGTAAACTGACCTGACAGACGACGATGCATTGAGGATCAATACTAAATGTTTTGCTAATAGATTTATATTCATGGTGCAGAGTTATTACTGCAGAAACTGTTTCAAACTAAGGTGGATATATTCTGAGTTTGAGAATAATATAATCATATCATACAATAATGATTTTGGGATTATTATTGCTGAGTTTTCTGCGTTATGAAGTGTTACTTTCATTGCATGCTGGGATATATGTTAATAAATTAAGAACAGGAGGAACAATCAGAAACTTGTTGCAGTTACAATGTGGTTAGAAAACGTAAAGAAAAGACTTCATGTGTTTAAATGTGTTTATTCAGGATGAGGAGCACAGCAGGCTCTGAGACTCAGTGAGTGTTGTTGTTCAACTAGAGAGAAAGACACAAACATCTCATATGAAACACTGCAGCACACTGACATCATTGTATTTGTGATAGTACTACAGAAGACATGAAGAGACTGAAAACAAAGGCACCTGTCTGTGATATTTTTCTACCAAATTCAACAAATCATTTTAGTCATGAAGAAATGTGTTCACAGAGAGAAGAAGAGGAGTCATGTTTCTGTGGAGGAGCAGCCGTCCTGCTGTGCTGTGTGTCAGGACGTCCTGAAGGTTCCAGTCTCCACCAGCTGTGGACACTGGTTCTGCAGACAGTGCCTCACCTCATACTGGGACCAGTCTGGTTCATCAGGAGACTCCTCCTGTCCCCAGTGTGGAGAAAGATCCAGAACAACACCTGGACTGCAGACAGCCAGTGAGACCAGCACTTTACAAAGTAAGACCGTCCATCAGTCTGCTGATGTCATCGTGTCTGAAAACACGGCTTGTTGTTTTAATACAGAGACATTTGTTGTGTCATTCAGCACCAACATTAAGATCTTTATAAATACCATTACAAATGAACTGATGTGTTCTGCTCCAGCATACATATCTGCTCTGTGTCACTCGTCCCGTGTTCTCCTTTGAGGAAAAATCTCAACCCAAAACAAATGTATATTTAACATAGCGGCTAAGCCTAAACTTAAAAGTCACTGAGGTGCTACATAGACAGGCTAAAGTGAATAAGTGACGCGCTCACCGTTGTAACTCTCCTGTGCGTATGGTGAAATTAGATAGTCCAGTATCTTCCTTTGGTTATTGGAACATTTATTTCTCCGTGAATGGTCTTTGTCACAATCAAGATAACAACACTTCCCGTAAACATTTACACATTCACTTTCAGTCGCGTTACCTTCAGCCTGTTGTAGTGGTCGAAAAACTGTGTGCTCCTCCGTCTAGCAACACCTAACACCTGAGAGAAAGTTCCCACCTATGAAGTGGTTTACCTTAACCCGAGAGTGACACCTGCTGGAGCCATTTGTGTACAACACTTTGCCCTTCAACATGGCTCCTACAAACATGTGATTGAATTTTTCAGCTCCTGAGGTTTCTGTCTGATATAAACATTTCCTGTTGCTGCTGCTTCACATGAAATTTTCCATCAGCACACCAGCGGGTAGGGCTGTAGCAGTGACCGCAATACTGCAATACCACGGTGCTGTGAGGACTTTCTAATATCGTAGCTCGCCTACTTAAAACCCCATGTTCAACAAATCAACTGAAAATGAAATAAAATGTGTAAACTTAATAAAGATAGGCTAAATATTATCCAATATTAGCAGTGAAGTTTCCCCCCCCCTCTCCGGTCACTGTCGCAGCATGAAGTAAACAGTAGGACCTGAATGCTGTCGGGTGTCAAGTTTGCAGAACAAAAATCAGGAGAAGCAGCAGTGAGACACTTCTCAATAGAGTTAAAGAAAAAGTAAGACTGCACGAAAGCTCAGAGTCTCTGACCGTCAGTTGATGAGGAAGAAGGATAAAGAAACTTACACCACAGTGAGTGACAGGAGGGACGGGAAGGACTTTGCTGCTTGTGCTGCTTTAGATGGTAATTAAGTTTTAAAAAACGATGATAATCAACGTGTTTTCTGCGTCTCTCAAGATGTACTGTAAGCATTAAAGTTCTCCTAAGTCATTATTCAAACAGGAGTCTCTCCCTCTCTCTGAGTGCAGTAGTTAGACCTGCTGTCACGCAGATAACGATCAAATTAGTGATGTCCAATCAAAATGTTGGTCGATGGCCTTATTTTGTATAAAGGTAAACATTCTTACTGGTTTAGTATTTTTATAGTTGTCCCCATCTTTGCTGTCCAAGAGTTTTGCACAAAAATATATTTTATTTACATTTTTGCGGCACGCGCCCCCGAGGGGGGTCGGGGCGCAAGGAGGTTTTGCATTTAGCGATAAACAAGTATTTAATTTGTGTTAAAACTGTGTAATCTTCGTCATTTAAGAAGCAACAACATGCGTAATAATAGCCTGACAATACAGCTTACTTATACTTCACTAAAATCAGCATAAATAAAGTAATTTGCAAAAACAAAAGATACATGGTGGTAATACCGCATACCGCTCAGTTGAGCCGTCCTAAATCACCGCAGGGTAAATTCCTTCACCGCGACAGCCCTACCAGCGGGAGGATTTTATTTTGCAGCAGCTATAGGAAATGTAGTGTATTTGTTACAGAGATTGTCAGTGCTTTGTTAGTGGTTCCAATCATTCAAAGAAGGTCTACACAACAAGATGTGAACATCGTCTGCATGATTTTATCAGTGCATCAGTTTTAAATATTGCAGTGATGAAGAAACAGCCACAGTGAGCTGTTTAGATGAAGCGCTGCAGACGAGCTGCTGAGGATCAACCTGTTCTCTCTGCTGTCAATCAAACACGTTCACTGACACACAGTCAGAGGCTGATTTGGACTTTATAACCTTTAACACTTATATATATCTATTTTCTTGTATTGATCTTTTTTAGTAATAAGATAATCACCAGATTGTCAAATGCTCTTGTTTCTTTTTTTTAACACTTAGAATTTATTTCCATTTTTTCCATTTGGACATAAAATAAGACGGAGAAAAACAAAAAAGCAAATACAAAACAAAAACATCAACAACATTGCCAGGCTTTGTAATATTTACAGTTCCAGATAAGTTCCACAGACATACGTTTTGTACAGTATGTTTGTAAACTTTATGTTTAAAGTAAGATGCTGAGTAGAAATGTTTTCAACAGTAGGAAGGGGAGCAGTCACCACACACATCCTCTGTTCCAAAAAGCATAGTGTCCATTTTTCCATCTTCTAATATACAAATCTTTTCTTAATCTTAATAGGAAAGTCATTTTTCCCATCTCATGAATTTCTTTGATGATTTCAAACCAAGTTTGTACTGTGGGTGCATCTGCCTGTAACCATTTGCGGGTGATTGCTTTTTTAGCAGCGATAATAAATATTTTCAAGAGATATTTGGTGTCTCCCTTTATGTCACCTGGCAGGTCACCTGAGTAAAGAAAAACAAAAGTTAATGGAATTGACAATCCCAGAATTTGTTTCATAATACTCAAAATATTGAACCAAAACTGTAGTAATTTTGGACAGTTCCAAAAAATGTTGTGGTGATCCGCTCCATCCTTCCCACAGTTTCTCCAACAGGAATGACTTCTAGCTGCAGAATATTTTCCCATTTTAGGAGTAATGAAATAACGTACAAGGTTCTTCCAACCAAATTCACGCCAATACATAGAACAAGAAGTGGAAAATGTGTTTTGGCATATGTTTTCCCATTGCTGTTCAGTTATTTTATCATTCAATTCTTTTCCCCATCTCTCTTTAATATGATGTGTGGTATTTCCTCTTCCCTCGCGTGGTAGAGTTTTGAAATGAGTGATTTAGAGGTACCACTGTATGCCTGCACGACTAACTGTATTATTCTACTAGTTTCCCTTTTCCTAAATTCTTTTAAGATATATTGTCGTAACTGTAAATATCTAAAAAAAAATCTAACTTTTCTAAGTTGTATTTTCCTTTTAGTGTTTGAAAGCTCTGTAACGTGTTCTTCTCAGATATCTTACAGTAAGCAGTGATACCTCTACACAACCAATATTTAAATCTAGAATCAATGCAGTTTGGTTTAAATTCAGTATCATATGCCACCCATCTAAGTTGTTTTAATTGGGTCCAAAGATTAAATTGCTTTTAAACATCAAACCAAATGTGTAACGGAAAGGAGACGAGGGGATTAAGCTGGTCCTTGTGGATCATCATTCATTAGCGATCACCTATCATTGCTTGGATCGGGGTACCCTTGCAATCACTTTCCAACTCCTTCCATTTTGCTTCATATCTACTGTCACACCACATAATAATAGGTCTTAATTGGGATGCAGAATAATAATCCCTCAGTGACATGCCTCCCCCCCTCCTACTTATCATTAATGTTTATACTTTACTCAGGGCTTTCTTCCATTCCAAATAAACCGTGAGATTTGCTTGTCCCATTCATTAAATTGACTGGTTTGCACTTTAACAGGTAGTGACATAAAAAGGTACAGCAGTCTGGGTGACACAGACATGTTTATAATATCAATTCTTGCACTAAAGCTCAATAAAGAAGTTGACCAACTACATAGATCTCCTTAGATCTTTTTGTTCACAGTTTCATAGTTTTTCTTATATAAGTCCTCAGGATTATGTGTTAACCAAACTCCCAAATATTTAATTGCTTTCTGAGACCAATCAACAGGAAGTCTCTGTTTTAACTCGGGCGATGGATTACAATTAAATGTTAATATTTGTGTTTTTTGTATGTTTAGTTTAGAACCTGAATATGTGCCAAATGTGTCTAGGAGCTCTAAACGGACTGGAAGGCAGGTCTCTGGGTTATTAATGAATAGCAACACGTCATCAGCATATGATGCTATTTTGTGTTCCTGTTTGCACGGCATAATTCCCTGTATATTGCTGTCTTCTCTTATTGCTTGTGCTAAAGGTTCTATATAAAGTGCAAAAAGCGTTGGTGACAGGGGGCATCCTTGACGAGTTGCTTTTTCCAACTTCATGCGGTCAGTGAGACGACCATTTACCTTAATTCTTGCTGTAGGGGCTGTGTATAGTGTCTTAAAAATGTTAATTGATTTCTCTGAAAATGCAAACCGTTCCAAAACCGAGAACAGGTATTCCCAACTGACACAGTCAAAAGCTTTCTCAGCATCTAAGCTGACTGTCACTGCTTTTGTTCCTGTTTCTCTAATATTTAGTATTATATGGAGGGAGCGTCTGATATTATCTTGTGTTTGACGACCTCGTACAAACCCAGTTTGGTCAGTGTCAATTAATTCAGGATCAAAGGAATCTAGTCTCTTGGACATAATAGATGAAAAAAGTTTGTAATCCTGATTTAAAATTGAAATCGGTCTGTATGAGCTGCATAACAGTTTGTTCTTATTCTCTTTTGGTATAACGGAGATAACAGCTTCACTCCAGGAAGGTGGAGTTGACAGTTTTTCAATTGTCCAATTGAAGGAGTTTAAGAGAACTGGAGTCAATTCTTCTTTAAAGGCCTTATACCGTTCCGCTGGTAGACCATCACTTCCTGGTGTCTTATTTGATTTTAATCTACTCAGTGCAGTGTCTAATTCTTTCATTGTTATCCGTGATGATAGGAACTCATTTTGATGTTCTCCAATTGAAGGGAGGTCTAGTGAGTTTAAGAATGTTTTTATATTTCCTTTACTTTCTAGTACTGGTTGTGAGTAAAGAGTCTTGTAATAAGTGTAAAATGCAGAATCAATTTCCTCTAAACCGCTACATAGCTGTCCTGTCCTGTCTGATATTTTATACACTGATTGTGATACCTGTTTTTTTCTTAATTTTCCTTGCTAATAATTTTGTGGCTTTGGGGCCGACTTCATAATATGATTGTTTTTGAAATGTATATTTTTTCTCTTCATCTTCTTTATACATGTCTGATATTTTATTTCTAGTTTCTTTGATGTTAGACATCAGTTGGGGATTCTGATTTGCGCTGTGTTGTTTTTCTAATTCCTTTAGATTATTTTCCAGCTGATGACGTTTATTTCCTTTTGCTTTTTTTAATGCTGTACTGAGGGAAATTAGTTTGCCTCTGATTACTGCCTTCAAGGTGTCCCATAATATATTTGGGTTCACTTCCCCATTGTCATTAAGCTCAGGAAAGGACTTGATTTCAGATTTTACTTCTTGTAAAACTGCTTTATTATTCAGCAAGCTTGTATTTAGTCTCCAAATTGTCTTTCTTGGTCTGCTATCTAAGTGTGAATTCAGAAAAATTGGTGAATGGTCTGAAATATCTCTGGTTCCTATTTCACAATTAAGGATCCTATGTCTATCATTTTGAAACCTAAAAAAAAATCTATTCTGGAGTAATCTGAATGAGGGGCTGAATAAAAGGTATAATCTTTGTCAGATGGATGCAGCTCTCTCCAAACATCCAGTAGGTCGGTTTCATCCAGACCCTTTCTCAGTAGTTTAGTCTGTTTAGGTTAGACTCCTTTTTTATTAGTTGTTTCCCATTTACCATTTATTATTGTATTAAAGTCTCCTGCACAGATTAGTGTGCCCTTTGATTTGGAAGCAATAAGATTAAAAATCTTCTTCATAAATTTCTGATCGCTTTGTGGAGGTAAATAAACACACAAAAGTAGTAGTAGTTAGTAGTTGGTCTATCCTCTAGTTTGCCCTGCACCAAAATGTATCTGCCCTCACTGTCCCTGATCTCCCTAACCAAGTCAAAGTGTATAGAGTTATGTATTAATATAGCAACTCCTCTTTTATGACCCTTCTTAAATGTGCTATAAAATGTGTTCTGATATCCGAATTGTTTTAGTTTTTCAGTCTCGCTTTGAGATAGATGGGTTTCCTGTAGAAATATGATTTGGTTATTATCCTTTCTCATTTTTGTCATCACTCTGCTCCTCTGAACAGGATTATTTAAGCCATTCACGTTCCATGAAACTACTCTAAAACTGCTGTACCCCATTGAAAAGGATTAACTGTCTCAATGTACTGGCAATATAAACATATGCAATGGAACAAATGACATGAACAAGAACATTTGAAAACAATGTAACATTGACTTCCAACTTCAGGGTTTTAAAGTGCCCTGTCTTCATAAACCTTTGTTTATGCTGGTGGAGAATTAGTCCTACCACAAGTAGGGGCTCCCTCCTTGCAAGCTGCAAAGTCTCTTCTTTCTTCTGAGCCCGTCTATCAGTCACTTCTCCTCCCGGTCAGTTATATATAATTATTTACTCCGGGGTTACAAAACGGTCTATACTTACAATGCAGTAAGGACAGAAATAGAGTGTAGATAGAAATAAAAGTTGTGTATAATATATACCTTTACCTTATGATCATCATTCATCATGTTCATACTTGTTGTCTCTGGAAATCCTTGAGTCTCTCTCGGACCCGTCCGGTGTGATCGCCATCCATTTTGCTCCAGTGGGGTCCTTGTGCGAGCCTCCGTTCCCAGTCCACGTCAGTTGTTTTCGGCAGGTCCACGGTGTAGCCTCTTTGCCTCATGTCCTGGGCTGCTTCTGTTGCACAGTTGTAGAGGCGAGCTCCGTTTTCCCAGTGAATCCTCATCTTAGCGGGGTATGGGGTCTGGAAAGGTATTTGTTTCTCCTTCAGGATTTTCGTAATGTCTTTGTACTCCTTGAGTTTGTTATTCACCTCAGTAGGCAAATCGTGTGCAAATGTCACCGCCCTACCTCCGCAGGTGATTTTCTTGGTCCAGGCTGCTTTAAGCACTTTGATGTCATATCTCTGGATATCAACCCGTATGGATCTAGAGACAGTTTTCGTCTTGAGGTCTGGGTCCGATGGACCGGAGGGCTCGTTGAATAAGCAGATCGGTGTTCTTGTCGAGTGCAAGCTCCGTCTTTAGAAAGTTGTCAATAACAGTTAGCATCGAGCTTCCCTCGGTGCCTTCTTTAATGCCGTATATGCGTATGTTATAACGACGTGACCTCCCTTCTAGATCCGTAACTTTATCCTGGAGTAGTTTTTGTTGTTTGAGGGAGTAAAGCAAAGTGTCCCTAAGCTCAGTGTTAGCAGTTTCTGTTTCTTCTACACGTTGTTCTGCTTTTGAAGTCCATTAATTCCTGTTTGAGTTCCGTTTTCAGTTCCTGTATATTCCTGCCCAGGTTCTGAATGGCTTTAGCGGTGGTCAGTTCACCTCCGTTGCCGCTAGCCTCCATCCTCTCCACGCCGGGGTTGTTGCCGTTCGATATTTTCCGTCCTTTCCGTTCGTCGTGATTTTTAATGTCCACCGAAGTTTTCTTGCTTCTCACTCCACGCATTCTAGGTCATATCGAGTTGCTTTTTAGAAATAAAACCATCTTTTAGTGGAGTTTTTTTGAATCAATGACCAGGAGAGCTATCAATCTATGTCGCCATCTTGGAGCGCTCACCAGATTGTCAAATGTTCTTGTTTCGTCTCATTTTGTTCTCTGTTTTGTGAAAGGTGGTCAGCAGGAGGTTTTCGATCAACATAAGATCAGTCTGAGGAGGAGATGTGAACGTGTGACTGAAGGAACTGATGAACCAGGAAGTGGAACCCTCCTCAAAAGAATCTACACTGAGCTCTACATCACTGAGGGACACAGTGAAGAGGTTAACACCCAACATGAGGTTAGACAGCTTGAGACAGCTTCAAAGAAGAAGACCCTCCATGACACTCCAATCAAGTGCCACGAAATCTTTAAATCCTTACCTGACCAACAGAGAGACATCAGAGTGGTCCTGACGAACGGCGTCGCTGGTGTTGGAAAAACCTTCTCAGTGCAGAAGTTCACTCTGGACTGGGCAGAGGGCTCGGAAAACCAAGATGTCAGTCTGCTGATTCTGCTTTCCTTCAGGGAGCTGAACTTGATCAAAGACGAGCAGTACAGTCTTCTCAAGCTGCTCCATGTTTTCCATCCAGCATTACAGAAGGTCACAGCAGAGACGCTCGCTGTCTGTAAACTGTTGTTCATCTTTGACGGCCTGGATGAAAGCAGGCTTTCACTGGACTTCACCAACAATCAGGTTGTGTCTGACGTCTCACAGGAGTCATCAGTCAACGTCCTGTTGATGAATCTCATCGAGGGGAATCTGCTTCCCAAGGCTCTCGTCTGGATAACTTCCCGACCTGCAGCAGCCAATCAGATCCCTCCTACATGTGTTGACAGGTTAACAGAAGTCCGAGGCTTCGCTGACTCCCAGAAGGAGGAGTACTTCAGGAGGAGATTCAGTGATGAAGAGCTGTCCAGCAGAATCATCTCACACATGAAGACATCCAGGAGCCTCCACATCATGTGTCTAATCCCAGTCTTCTGCTGGATCACTGCGACAGTTCTGGAGCACATGTTGACCACGGGCCAGAGAGGAGAGCTGCCCAAGACCCTGACTGACATGTACTCACACTTCCTGCTGGTTCAGACCAAGAGGAAGAAGCAGAAGTATGATGAGGGACATCAGGTGAGTCCTCAGGAGCTGATGGAGGCTGACAGGGAAGTTCTTCTGAAGCTGGGGAGGCTGGCGTTTGAACATCTGGAGACAGGAAACATCATGTTCTACCAAGAAGACCTGGAGCGCTGTGGTCTGGATGTCACAGAGGCCTCGGTGTACTCAGGAGTTTGTACTGAGATCTTTAAAAGAGAGTGTGTGATCTTCCAGAAAACAGTCTACTGCTTTGTTCATCTGAGCGTTCAAGAGTTTCTGGCTGCAGTCTACATGTTCCACTGTTACACAAACTGCAACACACAAGTACTGGAGGCTTTCCTAGAAGAGAACAAACACATCTATGATAGACAGAACCCATCCCTGGATGTCGTTCTGAGGCGCACCATGACGAAATCCCTTCGAAGTAAGAGTGGTCACCTGGACCTGTTTGTTCGCTTCCTTCATGGCCTCTCTCTGAAGTCCAACCAGAGACTCTTAGGAGGCCTGCTGGGCCGGACAGACAACAGTCCAGAAATCATCCAGAGAGTCATCAACAACCTGAAGAAGATGAACAGTGATTATATCTCTCCTGACAGAAGCATCAACATCTTCCACTGTCTGACTGAGATGAACGACCACTCAGTACATCAGGAGATCCAAGAGTTCCTGAAGTCAGAGAACAGATCAGAAAAAGAACTCTCTGAGATCCACTGCTCTGCTCTGGCCTACATGCTGCAGATGTCAGAGGAGGTTCTGGATGAGTTGGACCTGCAGAAGTACAACACATCACGGCAGGGAAGACAGAGACTGATTCCAGCTGTGAGGAACTGCAGAAAGGCTCGGTAAGTCCAGATGTGATTAACATTTTAAATCAGGGTTAATAAGTCGTTTAGTTCTTCAGATATCAACACTATAGAATTATCATTACTCTTAAAATACTGTTCCACTTGTTTATTCATAAATCTATTGTCTTTTGTATTCTGTCACTGACGTTCTTGAGCTGTTTCAGAAGTTTTCAATGCAAAAATGTTGTTTTTCAGTCAGTTTTGTTTCTAGCTGTTAAGTTCATGAAAGAAAAGCTGTTCTATTTATTTCTAATATGTGTTACATTTGACTGTTTTACTATACAGCATTGGTTCATGAAGGCAACATGCAAACCTGTTTAAACACATGAAGGATTTAAGAGTTTGTTGTTGAGGTTTTATCACAGCAGCATTTAATCACAACATATAACAGTATTTAACAGTTATCAGTAAAGTTATTACTACATGAGTAGATTCTACAAGGTGTGCTATATAATCACTGACTATAACCACTATTGTTAAAAGTTTCAAATAAGTTCTGTTTCATTTTCTAAAGCAGATTTCTGAAGACAGAGAGAATTTCTTTCATGCAGTTATTTCTGTCATGTTTCTGTTACTGGTTTTGGATCCATTTCAAAGTGAGGACAGAGGATGTTCGGGGACCAAACACACTCCACTTTATTTTTTCTATTTCTACAGTGCACTTTATTTTGTTTTGTGATGCTCTGTATATATCCAGTATTTCTGTTTTCAAAGCACTTTGTAAACTTGTATCTACAACGTGCTGTAGATAAAGGAGAAGTATTATTAGTGTTATTCAGATTGAGTGTCTCATGTTTGCTGCAGCCACTGTGGCCACAGGTGAAAACTATGGGATCATGTTGAGCGCTGTAACATAGTGATTTGGTAGCACAAGCAGAGAATCGTCATCAAATCTGCAAACTGATTCAGAAATGTTCGTTCCACAACAATATCTATGAACAGTTTGCTAACATGAACTAACATTAGCTTCTGTGAACTGCTGCTCATACGACACAGACTGTCACAGTAACACCCCTGAGTGTGTTGAACCGAGCAGTGGTGCATTTAGTTGCTTATGAATTCCACATTTGAAAGAGGGAGGTTGTGTTACATGGCTGTGTTTTGAAGTGTTTCCTGATATTCTGTTGCTCCCAGAAAGAAGCTGACAGGTGTTTCTCTCTCTTGTTGCTGTAGAGAAGAGTAGTAGCAGGAAATGCACAGCTTCCACCAATATTTAAGGTCTGATGAATATCTCAGAACATTATGGTGAAATTCAGACTTTTTAAGAGATCGTATACACACCAATGTTATTGATCTTAATACTGATACAGTGACAACATCTTTCTGATGACGTCATGGTAACGATAATTAAACCTTACCGGTTTGTTAACTATGTTTGTTTGCTGAATAAGTTCTTCAGATGCTCACAACAGAATGTAGACGACAAAACTTCATGCACTCAGCTGTCACACACATCAAAATGTTTGATTATAATATGATTTAAATATGTACACGTCTAATACTGTTAAAAGGTTCCTTTTGTTTCGATCCCACTTGACAGCAGTCACTGAATTTTCGCACTCATGCACGTGAACCTGAAAGCAGCAGGTAGCCAGCAAAGACAGATCGTCTTTCTCGACTGTAATTGTTAACTAAGTTGTAAAAAAGGTTTGTAATCAAGACGTCCTCATGCTAACTCTTTGGAGACAGACATTTTCTCCTCCTTTATCTGCACATTAAAGCAAATCAAAGATGCAAAGTGTGCAGGTACGAGAGGGAGTGAGGAGAATTATTGTTTCATGTCAAACACAGAAAGATAAGATGAGCTGAACCCTGAGGTGAACAGCAAACTTAGATTGTTATTTAGTCTGATGTGTCAAACTGTCATGAAGTAAACACAAAGTGTCTCTTTCATTGTAACATATCATGTAATTTATGTGTCATTACAGACTTTCTGACTGTCGACTGTCAGAGACTCACTGTGAAGTTGTGGCCTCAGCTCTGAAGTCCAACCCCTCCCATATGAGAGAGCTGGACCTGAGCAACAACTCTCTGTATGGTTCAAGAGTGAAGCTGCTGTCTGCTGGACTGGAGAGTCCAAACTGTAGACTGGAGACTCTGAGGTCAGTTTACTGACTGTAGCATGTAGTTTTTCTTATGTGTTCAATTCAACTCCTTGACTGAGGTTCAAAGTTTTGGGTGGTTAATCTTCAGGATTGACCTGATCACAGATCTGAAGAAGTGATTTTAAAATGTTCTGTCTTTCCAAATGACTGAACAACAAGTGAAGAAAAGAAAAGAGATATTCACTGTTTGAAAGTTTCCACACGACTCACATTGGTGTCGATCAGACAGTGAAGATGATGTCAGCACTGACGAGGCTGTAATGTGTGTGAGGGATGTGAACGATGTCGTAGATCTGATGATAGCAGATGAAAACCGGCTGCAGAGAGTTTGAGCTTCTGTGTAAACAGACAGAGAGACAGGGTCGATAAAGAAAAGGGAGTCATGAATGCAGAGCTCAGTAAAGGTGAAGGAAGGAACTGTGATGATCTTCATGGTATCAGAAGCTGACGCCCCACACAGCTGCTGTGGTGTGGTGTGCATCAAAGCAGAGCTAAGAGTAATAAACAGCAGCCTAACAGCGGCCAAAACAACACGACAGAGCAGGATTCAAAGTCTGTGTGAAGATTTAAAAAAGGACTCTGATGTAATTACTCCAAAAATATCAGTCATAGTGTTTGTGATTCACAACATGAACAGACTGTAAATATATGCAGATTTTATTGTTCAAAGTTCAGTCAAACTTTAGAAGCTTAATAAAGATTAAATTACACATCAAAGTCATTTGAACATGTCAAAAGGTGCAGCATCCTTCAAAAGAACAAGTGTTACACCTGGTTAAAGCCACATGAAGTGATGATTCTGAATGACAGCGTTAAGTTTGAGTTATCTGAGCTTCTATATTATTTCCTGTTATTCTTTCTAACAGATCAAAGTGTTGCTTTGTTTTCATGTCAGCATTGAGGAACTATTTGAAGAAACAGACCTTTAGATTTCAGCAAAAACAAATCAATAGTCTGCACCAGAAACATGTTTGTCTTAATGGAGAGGTTCATATTTCTTCAGGTCAATCTAAAGACAACACTCACATTCCCATATGCACATATATTTATAGAGTTATTTTATGTCTGTCATCATTCCCTCTGTCCATACTGTCTGTGAAGAAATCCTCTTCTAACCTGACTCCAATGTTACGAGATGGAGGACAAACATTCACACTCTTTCACTTCACAAAAATGACTTTTACAGTTTAGCTGAAACTAATAAGAGGCTTCAGCAGACTGAGCTACACATATCAAGTGTTTGGTGTTTGACTGTCTCCTTGTTGAGCTGCAGTGGAGGAATAGTGACTCAAAGAGTGAATTTGGTTGTAAATAGTTTGAACCTTTGGTGGACACAGACTTGATTTGGCTGACTCAGACTGCTGAAGCTTCATATTAGTTTCACATGAACTTATGGAGTTTATCCTGCTGTGTAGTTTTGTTAGGAAGGGACCACTTCACACTCACTGGGGACAGTAGGAATCATTGCTGCCACTAATGAGTCTTTAATGTGCAGAAAGCATGTGGCTGTTATTTTAAGACTTCAACAAATGTGGACATCTCCTTTTATTACATAGACATACTAAGCCCCCAAATACAATAAGAAGAAGGTCATTTAATAAATGAATGAATGAACAGTGTTTAGTCCAACATGTCTGATGTGTTCATGATTCTCTTATTACAGACGTGACTGAGATCAGCAGCATGTTATTAACCTGTGCTGACATGAAAAGGTGTATGAATGTTCTGTTGACATTTGGATGATGACTGCAGAAGGCTGACGTCATGATGATCCACAGAACACAATGGAAAAGTCACTCCACTCATTTGAAGGAAAATCTGTAATTTTGTCTTCATTATTTATTCAGATTGAGTTGGTGCAGGTTGTCAGCGATGAGCTGTGCTTCTCTGGCCTCAGCTCTGAAGTCCAACCCCTCCCATCTGAGAGAGCTGCAGCTGAGCCACAACGAGCTGCAGGATTCAGGAGTGAAGCTGCTGTGTGGTTTTCTGGAGAGTCCACACTGTAGACTGGAGACTCTGAGGTCAGAAACCATGTTTTACTTCTGTGCTGAGATTAATATGATGTGAAAGTTGTGTTGACACTAAACTGCAGACATGAGGCTGATATTATACTGATCCACACTGAGTATCTTAATGCTGAAGTCTATTTTCTTCTTCACTGCTTTAGTCCATTGACTGTAGCAGAGCAATGTTGAGTTACACATTTAAAACCTTCATAGAACAAGAAAAATCCTACACTGTATAATTCACTGTGAACCTCTGAAACACCTGATTTCATCTTTTATTCCACATCATGTTTTGAAATAAATCAGTAATAGAAACATTTATTAATTATTTCAGTTTGTACGAGCAGAAAATAACAAATATATTCAGTATTTTCTTTTTCCAACATTTCGATTAAAATATTTGTTTCTTGTAACGACTGAAAAGTTTAAAGTGAAGATGCTTTGAGTTTATGGCTCCACTATTTCTAAAAGAAATACTGTCCATGTCTTTGTTCACATTCACCAAAATTCATTCGGACATATTTGGCATCTTGGAAACTTTAGTATTTTGAGTCGACTCTTCAGTTATTTTCTGCTGGTTTTTATTGTATTTCTTGTTTGTTGTGTTTGGCTGCACAACATGAGTTTGTATAGATGGAGCCACTGGTGCTTCTTGTGTTACGCTCCTGAAAAATGAGGAGAAATAATCACACAGTGATCGGGTGATGTTTCTCAGAGACGTCTGAAGTTCAATGAGGAAAGTGCTGTGATTTCTCCTGGTGAGGGATTAAAAGACCACTTTCAGCATTACAGAAGACCTCTGTAACCACCATTTCTTAGTTAGAAGTTTGTTAATATTCTTTGAATAGTATAATTTGCAGGAGTACAACGAGTATTATATGTCTGTTAAATTTAGGGAATATTGCTAAACATTTAAACTAATTTATTCTTGCATTTCCCTTCTGTAAGTTTCTTACCGTCCTGTGCAGCTTCCACAGTCATGTGACTAATTGACAGAAAATGAGTCTTTTTATTTTAATATATTCTGTAAAAGTTCAGTAAACGAGTGATGGCAGAGCAACACGGTTGTTTTACCGTGCCTGTGGACTAAACACGTAAAACATTGTTGTGTGGTTACCATAAGAAGTAATTGTGGAGAAAGATGACCACTACAAGCTCTGTTGCAGTTTAAACTCAACAACAAATTAATCAAATGTTTCTAAATATCACCTAATTAGCATTACAACCATTTTTTTATTTTTTGTTACAATTTTGTTTATTGGAAATTAAATGACATACGCTAAAGTGCAATGGGTTGTACAGGAATATAAATGTAATGTAAAGTATAGCCTAAACTAAGGCAACAACTAGAACACAACGTAACATCTACATTACAACCATTTTAATAGTGTTTTAAATATGTGTTTTATTTGAATCAGTCGTCATAAATGTTTGATCTTTTTAACCTAATCACAGATTTTAACATCATCACAGACCAAGAAGCACTAAACTGTAACTTGTATCAGACTATGAGTGTGTTATATTTGAACTTGTCACACTTGCAGAGTTTAAGAGGTGAAGTCGCTGCGTCTTTATTGAAGTAGCAGCATGTTGTCATTAATATTAATGAGAGCTCTTTTTCACTTTGTGTATTTCACACATTTTAACCTGCATCCTGTTGTGTTCAGGTGTTTGGAGTTTCCACTTTCTGAACTTTGACCTTCTTAACCTTCTTCAGCTCTGAACACATTATTAAACATTAAAGGATTTCATGCAGGAACATTGTATTCTAACGTCACATACTGTTTGTTCAGATTGAGTGGCTGCTGGTTGTCAGAGATGAGCTGTGCTTCTCTGGCCTCAGCTCTGAAGTCCAACCCCTCCCATCTGAGAGAGCTGGAGCTGAGCTCCAACTATCTGCAGGATTCAGGAGTGAAGCTGCTCTCTGATCTTGTGGAGAGTCCACACTGTAGACTGGAGACTCTGAGGTCAGTCCATGTTGGTTTCAGCAGTATTGTACTAAACACAGTTATTATCACAGCAAAGATCCAGTATTGTCTGCTAAACCTCCAACCCTCCCAGTGGCTGCTGTCCTCAGTGAAGCTGTGAGAGGAGAACAGTGACAGGCTTCAGGATTGGACAGAAACACACAGAGAGAACAGACAGCCAATCAGATCAGCACGAAGCTTGTTGTGATCACGTGTTTGATTTGATGTGAAGACAACTGTTGTTGTTGTGTTCATGTGTACAGGACATTAAGCTGGATTACAGCTGACAGCATCACAAGATGTTTAGAGACAGTGGTCCTCGTTCATCAAACTGTCGTACCATCAAATCTGATCTCAAAGTGTTCGTTCTCTCATTTCAGCACTAAACAATTCATCAGTTCATCTTTGTCACGTTTTATTTACTGGAGGAGTGAATAATGTTTCCATGTTATTAGAAGTAGGGATGGGCATTTGAAGGCATGTCAATATTCCAATATTATATTTAGAAAAATCGGATATCCGGTTAACCTCACTACAAAAACAAAGTGTAGCACACAGCGCTGTTTAAAGTGCGCATCAGTTAGACTGGCCTACATCGGCGACTTCACAACACAAGAGTCTCTGTTTGTTACTCACACAGGGACGCACAGTAGCGCTCTTCCTCATCAGGAACAAGCAGTGTATTTGCTGACAGTGAATAACATTGTTTATGGGACAGAGCGCTCATTCTGCCGCACGCTGTCTCTAATACACGCAGAAACAGACGCACACTCACACACACGGAACTAAGAGGTAAATTTATTATAATCCTCAAGCATAACTCCCTGTGGCGCTGATATTAATACACTGTCCAGGAGAATACAGGAGAATACAGCCATGTGATCCTGTCCGATCCTGACGGATTTAAATAATGAATTAGTTACGCTGCTGTGCCAGGCATGTTTTTTCTTTATTTCTACTTTTTACACATTTTAAATGACATTGGTATACATGTTTAATGAACAATATGTGATTAATATAGCTAATGTATAATATTTAATGAACTTTAGGCACACAAAAAAATCCATAAGCTACAGCTATAGTCGAATACCCACGTCATTTAGAATAATGGAATACTTGAATATCCGTGCCCATCCCTAATCAGAACATTATGGAATGGTAATGATTGTTCCAGGTATCAGTCAAACCCTCAGGTGTTAGCGGCTCTGGCCTCCATGAGTCCACAGATTCCTGATAATGGACACCTCGTCGGGCATTATCCCTGACAGAAAAAATGTCACAGAGAAACTGATTTGAATCCATGTTTACAGTAAGCAGTGAATATGTCTCTGTTTCTGCAGTCATGATGCGTTCAGGGTCTCTCAGCAGTTAAGTTCCACTGTGTACTTAAGTCCTGTTCAGACTTGTGGTATGAACAGACTGAAGTCTCTGCTGGTCTTTAAACTGGATGTGCTGCCTCGCTGACTGACAGCTGATGAGGGCCTCTCTGTAAACGCTGATATATGACTTCTGTTGTCTGTCTTCTTCTCTCATCAGGTGGAAGTAATGATCTCTGTCAGAGTGTGAGCGATCAGGAGGATGGGCGTGTATCAGAGGATCAGCTGTGTCCTGATGATCCAGAGAGGGTGAAGCAGCAGCATCAGCTTGTGTGTGTGGAGGCTCTGACTGGGCCATGTTTTACTGGGAGGTAGAGTGGAGAGGAGAGCTTCATCCAGCAGTGACTGACGGAGGAATTGTTGGAAAAAAAATGTGCCTGCATGATGCATTTGTCATGAGTGATACTAATTGTCTTAATGATCACTTAAAGTTGTTGCTATGGGACTTTTCAGTCCCACAGGATGGAATGTTTGAAAAAATGTGAAACTTTATAATGAAATGTTTTAGAGTTGAAGTTATATATCCAAAAGTTTTATAATCAAATGTTTTAGTAGAAACTTTATAATCAAATGTCTTAAAGGTAAAGTTTTTTATGGTCAAAATGTAGTTAACGTTTCTATTGTCCAATGCCTTCAAGTTTTACAGTCACATGTTTTATAGTTCAGGTTTTATAGTCAAATGTTTTAAAGTAAGTTCTTATAATCCAATGCTCTAAAGCTCTAAAGTAGAATCCTAACAAGCTGAGGGCAGAGAGCCAGAGTTGAGGGAGGGGGGCTCCAACAGGTGGTGGCACAAGTCTGCCACTTGCGACACAATAACTAATTAGGCAGAGACCTGACAATGGGGAAAAAACGTGCCGAAGCCCAGCGAGGGAGGAGTTTAGAGTATATAAGACCGAGCAGCTAATGTGTGGGCAGTCTTATCCGGATGGACTCGGGTTTATTTGTTTGTATTTATACGGGAATAAATTCTTTTTGCATCAGATTCTGCCAGTCTCTAGTGTTTGCTTGTCCGAGTTTTTTAAAACTTTGACTATATTTTTAAGAGTTTTGAACTTTGACTTTTACCATTTTTAAGAGTTTGTAATTAAGTGTCAAGTCAGGGGGGGTCAGGCCTTATCCTGGCCCGTGGCCTGTGACCTTTTTGACACAACATCATGTGTTCCTACAGACACACAGAACAAGAACCATTTTCACATCTCACAACACTTTGAGTCGTTTCAGCTGTTGCACAATTGTGTTACATCCCCAACATGATTTTTGACTTGAACTTATGTTTGATAAAGAAACATGTTTGTCTCAGTTTCACCTCTTTCTTCTCGCAGCCAATCCCATTGTACAGTTACATTTAATCACAGTGACTTATTATAAGCACAATATGCTATTCTCTCATGTGAATTACTGGGTATATTGCCTTATTTCAAGGTTATTGCAGCAGCATTGGATGCTTAATTTAACCCCATTTTCCAACATGATGACAAAATAATTCTTAAATATTTTATTTATATCAGAAAAAATGTTTTCAGTTTGGTCCAACTAGTTTTAAGATTTCAGTTGTCTTGTTTTAAACTAAAAAGTAGTCCACCAACTCTAACAACACTTGATAGAAAATCTCTCTAATGATAGTTTATGTAAGTTCATATCATAAACTGTATAATTATATAGAAGCAAGCAGAGTGTAAACATCATAACGACAAAAAGAAGAAGAAGAAAAAGACACTGTATGAATCCTCTGTTAGTTATTAGTCCTGAAAGTCACACATGCACTGAGAGGACATATACACATGCATCACTGTGTGGAGTCACAGCCACACAGTAAAAGGGTTCATGCTTACACACAAACATCATTGTCACATGTTCACTTATTTTCATTCACAGTCTCTTAAAATGACATCAGACCGTTTGTGTGTTCGGTTTAGAATGAGTTTAAACGCACTTGAAAAAGACGATCACTAAACTCAGCGAGTGTAAGTAAGTTTGTCTGTAATAAAAGCTGCATCATGGAACTTGTATCTGGTGTGCACATTAAAACACAGGGATCCAAGAGCCATTGAACCATTTAATGAGTACAGGCTGAGTGGATGGCGGTACAGATGATTGGATGGATGGATGGATGGATGATTTCTCTGTACAATTAATGAACATAAATGTGTCAAAGAATGGGACATACAGCAGGCCAATGTAAAGGAAAGCTAAGATGTGGAGGAGAACATGACTCTGGAAAATGTGGACAAGATGTCAAAATCAGATGTTGGTGAACATAGTGCTGCTTTTGGAGGATGCCCTGTTCAAAGACAAGCTAGAGAGGTGCATATAAAGAATGACAATAATATAGGGAGCGATCACTTTCCTATAATATGCTCTGTGAATTTTGATATGTATGTACAGTGTCATGGTTGTAGTTTTTGTTACTTTTATTTTGGTGTTTTTTGTGTTTTGGTTTGTTCTGCTTTATTTCCCTTTTCCTCAGTTTGCAGTGGTGTGGCAGGGGGCGTGGCTGACCTACTTTCTGTGTCCTGAGCTGCAGCTGAGCACACACCTGGTTCTCATCCACCAGCAGTCCACTCCTCTATAAAAGCTTGGCCCTCACTCCACTTCCTTGCCAGATAATTCCGTCCTGTTCCGTAGAGCTCTTGCTTCTAGTGTTGTTTCGCATACGTGAGTTTTCTCCAGTGTGGTTTTTTGTAAGTGTTTTTCTAATATCTTTTCTCTCGTGTTTTTCCTAGTGTGTGCCTCACTGCCGCTGAAGAGTGTTTTTGTGTTGCTGCATGCTCCTGCATTTCCTGGTCAGCACGTCTCCTGCCACACCACCTGGAGTTTTTGTTTGCTACTTTGTGCTCGGTGATATTTTTGTATATTTTTGCCTCTCATAAATTAATAGACTGTTCCTGAACCTGCTACTGTGTCTGTGTCCGCAACTTTGGGTCCAACTAGTCCAAAACGTGTCATACAGGAAGGTAATGTAATACAACGATGGTGTTTTTCTAAAGCTGACTGGGGAAAATTCAAAGAATGTTGCATTGAGTCTGCTCAAAGAATAGTGACGGAGGGTGATGTCGATAGCTGTACAGGAGCAGTGAAGTCCATGATTATTAGTGCTGCATCAACATGCATTCCCAAGAGCACAGTGAATGGGAAAAAGAAATTGGTTCCATGGTGGAATGATGAATGCAAACATGCTATTAAAGAAAGAAATGGTGCATTCAAAGCCTTGAGAAAGCATTTGAGTCAAGATGCTTTGATAGACTATCAAAGGAAGAGAGCTGTGGCACGGAGAATAATTAAGTCATCTAAGAAGAATTCATGGAGGCAGTTCTACTCCTCTATTGGCAAGGAAATAGAGTCGGGTGACATTTGGGCTCTGATTAAAAAGACGAGTGGGAAAAGGAAATCTGGTAAAATCCCAGCATTGATAGATGGAGACAATATGGCAGTTACAAATAAGGAAAAAGCGGATCTATAGGGAAAGAAGTTTGCAAGTGTTCACAGTGGCAATCACCTAGATGAAACACATCAGCGACAAAAAGCTGACATTTTAAGAGCCAATGCTGATGTAACAAAGAAGAAGCACAGTGAGGGGTCGGCATTAGACTTTAGACTTTACTTTGTTTGAGTTGAAAAGGGCCTTAGAGGGAAGTGGATATACAGCTCCAGGACAAGATCAACTGTGCTGTGCTATGTTTAGACAATGACCAGATGAAGTCATGGAAATTATATTAAACCTATTTAATAAGATATGGAGAGAAGGTGTAATGCCTGGCAGCTGGAAAAGTGCTTTGATACTACCCTTTAGTGAGCCTGGCAAAGACCCAGCTAATGCAGGAAATGACAGGCCTATAGCACTTACATCTCATTTAAGTGAATGGTTGGAAAAGGTCATAGTTCATAGACTATCATACTGGTTAGAACAAAGAGGATTATTATGTGCATATCAAAGTGGTGTCCGAAGAGGCAGGTCTACACTAGATGCTTTAGTGAAGGTTAGTAATGAGGCAGAAAGAGCCATTAGTGTGAAAGAGGTTATGGCTATAGTATATTTTGATATGAGAAAGCTTATGATTCCATGTGGAGAGAAGGGCTACTGATTAAAATGAGTAAAATGGGTGGTGGCGGTAGGCTATACAACTGGGTGTTCGATTTCTTGTCTAACCGGACATTCCATGTTAAAGTTGGAGATGCTGTTTCAGATGATTATGATCTTGTTAAAGGAATACCACAAGGTAGTGCTATTAGCCCTATTTTGTTTAACATTGTTGATGAATGTTGATGGAGATATTGGGTCATCGCTTTCTGCAGATGATGGGGCTATATGGAAGAGGGGGGGAAAACATTAAACATGTAACCACTAGCATTCAGAGGGCGATAATGAAGGTTGAAAAATGCTATTATGACTGGGGACTCAAGATGTCAGTTGAAAAGTCATGTTACATGTTCTTTACTAAAAGGAAAA
Source organism: Semicossyphus pulcher (assembly GCF_022749685.1). Lineage (NCBI taxonomy): Eukaryota > Metazoa > Chordata > Actinopteri > Labriformes > Labridae > Semicossyphus > Semicossyphus pulcher. Next base: position 27,589,371 of record NW_027211648.1, on the reverse strand, counting down.
GTGTAGAGCAGATACAACTTAAGTTATATGGACAAAATATGGAAAGAGTAAAAGACTTCAAATATTTAGGTTTGTGCTTTGATGAGAAATGTGTCTGGAGGAATCACGTGAAGCAGGTTGAAACAAAATGTAAAAAAGTACTGAGTCTCATGAGATCAGTTTGTGGTCATGAATGGGGAGCAGACAGACAGTCACTACTGGATATATATCAGGCATTAATGCGATGTTGTATCGATTATGGATGTGTGGTGTATGGAGCAGCAGCCAAGAGCATATTGGAAAAATTAGACAAAATACAGTTTAGAGCTCTTACAATGAGTATTGGTGCAATCAGATCAACTCCTACAAATGCAGTGCTGGTGGAAACTGATGAACTACCATTATATCTCAGACGCACAAAGTTGTCGCTGGCATATTGGGTTAAGTTAAAGGGAGCTGGAGAGGAACAACCTACAACAAAGGTGCTGTGTAATTGTTGGGAATATTCACAACCACACAAAGGTCAAGGATTTGGTTGGAAGATCAATAAAACGGCAGAAGAATCTGGTTTAAATAGACTAGAGTATGGACCAAGTACACTGTGGGGTAATGTTCCTCCATGGATATTTCCAGTGCCAAACGTGGACATGAAACTTGTAGAGCAGAAGAAGGTGTGGAGTGAAAGAAATATGGTTAACGTTGGACACATTGTTCAAAAGTATATTCAAAGTAAATATTATAACTTTATGCAAATATTTACTGATGGATCTAAAGATCCAGGAAGTGGACTTGTAGGATCAGGAGTGTTTATACCAGAATTTGATATAGTTAGATGTAAAAGAATGAATGATTGCTTGTCTGTGTATACAGCAGAAATAGTTGCTATAATTTTAGGATTACAATGGGTAGAAGAGGTAAGGCCAGAGAGAGTCGTCGTCTGTTCAGATTCTACTGCAGCACTCAGCAGCCTGAATTCTCAAGAAACAATAAGAGATGATTTATTGATGGAAATATGTACAATAATGCTGAGACTTCAAAGGATTGGAACTAATGTACAGTGTTGCTGGGTTCCTGCTCATGCTGGGGTGGAGGGTAACCAAAGAGCAGATAAGATTGCAAAGAGAGCATTGAAATGAGATGAAGATAAAATATTGAAAGTTCCTTTTGGAAAAGGGGAAGCCAAATCACTAATAAGAACGGCAGTGAGGGACTCGTGGCAGAAGAAGTGGGACATGGATGTCAAAGGGAGGCACTATTATAACATACAAAAATCAATTAAGGTTAAGTCATATAAAGGGAAGTGCAGAAAAGAGGAAGTGGCAGTGGCAAGGTTAAGATTTGGACGTACTGGATTGAAATCAACTCTTTATTTAATGGCAAAGTGTGGTTCAGAAAAGTGTGATGCATGTGATGTTCCTGAGAATGTTGGACATGTCTTTATGAAGTGTCGGAAATATAATGCAGAGAGAAACATATTGCATGTCAAGATCGGTAGGTTAGGACGGGGATGGAATTTGGAAGGGATTTTAGGGATGGGTGAAAATGTAAACGTGGCAAAGCACTCATTATGTTTCTGAGAGAAACAGGACTGTATCGTAGGATATAAGAATATTATTCCGTTGTATTTTTTATTTATTTGTTTTATATCATTTTTTAATTAATTAATTGATTTATTATGTTACTTAACCTGAGGTACAGTATCAGCCCATGATGTTACACACTCCGGTATAGTAGGTGGCGGTATGCACCTTTTAACGTTGGTTGCAATCCGCCATAATCTCAGAGAGAAGAAGAAGAAGAAGAAGAGGTAGACTGGTCCGATGCATACTAGAGATTTTCTCCGATTCAGTACGACATCCGGGTATTTTTGGCATACTGCACATTTTGCTTTTGTTTGCATAGTGCATACTACATGTTGGCCAAATCAGGACGTACTGCTAGTATAGTACTGCATTTGGAACACAGCATGTGAGTTACTCCACCCATCCTGCCTCGAGGAAGTTCAGCTCTGAGATTTTGAACAGCACGTGTGATAGTACACAAAAATGTACATTGCTTTGTCATTGCTTTAATTAGATTCTATGAATTATTTTCTCTTTTCCTTTGAGTTACCTGCTGCTGTGTCTCCTTCCTGCTTTCTTCTTCTCCATAATCCATAATCATTACATCACCACCACCTACTGGATTGTTTCAGTTTTACACTGTAAAATATTGACATTGTCCACCCAACATGATCCCCTTTCATGACATATCCCATTCTATAACCCAGACTCAACTGTCTCCTCTTCCTTTTGCACAGCCATCACTTCATCAGTTCTCTCCGTCCGTCTCACAGCTTCAGCGTGTGACAGTCCCCTCTCAGCTCTGATCCTATTCACTCTCTCCTCCTTCAGTCTTTTTGGACACTGTGTACACCCTTTGAAGTGATTTCCCTTGCAGTGAAGGCACGTTGCCTGATCTTTCTCTACTTTACAGTTACTGTCATAATCAAATCAAATCAAATCCAACTTTATTTATATAGCACCTTTCATGCAAAAAGAATGCAACACAAAGTGCTTCACTGAAAAATTAAAAACATATCACAAGAATGAAAAAACATGCCCCTCCCGACCCACCCGCAGAGGCACACATACACTTTATCACACACAGATACAGACAGACACACATGTACACGTATGCACATACACACTCACACACATACACCCACCCACACACACGCACGCACTCAGGATAAAACATGGTAAAGAGACATGGCAGGACACTGAGGAACAGGTGAGGAAAACGCCACCTATGGCAGCCATCCGCACTGGGAGGGGTCACAGTCTACGCACAGAGACCACCCCTACCCGGAAAGACCGGGATAGACTCCGCACAAGGTGCAGAGCCCCACGGTCCTCCGGGCCTGAAGGATCTCCAGGACGACGTCCCCGTGGGAAGACCAGACACAACTCCCAGTGTGGAGGGCTCCCATGAGGAAACACTGGAGCTAAAAAGTAAAAGGATAAAGGACAATAAGATAGGCTGAGATAAATGTAAGAAATAAAATGATAAAAATAAAAAATAAAAAATGAAATGCATTAAACTTTGAGATAGAAAGATTCAAGAAAAAATAAATAATAAATAAAAAATAAAACTAAGGCTTAGAAGATTTAATAATAATAAAGTGCAAAAAGAATAAAGAATAAATCAATAAAAATATTATATATTAAAAATAGAATAAAATGGTTAAAAGAATAGGATAAAACAGTTAAAAGCCAAGTTAAAAAAGTGAGTCTTGAGCTTCTTTTTAAAAATATCAACAGTCTCTGCGGTCCTGATGCTCTCCGGCAGGCTGTTACACAAGTGTGGGCCACAGTAAGTGAATGCTGCCTCACCGTGGGTTTTTGTTCTAACTTTAGGAATGACTAAAGGCTGGTGCCGGAGGACCTCAGTACCACCTTTGCCTTTTAACCAACTGGGTTTGTTGTGTTTCTTCTGTTTGGTTGTTAATTCTTTTTGTATTAGTTCTTTTTCTTACAGGAGCTGAGAGTCACTTTGTTGGGAGACGAGGCACCCATGGTGAGGTCCCTGCACCTATTGCATGCCAGTTAAGAGCACTGGGACACCAACAGACTGCACCATCGTTACTGTGAGGTTTGCTGTGTTTCACATGAGGTGAGTCAGTGGTAGCACCCCTGCGCTCTCCAGTGTAGTCTGCCTCTCCACTCGTGGCCTCAGCTCAGTTTTGTTCAGTTTAATTTTGGGCTGGCAGCTTCACTATTTTAAGGTCACTCTATATTTTAACTTTTGTAATCGTCCTTTTTAGATTCTGTTATAATAAAGAATCATTTTAATTCTCATTAGTTTGGTTTAGCTTTGAACTTGTCCAGCCATCTGTTTCCTTCCCCACAGCTCCAGTCCCATCTTATTTAGTGTTTTTATCTTTGATGAATTCAATCAAATATTTGATTTCTTTTGAAAACACGTCTCTGCCTCCTGAGTTACGAATCTGTGTGCTTTATTAATGTAAAAGAATAGTAGTTAAAGCTTTGGTCCTTCCTGGGGTGCAAGTCCCCAGGTGGCGTTGTCCACCTTTCTAATTCTCACTGACTGTTCCCACCACCCTCGCCACATATATATCCTGAAGTGTCTTCATTTTCATTCCCACGCTCCGACTCCTGCTCTGACTCCCTCTCCGACACTCACCGTCCAGGCTGGATACAGACACGTTTTTAGTCGAGTTGTGTTGACCTCTTTTAAAGGGCCCTATATCTCCTTTAATGTGCCTGATTTAGTTATTTGCTTTGATCAAACCCTTTTTTATTTTAGGCAAAAAGCCTGAACTTTAACCTTGTGTTGCTTTGGGCCTTGACTGCTTCGACCTCAGCATGTGGAGAGATGGCCGAGCAGGGGGGCTGGAACATAGTAACTCGTCCCGAGCAGTTAGCAAAGGTAGCAATTCCACAACGTACAAATATGTAACTTCTAATAAAAGCCCTGCATTTACTTTGTTTCTTGGTTAAATGTACGACGTATTTGCAGTTAAAGTAACGACCCCTGTCAAAGTTATTTTGTCATCATTCATAATATCAGACTGAAAGCTATAAATGTATTGTTTAAACTCATGATATATTTAGTGTCTGAAACTTGATCTGCAGTAAGAAAACCTTTTTTATAAATGTAGTTGAGAGGAATTACAAAGTATAAAATAAAATCCTGCAGCCGCTCAAAAGGAAAAAGATGAAACTGAAAGCAAAACCTGAGTAAATAATAAAGAAATGTTTTGTGTTTTCTCCGTATAGAATTTTGTCCTTGAGGCTCACAAATCACTTCTCTGGGTGCGTCACACACAGAACAACACAAGATATGTGACACAAAACACAGAAACATCCCACACACAGCAGAGAGCATGAAGGATGTGTGATTTAAGAACAGACAGAGAGCTCGTCTGACTTCAGCTGGAGGTTTGCTGGTGTGGACAGCAGGTGGCGCCGCTGCACCAACAACGAGCAGAGACATAAACATCAGTGTGTTTTTGTCTTCTCTGCACTCAGACAGACACACAGGGAGACAAACTGGGATCAAACCTGTGACACGGACACAACTCAGAAACATCAACATAAATATCAGGAAGCTTTGACGTTTTATTAACCTCTTCACATCCACTTTTCTCCTCTTGTCTCCCCTTAAGGAGCTGTTTGGAGATTTTGAGGGACTTGAACTTTACCTGAGAACATCTACTTGGTGCTTGTGCCCAATAAATTCAGCAGGAAGTGTTGTATTTTTGACTCCTCTACGTTTATTTCAAAGCTCTACTTTCAAGTTACTTCATAGATGAACATTTTAAATACAAACATGTGATCAGTTAACATATGATGCATTAGTTCAGATAAAATCCACCCGAACTCTACCTGGACAAACTACAACAATAAAGTAACTCCTACATTATGATATATCAACAATAATGATCCACTAACATAAGAACACAACACTGTCCTGTGAGTACTTTTACTTTGAAATTCAAGTGTTTTGTACTTTCATAAAGTCACAATGAGAAGGCAGGTGCTTAACCTTAACAGAGTATTGTTGGTACTGAGAACATGATGTCATCACTTCCTTTAATACTATTTAAAGCTCCACATACAGTTTGATCAGTTTGGGTTCTCTTTGTTGGTTCTTGTTCTTCTTCAATCCGGATCTGATTCTTCTCTTATTGTTTGAGTCAAAACGTAAACCAACTTTTATTTTTATTCTTGCCATGAACATCAAAATAAATCTGAATTGTCCTCTTTGTATTTATTAACTTCTTAGATTAATGATAGAAGTATCTGCCACCACAAACAGATCAGTGTTAGTTCTAGGATCAGCTCTGAAATCCTCTCTGGGTTTCTCTACACGTGAACACGTTCTTGTCGTCTTTTGTCTGTAATCTGAGATCAACCAGAATCTATCACTGTCACTGAAATCTCAACACCTGGTCGTCTCACTTAGAATGAGGACTTTGGTTAGTGTGTCAGCTTTGTGATGTACAACTACATTTCCCATGAGTCCTTAAACATATCTCCTTGCTAGCGCCCATGTGACATGTAGTTTAACTTTCCTTCACTTTAGTTCTGAGCAAATGAGCAGAGTGTGTGTGATGAGTGTTGGTACAGCATGGTAACAGGGCTGCAGCATTACACACACAGACACACATCAAACAAACTTCTCACACATTAAATACTAATTCACAGCATTTCAAACTGTCATCTCTGAAAAAGCCAGCAAGTCTTGTTCACAGGAGTTCTTGCAGACCTTTCAGAGCAACACTCACTGCTGCTCCGAAAGGTCTGCAAGAACTCCTGTGAACATGTGGATTCAAAAATATTGCCTCTGTTGCAGAATAAAGGTGATTTTAAGTGGTTCCTCAAGTTAAACAACCCATTTTTATGCCTTTATTGAAGGAGAGAGGACAGTGGATAGTGTCGGAAACAGGGGAAGAGAGAGTGGGGATGACGCGCAGCAAAGGTCCGAGGGTGGGAGTCAAACCCGGGCCCGTGCATCGAGGACTGTAGCCTCTGTACATGGGACGTGTGATTAAACCGCTGAGCTAAACTGCTCCCTAAACAGCCCAAGGAACCATCGGTGAGCAGCGCACTGGTCTCTCTGCAAACATGTGGTCATACAGGGGCCGGGAATAGTGATGGGATTCTATCAATCCTACCGGTTCAGGTGAAGTCCAGCAAAGGACATAAAGTCATACAAACGTATGCATTTCTTGATCCAGGCAGTACAGCCACATTTTGTTCAGAAAACCTGATGAGGAAGCTGAATATGAATGGAAGGAAAGCTCAAATCAGTCTACGAACCATGGGCTCAAGAGCATCAGTTTCCAGCTACAGGCTGACAGGTTTGGAGATTTCAAGTCTCACTGGAAAACAGTTCTACGATCTACCAGAGGTCTACACCCAGAAGAGGATGCCCGTAAGCAAAGATAACATCATCAAAGAAGAGGAACTGGCTAAGTGGCCATACTTGGATGGTGTTGATGTTCCTCACATCCAAGCTGATGTGGAGTTGTTGATAGGCACCAATGCCTCCAAAATGCTTGAACCCTGGGAAGTAGTCAACAGTCATGGAAACGGACCCTACGCCATTAGGACCCTATTGGGGTGGGTTATTAATGGACCCCTTCAAGGATGCAGTGATGAGCGGTGTGAGAGTGGCCACCCCGCTGCTACTGTTAACAGGATCTCCATAGAAAGGCTGGAGGAGTTATTGAATTATCAGTACAACAAAGATTTTAATGAACACACATCAGGAGACAAAGAGGAGATGTCGAGGGATGATGACAAGTTCATGGAAATCATGAAAGATTCAGTGAAGCTTCAAGATGGACATTACAGCTTGAAACTTCCCTTTAAGAAAAAAGAGGTCTCTTTGCCAAACAATCATTGTGTTGCCAAGCAGCGAATTCTTGGATTGAAAAGGAGGTGGAGACAAGTACAGTACATCTCTGACCTTTTTTGGAAGCGTTGGCTAAGAGAATACTTACCTTTGCTACAGGAGCGTCAAAGATGGAGTAAGGAGAGACAAAGTCTTGTGCCTGGAGACATTGTGCTTATTGCAGATCCTACAGCTCCACGCAGTTCCTGGTTACTCGGAAGAGTTCTACAGACTTATCCAGACAGGAAAGGACTGGTGCGCTCTAATTACACACATATTACTGGTGACCTCTGACCTATATGTAGCAGCATAGAAATATATTTATTTCTTTATGCAGTGTGCGGCTTCAATTAATGGAGCGCCACTGGTGGCCAATCATTGAACGAGGGGGAAGCATTTAAGCAGCGACTTCCCCCCTGCCTCTTTCTTTTGCGCTCCTGTCTGTCACTTCCGGCTGCGACAGAGCGACTGGTGTGCCCCTGGCGCGTGCGTGTCTCTCTCCGGGTTGCTGTGGTGAGTGTTCTCACCTCTCTCTGCGTTATTGTGCATGCTCATAGCTGGCTAATGCTAGTGTGGTCGCAGGTGAGATGCCGGTAGCTGCCTGGGTCTCTCTCTTCTGCCCTCCTCTCGTGTGTGTGTGGGTCTGCTGCTGCTGAGAGGTATGTAGATCCATCACTGTAGGTCGCAACCGCATCATTGTCAGCTAGATGGTAAATGTTAATATTTCTGACAGGTGAAGTTGAACTGAGCGGCTGTAAATATTTCACCGCTATAAGTCACGTCACCATCAGCTGACGAGGAAACACTGCTGCTTTGTGTTCGAGGATCCTACTGACTGTTCGGAAGTTGTTTGGTTGTCCGTCTCTTGCCCTGCATGCTGCTCGTCTGGCCACCTGCTAGAGTTGGCTGCTTCACCTCCTCCTTCAGAGGGAGACGGACGCCAGCCACACCGCTTATTGGCATTCAATGGACATTTTAATGGTGTGATCGTGTGGTGGGGATTTATATCCCTTTTTGTTTAGGTTAATTTGTATAAGTGTACTCCTGTTGTTTGATTATTTGGATTTAGTTAGATTACCTGTTCCTTTATTTGAATTTGGGTAGTTTGTGGGTTTTCCTTTTTGTGTGAACTTAAGTTGTTTGTTTTGTTTCATTTGGGTACTTAATTTGTATAGTTTGTTTCATTTGTAACCTACCGATTAGTTAGTATAGTTTTGTTATATTGTTTGTTTGTTTTATTGTTTCAATTTCACTAAATGTGTTATTCCTTTTCAGTTGCTGAGGGCCGGTGGTGGTAGTTGTGATCCAGGTGGCGGTATCCCCCCCCTTCGTGTGCTGTGCTCCCCTGGGATTTAGTTACTTCACCATCGTGTGTGTGTCACGTGTGCCTGGGTGATTTGTTTGGTTTGTTTTGGTGGATCCCTCCCCCCTTCACTAGTCCCTCGTCCATCTGGTAAGCCTCAGCACCTGATTAGGTTTTTCTTTATTTTCCTCCCCCCCCCCCCTTTGTGTGAATGGTGTGTTTTAAGTACTTTTTAAAAAAAAAAACTGATTTAAAATTAAAGTATTGGTATTGTAAGTATTGTAACCACGTCTCTGGCCTCCTGAGTATATGAATCTGTGTGTCCTAAGTGTGGGTAAACTAAATACTTCTCTGGGTGAAACTCCCAGAGTGGCGTTGTCTGGCAACTAAATATTCAATTGATCTGATAACGGTAATATCATTAGACAGATATAGTTCCAATGCGCTTCCACTCGCTGTCACTGCCACAAACTTGGCGTTGCCGGCAGGATTTACTCTTTTGAACGGCCGAGACGTGTGTTCCTTTTGCTTGCATTTATTTATTTATTTATTTATTTATTTTTTCCTATCTTCTTGTGTATTGATTGTGTATGTTTTTTTTATTGTATGCAGATTGGAGAGCTTGGAGACAAAGCAGCAGTGGTTCTCAGCGGATTCCTGTGACAGTTCTGGTGAGGTTCTTTGTTTTTTTTGCAGGTTTGACTTTTGTGGTGCCGTTGCGCCATAGTAACTACGTGTAGTATAGTGATTTGGCTGTAGTCATGGATGAAGAGATGCAGGAACTCCGAGATTTAGTTGCACAGCTAAAAACTGACAATGAGCGGTTGCGACAGGGACAGGCTGGCCCTAGTGCTCTTTCATCTACCTCTTCTGCGCTACCTATTGCTCCCTCCACTTCTAGTGTCCTTGTATCAGAGAGACTAATTTTTGTGCCTAGAGATAGGAAGTGTCCAGTCTTTAGGGGTGGACGGGTATAGGGTTAAGTGAGTGGATAGAGGTGGTGCAGGCGTGTATGAGGGCCCGGCATCTATCTCGACCTGACCAGGCGTTTTTCCTGTTTGATCACCTAGAGGGTGAAGCTAGAGATGAGATCAAGTATCGCTGTGACGCAGAGAGAGAGGACCCTGACGGCATACTTGCCATTTTACACGAGCTGTACGGGTGCTCAGATTCGTACGTCGCTTTGCAGGAGGCTTTCTTTTCCAGGGGGCGGCAAGAGGGCGAGACTCATCAGGAGTTCTCTCTCGCTTTGATGGGTCTCATGGAGAGGGTGAAGCAGCGTGCACCTGCTGCTATGTCAAATTCCGAAGCTCGTCTGAGAGACCAGTTTGTTGAGCAGGTCTTAAATAGTTCTTTGCGCCGTGAGTTTGTAGCGGATGATCCAATGATGAAGAATTAAAATCATTAACTCCTTAACAAAAACAGAATCTCTTTCTTCCTGTTCACATGACCTCTGGGTCAATAACGACAAGTGAAGCCAGCTAATTTATGGCTCTTGGAGGAGGACGACTTTCCTTGATTTCTGGCTAACATCAAAAGACTCACTCGAGCAACAAGATGGAGATATCCAAAAACTGTATGAAAATAAAGAACTTCATGATTAAAATGTACATTTACTAATATGTTATGTGTAATAACCAACTGTAGTTACTGGACTGATGCTTAATGTTGATTGTTGATTCTAAATGTACAGAGAGGATGAGTGTTATCTGCCCACTCTCCCTCTCATCCCCCCTTTGCCTACAGATACTACAGTTCTGTGACTCTCTGGATTTCAGTTGTTCAAGAAACAGACAATTCCTAAACCTATAGGCCGAACCCTTAATTAATACGTATTCTATTACCTCAATTATTTTACATTATTGTGTTAGACTTATATTCCTGTAACATGTTTCCTAAAGTCTCCGATAGGAATGCATGTGCACATTAGTGCTTAAGCCTAGGGAGGATGTTTGAGCAGACGTCCTGACACCTCCTCATGGGCTTTGCACTTAAAGTCATAAAGACGACAAAAGTGATGCTTCCCAGTGATATCCCAGGTCCCCAGACACCTCAGGAAATGACCTTTCAGAAGATAAAGGGGTTAAACAGCAACAACCCTTATACCTCTCTAATGGGCCATGGACCCCCTAACAAGGGATTAACAAATAAACACTTTCTTATGGCCTGAACAACGCTCAGACAAAACAAAGGGAATCAACAAGAACTGGTTGATAAGGACACTAATGGACAATGGTTGCCTTTCCTGTGTTTTGTATATTGTGTGAATTTATCTCCCTGCAAGATCTCTCTGAGCACCTCTGCACGCCACAGGACACAGACACGTTCCTGTGGTAGAGGGAGCATTGATAAGACTATTCAAGTTATTTCACTCACTTGGTGTACAAAGGGTATACAGATGCATATAGATGAAATGTATGTGTACAGGTATGCATATTTGTCTTAACAACTAAGGTCATCATCTATGTGGTTGTTGAAATCGTTTAATACTTTTATTTCAATTGATGAAGTTTTATTCGGTGAGTGATATTAAGTATTTGGTCTTATTTCAAAGGAGAGAGAGCAAAACTTTCAAATATGGTAGAATTAAAAAGGTGAAGCGAATTAATATTAAGTTTGTTAAAGAAGTTTAACTGAAAGAATCAACAGATGGTTTATGATGGGGAGTGGTCAGCAGCTCCCGCCAATGCAAAACACCCCTATCACAAAGGATAATACCCAAGGAGAAGGGATAAGACTTGTCTTCTGCTGTGGCTCTTCTGCTGAGACCCCAGGACGGATGGACTGATGTGATTCTCCCTCTCTCTGGCCTAATGGCTGAAGGCCGGAGAGAGGGGGGTAAAGCCTGCCGTCTGGCCGCCCAAGGCCCGCTGCAGAGTTCTAGCCACACCGAGCATGTTGGAAGGGACATCCAACCAACCCGTGAAGAAAACTTCTGATTTGGCAAACAATTAGAACTTTGAGTCCTGCCAGCCAGGATCCCTTATTGCTGCTTGTGCTCTTCGCCTCTGGTTCTCACCTTGATGCTGCCCTGCGGAATGCTGGGCCAGAAAACGTCGCCTCCTGCGACTCCTGAATCCTGAATCCTAAGTTGCACTGAACTTGCCTGAGAGCCAAATCTTGCGACTATTGAGTAAAAGCTTTTGAATGAAGATGACGTTAGAGACAAAGACTTTGAATGGAAGAGACTTTGAATAAGGCAAAGCTGCCATTATGACCCCCCTCAGCCGAAGGACATGAAGAGATGCTCCAGCTGCTGCTGAGAGAGATGGAGAGACACAGACTCAAAGCCTGCAGTCTGCAACGTGGGACCCAAAATGCTGAGGCCGCCAGGAAGAACTTCTGCTGCTGCCACTGATCATCGTCAGGTGAACAATACTATTTCAAGTGTTAAGAGTTGATGTCAGACAACTGATGCTAAATTACCAATTGAGAAATTAATCAAGAGATTTAATAAGCATCAGACCTAAACTAGGATCCTTAATCAAAATTATAGTTAAACCTAATATTAAATTGCTTCACAGTCTTCCATGATGCTCCTCAAACTCTGCCGAATGGTGTTTTAAACATTCAATCAGTTGATAAACCTCCAAAGATACGGTCACTGATTTGACTTGACTTAATGTCAATCCTATTTAGAGATTGTTAATTGTGCAACCTATTCATTGTGCTCACTCATTTATTCCTCATTCATTTATGTATTTTCTATTTAGTAGTTTAGTCATGTAGTCAGTAGTTTAATAAATATCTCATTTATAAAGACCTTGATTCTGTGATTTGTGTGTGTATGAAATGGTAAAGTCACTGTACACCATGGCCAACAACCTCGTAGCAACCCTGAGATCACAAGCCTAAATTAATTAATAACTAATTATAAGTTTTCCCTGTTTTGTCAAAATTGGGTGGCGTCCAACACTGAATTTAAGGTAAACCTAAATTCTGTTATTTAGTAATGAACTAATCGTTTCTAGGAGCCGAAGATGAGTGCCCTCACTCTCCTTCAGCTTTTACACCGATGTCTGTAATAACGATGCAAAACTTTGAGTTATGGATTATTGTTACATAATTTGATATTAATTAGTTATTAATTATTAGTCCTTTGAGCCGCTACACTGCTTATAAACCCTGAGCACACACTGTTAAAGCCATACCACCGATCACAGATGAAGGAAATACAGTGTGTTTCTATATAACAGAGAGGCATACTAAGAGGTGCATAAAGGGAAATTAGCGTTTGCTTTGTAATAATCATATTCTGTTTCTAGCTTTTGTTTTATTTGCAGTGAGCAGAATCAGCTGTCACAAATGTCACACTAAATGGGAATCGCATCACAGAAAGACAGAAAAACAGACATGGAATAATGTAAATCAGTTCATCAGAACTTTACTGCACAATGTTCAACATTTACATGTTTGGATGGGTGGGGAAAAGGGTGAAGGGAGGGGGTAAGGGGTAAGGGGGGATAGGAAGGTAAGGGGTAAGGGGGGTAGGATAGGAGGGTAAGGGGTAAGGGGGGTAGGATAGGAGGGTAAGGGGTAAGGGGGGTAGAATAGGAGGGTGAGGGGTAAGGGGGGGTAGGATAGGAGGGTGAGGGGTAAGGGGGGGTAGGATAGGAAGGGAGGGGAGGGGGAGTGGGTTCAGGTAGGGGAAGGGGGGAGGGGTTGGAAGGAGGTTTAGCCGTGGCTACCCTCTTTTCTTTTTCTTCCTCTCTTCTTCCTCGCCTTCCTCTCTTTTTTCTCGTTCATTTCTTTGTCCTCACTCGTCTTTGTCTCCTTCTCCTCCTTTTGATTTCCAACGAGCTCCGTCTTTTCTTTGGGCTCTATGTTCAACTTTTCTTCCTTCATCTTGTCTTTCTCATGCTTTTCCATCTCTTCTTTGCCCTCTTCTTTCATCTCTTCTTTGTCCTCCTTTTCCATCTTTTCATTCCCTTCTTTCCTCTCCTCGTCTTCCTCGTCTGTCATCCTTTCTTTCTCCTCCTCTTGCTTCTCATTCAGGAGAGTTTCCTTCTCCACCTGCTCTTCTTTGGCTTCTTCAGGCTGCTGCTGCTCGTTAATGTTGACGACGAGCTTCTGCAAAAAGAGAACCCGTTTATTTTTCTGCACATACAAAAGCTTACACTGAGTCAATCTGCAACATGTATTACGATCCAACAAGTCATTATTGTGAGGTAAACCCTGTGATGAGGTAGCGTACCTGCAGCTGGTTGGTCTTGTCAATGAGGCTCTGCTCCAGAGCCTCACATCTTGCCTTCCACTGCTCCTCTTTCCTCTGCAGCTCTTCCTCCTTTCGGGCGAGCAGGTGCAGGACGTCGATGTGGGCCTTGGTTCTGTCTTGCCTCTTTTTGTTGACCCTTTTTAGGAGGTCATCTTTCATTTTGACCTCCTCCTTGAGCTGGCTCACTTCCTCCTGCTTGTGTTCAAGCAGACCAATCTTCTCATTCAGAGCTTTGTTCTGCTCTTTCAGAGACTGTATCTCGGTTATTGCAGAGAACAAGGCTTCCCTCATTCCCTGAACAACTGAGTTTACAGTGAGCTGCTGAGGCTGCTGCGGCTGGGCGACAGCGGGTCTTATCTGGCCGTTAACGGCTGCACCAAAACACACTGGCCTAAATGCCTGAAAGAGAAACATACATGTGGTTGTTTGCTAAAAAATATGGTCTTATGTGTACTTATTCATACAAAAGAAGCTACAAGGACAGCACTCCTTGGACAGAGAGCAACACCGTAAACACATACTGATCTCCACACCACAGATGAAAACAAGTGTTTGCTGTATTTCTAATCATGTCACAAAATGACCACTGACATTCTGCAACATCTATCTTCCTGTTGCACAAGAGTTGTTTTGGTTTCAATAAATTATTAAAGTTTAGAAACTTAAAAACTGTATAAAATGAATCTTCTTTCAAGAAAAGCGTCAAAATCTGATGAAATAACAGCTCAAAGTAGCCTGGCTTTGACAGACAGGGCTAACAAATAACGAGATCTTACCCAGTTTGGATACATGTTGGCACAGTGAAGGTTTCAGAGAGGCAGCAAAGGTCACAGGAATATATGCACTACTTTACAGTAGAAGTCGAAGTTGAAACTGTGTTGTAGTCTCAGACTTGTAGAAATTTCTGATGAAGTTGTTGTTGAAGTTGATGAAATCAAAGTTGTAAAATACAATAAAGTTAAAGTTTTCAATAGTTTCTCTTTGTTCACAGAGAGAGCAGCTACTCGGTTCAGGTGGTTGAGTGCAAATGAGCAAATGTTCATGTTGATGTCACGGTTCCAGAGTTCTCATCGTGTGTTCCAGCTTCTCAAAATTCTGAACAAAGCTGCTGATGGCATTTTTCAAATCGGTTGTTAGCTTTCAAAATACATGTAGTTATGTTTAAAGGGATATAATCATGTAATGTTTTCTTAGGGTGCAGAAAACAGAAAAAGTAGTTTATAGTGGTCACAGGAAGTGAACAGACTTTGGCTCTGATGATGAAACAATGTCTTACTGCTTATAAACCCTGAGCACACACTGTTAAAGCCATACCACCGATCACAGATGAAGGAAATACAGTGTGTTTCTATATAACAGAGAGGCATACTAAGAGGTGCATAAAGGGAAATTAGTGTTTGCTTTGTAATAATCATATTCTGTTTCTAGCTTTTGTTTTATTTGAAGTGAGCAGAATCAGCTGTCACAAATGTCACACTAAATGGGAATCTCTATAGTCAAAGGACACATCGTCTGGGAACCACCTCAGACACTCTCCCTCACTCCCCTCTTTTAAAACTGCACTCAAAACCCGGTTTACACGCAGTTAACACATTTGTTTTACCTTGAAATATGGCCTGATGTACGTCTGGGATCCATTGTCTTTTCAGTTGCGACATTATCAAGAACAATTTATCAGATTACATTTATACGATTTGTAGATGAAAGCGATACAACCAGATATATGACATTAACCTTTTCATAACAGCACCTGAGCCTCGCTGCTGTGTGAATATGGTGAAATGTTTTCGTAGGATTTAGTGATAAACCGAAGTATTGGACAAATAAAAATTGACAGGTGTTGGTGCAGGATGAAAAGAAAGGACTCAATCTGGCCTTACAATGAATCCTGAGGGAACCATGAAAGTATTTACCAATTTCCATCGCGACCCAGTTTATAGTTGTTAAAACATCTTAAATAAAAACCCTTAAATATCTGAAAAAAATCAAATCCTAATTGTAGTTTTATCTCATATTAACCAGTTCTCTAGGTTATCCTTGTAATGGTAGAATCCATGATAGCTTATTGCCCACAGGCACCTGAGCCGACACTTCTATTCTTCTCCCCTTTTTCAGGTCAAGGAAAACGTCCATCCAATTTCCTCTCCCCGAAAGAATGAACTCACCGCATCGGTTTTATTATCTTACACAGACGATAGCTCTCTCACTCATGTTCTTTCATCCATACGAGCAATTACTGAAGCGGTGCAGTCAGTGTCGTCGACACAAAAAGATGAATCAACCGACCAGATGACAGTCGGAGCCTAAATCAGTCAGTCGGTCAATATGCCACCCTGGGGAGACAGCGTGACATCTGTCTTCTCATGACAGCTGATGTATTTACCGATCACTGACCACTTGATCCCCCAGGAAAATGTGTTTGCTTTGGAGCGCGAGAGAGAAAGAGGCCCGCCGTGGCATGTAAATTAGAGTCTGAGGAAACAATAGAAGATCCATGAAGCACCTCTGGAAGTTTCCGTTATTCTGAAAGCCGAAGAGAGGTGGATAAGAAAGATTCATGCTCTGATATTATCTGGATCTCTCTCTCTCTCTCTCTCTCTCTGAATGTTCTTCTCTCTGATTGCTATAGATTTAATACGGGAAATCAATACAGTGCAGAAGCCTTTACCTGGATTCACCTTTTCACCGAGCTGTGTGGAAAACGACGAAATGAAAATACTCTCAGAACAAGGTCAGACATGTCGTCAACTGTGATAAGTAGATTAGTGAGTAGAATGTGAATTCAGATCGCCATAGCGACAGTGGAAAGATATTGCTGTGTAAAACAGAAGAAGCAGTTTAAACAACAGGCCGATCAAACAGGATTTCAATACAGTACATGGTAGCACACTGGTACAGTGATGATTCCCAGTGTGTGTGTAAAGCAGCTGGGAAAACTTTCATTCACAAATGTAGAGGAGAGATGATGAGTCCATCTGTTGCTCAGCACTTATTTTGTCTGACCCAGCTGGTGTTCTGAACTTCCAGATTTCACTTTCACTTCCGTGTTTTTCTTAAAGGAGCAGTTCGCCCCTGGAAGAAGCCCCTGTCAGTCAAAGCTGGTGTTCTCTGTAATCCATAGAAGCAATAATATTTGAAATTGGCTCCATAGCTGTGGAGAAAGTTGTACAAACAGCTCATGGTTTCACCCATTCTACATTCCTACAACACCCAGTGTGCATTGCACCCCTCTCTCTGAAAGGGACGGCCCAGCGAGAGACGCTGGTGTGAAATACTGCCGTTTTCGCTGCAGGCAACGGCTCAGAGCGGTACAGAATCTGAAATACGACGAGAATATACAGGTGGATCGTCTAAAGAAATCTTCAGGTCTGCAGTCTACATTTCAAACCTGACGATTTTGAACGAGACATGACATCAGAGGCGGGCGTCCTAGATTGAGGAAGTGTAGTTTAGCAAGCTCATGGCCTCCGCCAGATGACGTGTTTTACGTAGTCTGGTGGAGGTTTTCCAGGGCCCATTGGAGAAGCGGATAGCGTCCTCCAAAGGCACAAAGTGAAATTTGAGGTTGAAAATCAGCGAACTGGCCCTTTAACACATGGTAGCAATAGGAAACAAAGACAAAGAACGAAATAGAAATCTTAGGAAAGTGGAGAAAATAAATTGACATAGTGATTTTTTACATCTGTTCGGACTGGGCCAAGCTCTGCACGTAAGAGATATGGCATTCGGGAAGTCCAATAAACTCGTGTTGGACCGCACACGAGATAGACGGCTTTGATTGCTTTCAGACTGTCAGAATAAATGAGATTTAAAGTTACAATCAATATTGAGGTTGCATATACAGCATGGAGGCAGAACATGTCAGGCAAATTTGAATGTCGTCAAATCCTTTTTTTTTTCATACAAACCAAACACTGACTTCTGATCTAGCTAGCTCATACACTGAATATCAGTGAGGAACTGTATGTTTAAATAAAGCACAGAAAAGAGCATGTCAGCTTCCTCATTCTGCTTTTGTAACATCAGCATGTATGAAATTCCTGCCGTTTGACATAAAATACTCCGGACACTCAAAGCTGCCTATAGTACATGTCTTATGTTGCTGCAACATATTAGGAAGTACACTCATTTAATACAATCTGATAAGTACTGTCGCTCAAACCCAGGGGATCAGGTAAAGATTAACAACGTGGGCCATTCAAAGTTTAATCCAAAGGGGACTGGACTCAAGTTCAGTTCATGCTCTGGAGCAATAATCACACACCCAATTCACAGCTGGTATTAAAATGTGTCTGTGTTCGTTATCAGGATAACAAACAATCTTATCTGACCTTTGTGTTTGCACAAGGGCGTAGAGGTGAGAAGATTGAGGCGAGGACATGCCCCAATATCAACATCAACCAATGGACTTTGGCCTGTTCCTCAGACAGTAGTTCATACACTTTACTGAGTTATGCAGTTACTTTTCTTTTTATGTCGTTACTCCAGAATATGCATGCACTCTCCCTTTCTAACCCCCTTTTGCTGTCTCTCTCCCAGATCCAGAGAAATTCAGTAGGTTCACATGCCATGTTGACAAAACCTTCCTCCTTGTGTTTACACGTATATTTTTAAGGTGTTTCCATCATTCTCACCGGGAACAGATCTCTTGAGGCAGGACATGACGTAAAAAGTACATTGCAATCTGGGTGAGGAGTGCAGTGTGTGTGTTAAAGGGGCTGAGCCAGACTCCCTCCTGATGTGGTCAGGCAGACCTGATCACACTCTGCGACACATTGACATATTGCATTAACATTTCTTTTTCCAGATGTTAGTCCAGACACAAACAAATTTTAATACCAGGTGTAACTGGGGTCATAGAGTCCAACAAACTTTTAAAAAAAGGTTCCCCTTTGTTTACATATTTAAATGGTACAATACTTTATAAATGGTCTTTAAAACTGCTTCATTTGGTGATCTGAATTATGAAATGTGCTTTATTAGGAGTAGCTATTGTACATTTTTTGTGCTCAGTGCAGCAGAAAGAAAAGCCACCATTTTAACTTGATGTGAAATAAAAGAAACGGTATACTAGCTTTTGATGCAGCTCAGTGTTTGTTCTGAAAGTAAGCATTGCAAACGTTTTGAATTTTCAGTGTGTCTGCCAGCTTATTCAAGAAAAACAAATAAGTAAAGTGCATTGCTTGTGGATGGAGTCTCTTGTGTTCAGTATAAACACGCTGAAAAAAATACTGCTTTATCGTCATGTTATATCGTTGAGCGTAAGACTCATGAGACAGGGCACCAAAATACCCCTCAGGCCCAGCTGAGAGATGGGAAAAGTTTCTATAATTTGCTTCTTTTTTTACGCCGCTTATGAAAGCTACTTTTGCAGCTGTTGTCAGATTATCACTGAGACATTTGTCCACATAAGCAGACTTTCTACAGCGCTCCTGATTTGCAGGGAAGTACAATGAATGTTTTCAGCATCTGCGCAAATTTCGAATTGCCTCTCGCAGTTGGCAATTACCTCCTCAGGTCTGAATGCTGACAGGGCATTGTGCAGAGGCTGTATAAGAGGCAGACACTGTACACACAGCCTTGTATGTGAAATATGTTATTGGAGCATGTAGGGAATGTGATGGCTGATGAGCAGCTGTGGAGCTGAAGAGATAAACCTCATTATGACATTAAAATGCAGGTGTAAGGTGGAAAAGCAGCAAAGCATTTCAGAATCACACGTGTGCTGCTCAGACGAGGGAGTTAGAGGGACGGTGTGGTAATTTACATGTCAGAGTCTCAGCAGTTACAGTGGCAGGTGGAGTTAATGTGACTCTTATCATGGCCATATGAACCACATAATGCCACTTGGATGTCATCCAGCAACACGAAACAACTAAACATATCATCTGCCATTGACTTCTGTAATGACACTCATGAGTGTTTTCTGTTTCAGTGCCACTATGAAAAGATCAACATTGTTTATCAGTGCTTTCAAACCCTGACATATTACTGTTGCCTTTATCACAGCGTTAAGGTTTAGCGCAGCCTCTCCGAGATCCAATTTAGTATGACGTCATCTTTTATTTGCGATCAAAGCGATGCAAAGGTCTGGAACAAGGTGAGGTTTGATTAGGTTCAAGGAAAGGTTTTGGTGATGGTTAAAAAAAACAGTGTCGACAGTCTGTATAAAAAACAGGAATCACACAGCAGTTATGTTCAAGATGTAGCTGCATGGTCAGTGCTCCAAGTGAGTCTGTCCTCGAAGCTACAGAGAACCGACTCTTCTGCATCTTGTGCTTTGGTCCAACGTGACTTTTTCTTGCACACCTGCAAGTCCCATAGGCTGCTGGGCATTTAAATGAGAAAAAATACAATATACAAATAATTTATTAATCTCTGCTTGCGTCAGGAAATCAAACACTCTTCTGTTGATCACAAGTGCAACTTAACATGTGAACTACACTGTGCATTTGGGTTATTAGCACTTATTATTTACTGTAGACATTAAGAATGCCAGGGATATGCACAGAAACTATGGGCATAATTCACTGAAGGATTGCGCTGCTTTTGCACCCGCTAAACCCGTCGAAAAGTCACAAAAAGGCTCCGCCTTGAAGCACACGCAGAGGGTTGAATGTACCCTAAAGTGCACTGCAGGGCAAACAGCGTCTCTGTGCTCCAGTGATGTTTGTGCATATTTAAATGAGTCATTATTCAGACATTCGGGGCAAATTTGGCCCCTTTTAAGCAAATGAGCCTCGTGGCAAAAAGCACCTAATTCACAAACGCCAGCGCTAACAGCAGCGCACAGTTAGAGTGAAAATATTACTGTCTGCAGAGAGCTGGTGGGAACTGCAGCACAGTTAAAAGGGCTGTCACGCTCTGAGTTTCTAGTTTCATCAAAACAATTCCACCCTTTGTGTGACCAAAAGAAAAAGAATGTCTGTAAATACTGAGTGTAAATTATATTTTGTCACTATTATCATAATCACTAGATCAATCGGTGTCCGGTACTGTGCGAGGCTAAACCCCGGCACACGGTCACACTTGTCCACATGTGTGCAAACGGTCTGGAGTCATTATGCAGAACGGGGATTATTATATATAGATAAGCTGCAGTTGTGGGTTTGCTCAAAAATGAAGCTGCGTTACAGTTTAACTAGTAAAACACCTGTTGAGTCTGGACTTTGAGTTGAGCTTCGTCAGTGTGGAGCTCAAAAAGTAAATGACAGCGCAGCTCTGCACAGAGAGTGGAGGCGCTGACAGCTTCCCTCCCAATCAGACACAAAACAAGAGCAAACTGCACGGACCTCCAAAACTTCATGGGTGTTTTTTCGTGCAGTTGGGACAAATTATGTGCAATTTATGATGCCATCAGCGGCAGCAATCCATTCTTAGTGAATTCCCCCCCGAGTATAAAATTATAAAAAATATGGTTATGAAGGAAAAAGACTTCACGCTTAAAGCTGGCTTTTGAATGTATCCGCTAACATGGGCTGCAGTACAAGCTGTTGACATAACATTGACATATTCCAGTGGTTCCCAAACTTTTTCTGCAGGGCCCTCCTTTGGTAGATGAAAATATTTTCAAACCCGTCCTACCCCTCACCATACTCATCGACACATAAACATACATCCATATACACTAACACACGCTATCAGACACGTGCTGCTCCTCAATATCTTTTGACATGTCATAAATGCAGCTCACAGTGGTATTGTTGACAGAGGTATAGACTTAAGTTTGCTGACTGTTACTTCATCAATCACAGGTGAAGCCACTGAGGGTCGTATTAATGCTTCTGCTGTAGTGTGCAGCTTTTTACATGAAACAGGTGAGTTAAGCATTTGATGGCACAGATGCAACTTTAGTAAAGCCACTCTGTTTGACAGTTGAGAATAGGGCTGAAAGGTGCACATGTGCAACAGTCACATTGCAGGACTGAAACATGTAAAGCTGCTACTTTATTCCTGCTTGGTGCAAAAGCAAAACTCGCCATTTTCTGTTTTTTCACAACTTATCTACAGGAAAAGTCTGATAACACATGAATGCAGCTCTTCACCCGAGCACACAGAGACCTGACCGCTGTGCAGCAGTCTGTGTGTCACCTGCCTGTAAACTGTAAACAAGCACATGACGCTGCTGCTACTGTCACACGCAATGTCGGCTGGATGATCGAAGGTTTCAGTTACGCCAGGTGAGTAGTGTATTCCCGTTATCAGTGGCACCTCGCCGCGGTGCTCGTTAACGCTGTGGCCACATAAACGGACTCTTCACGGAGCGGAGGTGCTGCAGAGCGTTTACTTTTAGCGCACACTGCGCAGTCCTTTCACAAAATTGGCCATACTCTGCTAGCAGTGCAGGACTGCGTGCATTGCTTTTATTGAGCCCCCCCAGTTTGGCAATCACTGACATATTCCTACCTGACAAAGTAGCAATTAGTAGGTTAGTAACATTAGCAATCAGATTCCTATCACACATTAACAGACACACAGCATCATTAGCAAACGTTTAAAGTGACTTTTCTAATGACCTGAGGAATGTAAGTCCAATGTTTGTTCTCCTTTTAGCTCTTGTTTGGTCTCTACTGACTGATGAGAACATCTGTCTGTTAAGATGCTAGCAGCTTCACTGTGTTCACTGGCAAATCTCTAACTTTATCTCTTTGCACTTCGTGCCGGGCAGATAGATTACAGTCAGATGTCAGAACTTTGTTGTGAAAAATAATTGCCTGCTGCAGCTGGAAGTTCTTTTGATAAGAGTGAATTCAAAGCCTGAAATTGTTCTGCTGTAAAACCAAAAAAATAAAGTAAAAGATGCTTGGAGGAGCTGAGAGGAACAGCAGAGACGTGGAATTGCTGTCTTAGTGTGCAATTTGGTTGCTTGTAGTGACAAATGCAATTTTCACTGCTTTAGATATTTAAATTAGTGTAGCTTCAGGGTGAGGGGAAATATCTGAAAGGAAAAAAAAGGTGATCGTTGGTAAATACTTAAAAATGAACAGGTTTATGTCAGGTATATCGTTGATGTACCTGATTGGCCTAGAAATCTAGAGCCACTACATAATAACTGACTCTAGAGTTGAGATCATTTCCTGAATGTTTAAAAAAAAAGAATATTATCAACAATCCCAAATAATAGCTCTCTAGCCAACAGCTCGGGCAAAACAAAGACACTTACTAATTGGAAATCTGCGTGTTGTTTTATTAAAAGTCAAGGGATGCTTCTATGCTCTTTAACACTGTTTCAACAGATATACAGCTATCTCTCTATTGCACTGACAAGTTCAATGTGCAAACGTGTGACGTGTGACTGCTAGAGATTTTTCAGCCCATATTTCAGCACCATGGACAGAGAAGAGCTTCGCATTTAACAGCACATGGATGAAACACTGGTGTCCTTTTCCACCAATCCTTTTCCCCAACCAGGTGTTGTCTTGTTCTGGGTCACTGAGAGGTCTGAAGAAAATTCCCAGCATGCACTTGGAAAAATGCAGGGAAAATAACTTGAAAAGGGCCTAACAAAAGGAAAACAAATTCTCACCTTGAGGTTTTTTACAGTGTAGTGTAGAATAACACTGTAGTGTAGAGTTTTTACAGTGTAGTGTACCTGACCCGTATGTTTCAGGATGGTCTGGGGGGGAAAAACAGAAATTCAACAACAGCAGGCTTGTTGTTCAGAATAGAAAAACGTATTAGAAGAACAAAAAAAAAAGTTGAAATGATGATTGGAGCAATTAGCATCATGCTTTCCCCTCCCCCCTCTTTATGGAGCCTGTTTGCCACTTTTTATTCTCTACCTTTCCTCCTTCCTCCTCAGCCTCTTTCCTCTCACAAATAGCAGCGACTGACTGGCAATCCCCGCCGATTTAACCTCCAACCTTTGACAACATTTAAGCTCCAGATCAATACATAATTACCAGCAATTTAATTACCCATTCACACCGTGAATACGTTGTTTTTGCCTTTTTTTTTTAAAGCAACCAATAAGAAGGCTTTATGTTTAGTGGCTGGAGAGGAACATTCAAATCTAATTATGGTCACAGCAGCCTGGTCAGGCAGGTGGGGACATAGTGGCTCAGCACGCTGCACCAGCGCCATTCTCTTACTATGTTGGGAGTCCATTACTTACTTGCTTTTTGTATAAAGCACACATTCATTCTTATCATATGTTACAATTGCCAGCTCCACCCGAGTCCACCACATTCCTGTTTTGCAAAAAGTTCTTTGTACAAAAGATTACATAGAGTTTGTCAGACGAGGTGCAGCGTGATGCTTAAATCCCAAACACTCTTTTGTTGAATGCATGCAGTGTTGCTCAACGAGTTGCAGACAAAAGAGGTGGTAACACAGAAAAACAGTTATCATATCGATTCAACTTCAAGGTAACTTTTTTGTTGTTTAATTTCCTCATTATTCCTGATGTCTGCAGGAATCAAGAACCAATTCAACTCCTGTGTAAAGAAGTAATGTATACTATCTGAATAAAAAGTATTACATCAGCAAATCAGACAGGAAACCTGCCTGACGTGTTCTCAACATTTTTTCCTCCTTATATTATAGCTGCGTTTGGAGCTGACTGTCTGGGCCCAGAAAGTAGTTCATGATGATGTGATGATGAAACGGGAAAGGATTCACTCAGAAATTTGATCAATGACAAAACGTTGGTTTAGGTTAAAGTCAGAGTCTGCCCAGACTCTTTCTAAGGAGAATGAAGCAATCAACCTCTGAGGGCTTAAAGGTGAAGTAGTGCAACTGTTTGTAATTTGCTTCTTTGTTAAGACCAACAGCTTGTAATTAAGTCAGGACAAAGAATTTGCTCAAAGTTTGTATAGCTAAAACACAGTATCAAATAATATATGGAGAAACTGGGAGTGTATAATAATCTTTTTCTACTCTGTATTTTGGTTTTATATAAAAACACATTCAAGATTTTCATTGCATAAATGTTTAAGTCACTATCTATCGCTGAATGAGGTAACACAATGGTGATTGAGCCTATGGCCCACTGATGAAAGCCTTTGCAGTATTACAGACTGGCTGTCTGTGGCGAGTTTTGTGGAAAAAAATCACAAGCGTTGCCCAGTTAGTGACGCGTTTTCCATCACCCAGCAGTGATTGGTCTGTCAGAGAGGGTAGGCGGAGCTAAGCGGCTGCTTTTCCGGTCTCTACAAGTGTTGCGAGTAAACAGTAATCTACTATGGCTGAACAAACAAAGAAAAGATGGATGACTACTCTTGTTGTTTCTCAGACATCGATGATGCGCAGATGATGAAAAGAACTTGCGTTGACACCGACTTGTTTGTATAAGCATAGGTTTATTACAAAGAATCAGCATCAGACAGGTTTCATGAATACCTGGGAGATCATCACGGCCGAATAGTGTCTCCCCGAATTACAGTTCTACATGCACTTATATATGTTGGGGTGTGTATATGTTTCTTCTTCTTTACCATAACAGGACAAGGACCCTCAGACTCTCAGACTGGGTATTAAGATTCAAATCATTTGAAGACGATGCATACAAAACTGCTGTGGGCTATAAGTTAACCGTATCCTTTGTTAAAATAAATGTTAAATATACGTTCCGACAGCCATCACTGATTCAGATTTGATCCATTACGCACAATATAACATTTCTGGTTTCCCGTTTCCACTTCATTCAATCCGGAGAGAAAACACCAAAAATGAATCTTCTGTTTGTTTGGTGGGACTGTACCACCTAGGTTAAACTATACTGACCACTAAGTTATCAGTGATGGTTTAATGTATTATGATACAACACTTATCACCTTACCATCTGGGTTTGACGTTGACTCCAGTGGAGGCATGTCGCTGTCTCCGTCAGGTATAATTCCTGACAGAGAGGTCTCCCCAATTATGCCAGCGATGCGCTCGTCTGCAGTTGATAGTTGTGACTGTGAGCCTCCTCCTCCTGTGGCTTTTTTTTATGTGCGCTTATGCGTTTCTTTGCCTCCAGTTTCATGTCAAACGATTTACGCTTCACCTCGGACACGGTTCTTTGGACTACAGAGACAACATTAACGGCATCTGTCACCTCCCTCCAGGCCTTCGCTTTGCCTGTCCCTGTCACACCACTGCTAACAGATGAAAATAAAATGTGTTTTCATAACTCCACTTCACCCAAAATTATTTCTATCTCCGCTTCAGAAAAATTCTTTTATCTTTCTCTCTCTTTCTTTGTTTGCGCCATGACTGACAGGTCGACTGGATGCATCTACACCTCCTTATATGGTGGTCATTGGCAATTCATGGGCAGGGATTTATGCTAATAGCTGATTACCGGGAGCGCGCTGTCACTTTACGATGGATTGGCATTCATGATCATACACACGTGTTTACGATCAGATCTGAGTTTCCCGCGGTGTTCATGAATCCGGAGTAGGTTTTTAGTAGCGTAGGCTTTTATGTGCAAATCTACGCACACATTTACTAACGTTTCATGAATGAGACCCAAGGACGGCTGTGGCCAAAAGCTGTTCCTGTTTCATTGTTTGTTATTCTTGCTGTAAATTTCCAGCAGGAACGAGATGAGAAATAAATCTCAATGTAGTCATTCTTTTCAAAAAGGAAGGTTGAAAGGTATACAGTCTTTGCAAAGTCTTCAGGTGTGAGAGGGTGTCAGACTAAGAGTCTAGTCCCCCAGTGTACGGTAGGTATAAGTCACAAGCTACAAAAGCAATATTCAAACAGTGGAATAAATACATTTATATTTTGATACTCTCTGACGACTTTAATTTCATGTTCAAAAACTACTTCCTCTTCAAACACAACACGTTATGTACCAGGTTGTGCTAATCCCAAAGAGCGGGGAGAAAATAAAACGTATACGGACGTTAAAAGCTGCAGAGCTGTTATCAACGTTTACATTTGTTGGACATCATTCAGTACATCACCAAAGAGTCTTTATTACTGTGTAAGAACTCCTCAGTCATTAGAAACACAGAACTTTGGGATTCTTGAAAACCCAGCTGAGGGCAGAGTGTTAATTATTCGACTGTTCTGCTCTGCACGCCTTTCTAAATATCATTGAGGACATGATGGAAACTCAATCACATGGTTGAACCAACTTTCCATTTAGATCCATTTCTTGAAAATTGCTCTTTAAAATGTCACCAAGCTGCTGCGAGCATGAAAAGTCTTTCCCTAAAGGAGGGATGGGAGTGTTTTAGTCCATGGAGTACAGTCAGCCACATGTACAATGTGTGTATTGGGAATGAAGATTGTTGTTGTTTGGCGTATGATGTCTTTTTTTTTACTTAAATACACCTGCTTCATATGTATATGCTTCTTAACAACAATAATGTGTCATGTCCGCCCGTTAGGTTAAGTTTTCTTTTGTTTGTTCTTTCTGTTTCATGTCTGGTATATCCTGTTTTATTTTGAAATCACTCACCCCTGTCTCTGTTCCAGGTCTGTGTCCTGCTCCTCCCCTGTCGTGTGCTCACCTGCTCCTGATTGTGCTCTCCCCAGCTGTGTCTCATCAGCCCCATTACCGTGTGTATTTTACCCTCTGTCTTCCCCTGTCTCGTTGCAGGTTTGTTTGTATCTGTGTGTCGCGTTCCAGCATTCTGTTTCCTTGCTCTCGTTTTTGACTACTGATCTGACCCTGTTTTGCCTTCTGACCTTGCCTTTTATTGCCTCACGTTTTTGGATACCTCTGCCTGATCTGACTGCTCATCTGTGTATCAAACCCTGCATGGCATTAAACCGTTTCTGAATTTTGATCACCCGTTTGTGTGTCTGCATTTGAGTCTTTCCTCTAGGTGAACACATATGTCCCTCAGCCATGTTCTTTATTATTAAAGATAATAAGTAATCTTGAAGATTTTACTTTCGTTCTCTTTGGCGGCACCTTTGGCGAGTTGCGTGAGTAAACTTCCCAATTTAACCAGACGCCCGCGGTTGGCTCCGGTTGTAACTCTTGATGACCTCGCTGACGGTCGCTTTCCTTTTTAGACTGTTTGCTTCATCTGAGCGTCGAGTTTGTTTCTTTTTCTTTGGATTTTCACTTATTTTTGAAGTTGTATCTGTAGTCATCCATCTTTTCTTTGTTTGTTCAGTCATAGTAGATTACTGTTTACTCGCAACACTTGCAGAGACCGGAAAAGCCGCCGCTTAGCTCCGCCTACCCTCTCTGGCAGACCAACCACTGCTGGCTGATGGAAAACGCGTCACTAACTGGGTGATTTTATCTGCGACAGTCGCCACAGACACCCAGTCCGTAATACTGCTAATGCAAAAGCTTTCATCAGTGGGCCATTATTATTAATATTATTTTCTTGTTATGTTGCAATGTATTTGACACAACCAATGGAATATCAGATGATGGACTCAAAACTGCACGGTAGGAACCAAAGCGCTTTCCTTGACGGGCTTGATGTGGGGCACATGAAAGGTGGGGTGGGTCTTCATGGCACAGGGGAGCTGAAGGCGGACGGCCACTGGGTTGATGATCTTAGAAACCAGGAAGGGATTCACAAAACGAGGAGCCAGCTTGCAGAGGTTGGTCGCATTCTCTCTCGCTTTGATATATAGTCCAACAGAATTGCGCCTGACTCTGCTCTGCTCGCGGCTTACCAATCCCTTCCTTCATCCTTTTAGAACACCAGACTGATTGATGTTAGCACGCGCCAAATAGCCTTTTGGAGGAGGGCTGTATTTATCAAATGACCATGTCACTGGTTAGGTTTTTCAGACCCGGGAAGACTCGCAGATAAATGCCTATTGTCTCTTTTCCTATTGCCAGTGGAGTATACTCCTGTCAGTCTCTCTTCTGCTGCGTCTCCGTCTGATGTCACAAAAGGTGCTCCCTCCCTGAATGCTGGATCGATTTCAATAATTGTTGTCTCCACTAGTCACTTACGCACAAACACGTGGGAAAATAGGGTCTAGGTTGAAAAATCCCAAAGTTATCCTTTAAGAAATTGCTCAAATGTGTAACAAATATTTCCATAATTGCATTCAAAGCAGTTCTTTATATTGAATACAGTTTATAAACTTGTATTGAATTATTATAAACATCTTCATAATTCTCAAACAAACACTCACGGACAGAAAAAACCTCGTCTAATTCCTGCAAAGTTTCAAACAGACGGGAAACTGGAGGGTTAAGTGGGTATCAGCCCAAATTGAGTTCAGCATTGAACGAAGAGGACAAACCTAAATTATTCATGTGCTGACTACCTTTTCATTAATCTCAGAGAAGTAGAAAGTGCTTCACCTCTGCAGAAGTTAATTATAGCTCCTGTAAAGACGTTAATGGATGGAGGAGAGGCTAAACTGCTGCGGCTCTGAGGAGTTTAAGTCAGGGGGTATGTATCCTTAACACTAAGGTACTGGACATGTTGGTGTTTTAAACATTAAAAAAAAGTTTATTTTTTCCCTGTATTTATGGCAAAGAACCTCATTAAAGAAAAAGCTACAAATCATCAGGTGTAATTAGTGAAAAGTAGATGCTTTAAAGGTAAAGTTTCTCATTGAATTTCTCTTTGAAGGGACAGTTTATATTTTTTGAAGTGGGGTTATATCAGGGACGTATCAATACACCGTGTAATCATGCACAGCTGATGACGGTCAGCACGGCCCTTGTTTGAAGACGGCGTCCAAAGTAGAGACACTGAAGCAAAGCTATCTATCTCTGTGGACGGGGTTTGTAGCAAAACAAACTTCAGCCCCTTAAAGGGAGAGTTCAGTAGGGTTGTATGAGCTACTTAACAATAGTAAGTGCTGCGGTCCACACAAAGTAGTGCCAAATAACGAGGCTGTCTTATTGCAAAGTTAAATGCTGTGAAATATTCAAATACAGAGCACAATTGAAACCACTATTGATTTTTAGGTGAGACGACCTTATGGGTGGATAAAGTCAGGATAAAGTCTATTCCTACACATGCAACGGTGAAAAGTGTCAGGCCTGGACTAAAATGAGGACTCAGATGCAGAGGATATCACGTACAAGCACACTTTATTGATTTCCGATCCTCTTTGAAGAGTGACAAACAATTGGGCTATGAAAAACTCCCTTAATAACTAAGTCCTGGCAAGATAACTCGCGGAAGATAACCTTCCTAATAAGGAAAATCTCCAATAAAAGGAGAGACAAAAAACACACTAGAAACAGGGAAGATCCTAAAACATAAATCACTCCCGAACGAGGAAAACAAAAGCTAGACTAAAAATCAAAACGCTCCCGAAGGAGGAAAACCAAAACTACTGTTCAACAAGACAAAAGAAAAAGGCTCACCTAAACAGGAGGCTCTACAACTATCTAATACTTATTAAACACAAAATCGCTCCAAAAGGGAGGAAAGAAAACAGTTTACAAAATAACACAAAATCGACGCTAAACTAGAAAACTTTAACAAACGAAAAATCACTCTCAAAGGAGGAAACAGAAAACAACCTACGTGGCGTAGCAAAAAAACTCTTGGCAAAATCGACTATGACTGTGGATAAGGGCTTGGGTGCACGGACAAGGACGAAACACTTTGGCAAAAGACAAAGGGGAGACGCAGACTATAAGCACATGAGGGAAATGGGGAATAGGTGGAAACAATCAGGGATCAGGGGAGACAATCAGACCGGTGACACATGAGGAAGGGCAAGTGACCTGAAACGAGAGGAGAGTTAGGTTTCAAAATAAAACAGGAAGTTACGAGACAAAAATCCAAGACAAGACAAACCTCACCGCGGTGTGACAAAAAGAGAGAGAGAGACAACTTCTCCGGTTGTTTAGTGAGTTGTTTCATTTATTTAGCGCAAGCTGTCCCGACATTTAAGCGTCTAGCTGGCTATGAGGAGATGTTTTTCATAGTTTTCTTGAGCAAAATGATGACTGACGTGAAGTTGTCTCTGTGCTGCTCGACAAGTGTCAATGTATATTTAGAGCTGCTAGCCACAGCTGCCTGAGCTCAGTATCAGTCAAAGGAACAGTGAAATCTATATGATGATTAGGACCCTCTTTGTTTGAACAGTCCAGACAACACAAGCATGACCTATCTTTAAAATCTTTTGGAAAGTGAAGTTTATTCAGTTCAGCTCACCACAGCACTTTTCACCCAAACAGCTGGAATACGACAAACACAGTGCACATACATAAAGACGGACGACGTCTTTCCACTTTCTCTCTGACAAAAGTGAAGCCAAAATATCACTTCCATCGTGCCCTGAGGACGTCATTTGTATCCAGAGTGTGTCCTGCAGAGATGAGTAACAGAAAAAGTAGGAAAGAAAATAAATACAACAAGAAACAATTGAGCACACATTAAAAACATTTAAAACTAGACATGAGTGCAGTTTTGTTGTTGAGAAAAGCAGGATTTGGTAGCACTTTTAAAAGTGGTGAAGTTTGCAGCAAGTTCCAAGACTTTGTTCCTTTCACAGAAAAAGCTGAAGAATGCCACCTTACAATTGTCACTATAAGCTGCCCTGGTGGATCTGCTAAAACTCTGTAATCTTTTGATGTTTTCACAGAGAGGCTTAAGAGCAAGTCCATTTAAACGTTTAACACAAGCTTTACATGATGGAAAGTTAGCAAAACTTAAAATCTGGTATTGACTTAAAATGGGGCAATGGTGGTTCCTTATTTGTTTTTTGTCCAAGGTTTTCAAGGCCCGATTATAAAGACACTCTATAGATTTAAATACAGACTGGTTGGCCTGAGACCAGGCGGCCAAACCAAAGGACAGATGTGAGAATATCATTGAATTTAGAAACAGCACGGCACAGTCTGATGTCAAACAATTTCTTACTCTGCTCTGGAACAGAACGCTGCAGGAGCTGTATTTGTCAACAGAGCTGTCAATCATGAGGTCACACCCCCTTTTTACAGCATCAAATAACTAATTAAAAGTAAACTTAACTCTTGGACACAAATCAGCATGATAAGAGAGGTTTTGGCTTCACTTTAAGGGAGCTGTCATGACGTCCTTGAACAGTTGAGAAAAACGTCGTGCCAAAGGAAAAAGGCTGACAAATGACGAGGGTGAAAATATTTACAATACAAACATACAAAAAGGGTTGACTACCATGTAATGGGTACAAAATGTTTTCTTCTTCGTGCAATTTGAAATTCAAGTGTGAAACTGCATTTCTCTGACCATTACAAAGAGAATGCAAAAAAAGAGGCTGATGAACACATCTGCATTGCAGGGAAAACAATGTAAAGTGAAATAACCACAGTGCTTTTCTGGCATGATCGCATTAACCTCTGCACTGCCTGGGAAACCATGTACTGTGATTAAAGAATCAATGGTTGTAATCAATGTGCTTCTGCAGCTCTGCATCATTAAGAAAAACCTCTCTTTCCCTCTCATCATGTGATGTTCACAGTTATTTAGCAGCCGTCCTCGCCTCATCTCAGAGCGCCTCTTTGTCCCTGTGTGTCCCGAGCTGTCTCCTGCGGTTCACTCCGTCTCTGGCAGAGAATTGATAACGGCTCCAGGATTAACTTCAGACTGCGTGTCCCAGGAGTCTCCACATCTCTCAGCTAAAGCAGTAAGTCAACAAAGGACAAAAACCTCGTCCCCACATAACGCTGGAAGTGTATCACAGCTGCAGAGGATATTGATTATTGGTATTGATTGTACCTGGTGGATTAAGGGCTTAACGAAAGACGAAGGTCAATATGAAGTCAAAGGAGTGGCATGAAAAAGAAAAAATCTGGGAAAGACAGTGTGATAGTCGAGTCACCAAACCTCGAGTCTGAGACGAGTCTCGAGTCCCCAGTCTTCAAGTTTTGCTGGAAAAACTTTGAAAGCAAAGCGCACGATTTGTGGCGCCTCTTTAGGCCTTTTGTAATAACATTTTTTTTTCTTCATTTATCTTGCATTGGATTGCTGGAAAATCTTTTATTTTTATTTTCAATTATAATGTTGTTTAATTATTAGTTTTTGCCCCTTTATTTTTCACTTTTACTTTCCCTACTTTTACTCATTTCATACCTGATATGTCTGACTCAACATGAAATTAGGAGGCTAAGTTGAACAATAAAATACTTGCCACAGTCTGAACGTGTCTAATGATAACACGGCATTAGAGATAACGTTGGATGTATTGAAAAACAGAGGAGAACCTTACAGACTAACTCTTGGATCCAATCTGCAGCAGAGCAGAGCCGATCCTGTTAACGTGTTTCATCTCAGAGCGGCCGTTAGACATCCCTGCTGAGGTGGTTTAGACAACATGAAAGTCACTTTCGGATAATCGTGTGGCACTAAATCTCCAAACAAGCCTCCGTATCATGTAATTACACACATGATTATAGTTGTAGTATCTCTTCTTACATTTTAGAGCTTCTGCTCTTGGTGACCTTGGCTGGTATACATTCGGGGATTGTTTCATTGGTCACAGAACAAAGGCACACTCTCTCTCTCGTCCTCCATCTTTTGTCCCTTTTAAATACACAGCAAGACATGACGAAAAGTGGATATAAAACTGTAGTTACCTGCTGGTATTGGCAGATGTTGAATGTCCACTGTAAATATAAAAAGGGGGTGTGACCTCATGATCGACAGCGCTGTTGACAAATCCGGCTCCTGCAGCGTTCTGTTCTTGAGCAGAGTAGAGGAGGAATGGCGAGAGGAGACATAACTAAAACAATAAATACAGGGATTGAGCTGAGCGGTTGAGACACATCGTCCATCTTTATATACAGTCATTGGTCCAATGATGCAGTGCATGTGTGAAAAGGGCTTAATAGTTGGGCACTTTTGTGCATGTAGTGTCCCAAGTATGTTGTACGAGCCATTTTCATTTAGCTTTATTTTTATGTAATTGTGCCCCGTGCCACGGGGGGGCTGTACTTGCTGTGTGGCTCAGCTGACCTCGGGTCAGCCCAATCAGGCCATTTAACCTAGGGAAACCAAAAACACAGGTGTTGCTGAATTAGGAAGCAAACAGTTTTTCGACTGCGCTTATGTGCCTGTGAGGTTTGATGTGGTTAACTATTCGGTTTGTTGTTTTCTTACATGTATTATGAGTTAACGTTATTGCCGCTGTATGGAAAATAAATCTGCGAGATAATTGTAACTTTACAGAACTCTCCGTTTTGATATGTTCGAACGCACTGGGCGCACGTCTAAACTTAAATCCTCCATATTAGCAACCAGTACCAGACTTTGTTTAGGACCTCGTCAGTACATTTAGGTCGAAAAACTGCTTCGATTTAGATTACCGTTCATCAAGAGGACGCGAACATGAACATTGTGGATTTACGTGTTCGTTTGGATACCACGAATGTGAGATGGGCAAATGTTTGGAGTTGCCGATTGCAAATTGAAGCTGTACCGGAGCGAGCTACAGGGGCTACCTGAATATCAGCATCATCACATCGGGACACCATTCATCAAAGCCGGCCAACGCTCGATTGGGGTATGTGTTGATCAGCACTGATATTATGAATGGCCATGGTAATTTGTGTGCACACATTCGCGTAAACCCAATGCATTGGTAGCAGACTTGCAACCGTCTAAAAATAGCTTTGCGCGTCGAGACGAGTTGTTGCGCAACACAAACTACTTTGCGGGCTTATTGATTGATAAGCTAATTCACTTTGCGTGGTCATTATGGCCGAAGAGGAAAAAGGCCTACAGGGCCGTAAGACTGAACTTGGTGTGGGTGCAGGGGTAAAATCTGTAACTGAAAAACGTCCGGTTAAATTAACAATCAAAGCTTTGTTGGAAAAAATAAGCACTTTAGAAAAGGAAAGAAAGTCTGAATTTGGTAAACTGTCAAAAGTAAAAGAATCTATTGCTAAATTGATGGGTGATAAAGAGCACGTAAATGAGGTTGAAAATGAATTTAACAAGTTCAATATGTTGTTTGACAAAATACATCAGGTGCATACATCTTTATTGGGTTTATTGCCTGCTGATGAAGCAAGCAAACATGAAATATGGTACCAAGCTAAAATGTTGAATGTTAAGGAATTTATTGTGGGTACAAATCAATGGTTGTCTGACACTAAAACTTGTCCAGCTGTGGGTGATGATCATGATGATGATGATGACAATGATGATAATTTGCCGGGTCAAACTCAAACTCAAACTGAGCAATCTCAAACTCAAACTGAGCAATCTCAAACTCAAACTGTCCAAAGTGAAAGTGAAATGGGATCAACAGAAACACACACGGTTGTTGACGACACTTTAAAGGAACATGAAAGGGATGATTCTCAAACTGTTGATGTCAATGCCAGCAATGGAAATGGAGCTGCTGTTGGAAAGGATGAAGAAGAGAAGGATCAGATTCGACCTCAAGACAGCATTTCAAACGTGCCGTCAAGGCACCATGGCTCAAGTAGCAGATCTTCAAGTAGCAGATCCTCCACTTCTTCAGCCAGACGCAAGGCAGAGGCGGAACAGGCCGCGCTCTTGGCTCGCGCTGCTGCTTTAAAGGATAAGCATGTATTGGAGGAGCAGGAGCTCATCTTGAGGAGAAAAAGGGAGCAGCTTGAGCTGGACACTGAGATAGCTGCCACTTCTGCTAAGCTAGCAGTGCTACAGCTAGGTAGCAGCGTTCATTCAAGGCAGTCTGATGGAATGACTTCCTACATCAGGAAAGGGGCTAGATCTAAGCTCCTGCTCACCTCTCTCAATCCACAGCAGCATACATCTCTACCACTGCAAAGCAATGCTTCACCATTGGTAACGCCAACTAGCATGCCAAATTTGGTGAAAAAACAAGTTGCCATTTCAACGTCTTTTCCCACTCATTCTGCATCACAACCAAAGCCAACTGTCAGTCAAGGTTCTCAACCCCCTCATTTACAATCAAAGACAACTTTCAGTCAAAGCTTTCAACCCACTCTAAGCCAACAAGTGTTTCAACCCCTGCCAGGCCAAAATCAGACAGCAGGTCTATACAATCTGCTGCAACAACAGAATGACATAACAAGACTCCTTGTTCAAATGCAAACGTCACAACTGCTGCCGCGCCGAGAAATTCCTACTTATGATGGAGATCCTCTGCAGTTCAACACATTTATGAAAGCGTTTGAGCACTGCGTGGAAGCAAAGACCAGCTGTAAAGGAGACTGTTTGTATTATCTTGAACAATTCACTAGGGGGCAGCCAAGAGATATGGTACGCAGCTGCCTTCATATGACTGCAGATAAAGGATTTGCTGTTGCCAAAAAGTTGCTCAAGGAGCACTTTGGAAATGAGTTCAAGATAACAGCGGCCTACATGGAGAAGGTCACAGGATGGCCAAATATCAAAGCTGAAGACACCAAAGCGCTCAAAGCTTATGGACTTTTCTTCCGTGAGTGTTCCAACGCTATGGATGATCTTCAGTACTTGGAGGAACTTAACATGCCAGCAAACATAAAGATTCTGAGTCAGAAGCTTCCGTACAAACTCAGAGACAAGTGGAGAGCAAAGGCATGTGAGCTACTGGAGAAAACTGGTCGAAGAGCACGATTCTCAGACATTGTGAAGTTCATTGAGCGCAAGGTCAGAATCACTTCAGATCCAGTCTTTGGTGACATACAGGACACTTCACCTGTTATCAAAGGACCCATAAGAGCAAGCAAGTTTCAGGTAAAACCCTCACAGGTGAAACCACAGCTGAGAAGAAACAGCTTTGCAACACAGGTGATCATTGAGGATAGCTGCAAAGCAGATGCTTACAAGAATGAGGATGGTGACAAGAAGGAAAAGGCTCAGAACAAAGTGACATCCTTTACCAAGACTGATTCTATTTCCTGCCTGTATTGTGATCTTGGTGGTCATGTCTTGGACCAATGTTTTAAACTGGGAAGAAAGACACACAGGGAGAAACTGGACTATCTAAAGGAGAAAGGTCTGTGTTTCAGTTGCTTGTGCACAGGACACTTGAGCAAGAATTGCGACAGGCGCATCACTTGCAAAAAGTGCAACCGAACGCACCCCAGTGTTTTGCACATTGGAGAGAAGGAAAGGGTTACTCAGAAGGATCAGAAGGATGGTGAGCAGAAGAATACTGAGCATTCAAAGACTTCTGATAGCTGTACAACATCCTCCGCTTGTGGTCTTACAGGGGCTGGCCACTGCAATGGAATTCTTCCCATCTTGCCTGTTAAGGTGAAGTGCTCAAAGGGAAACAAGGTTATTGAAACCTATGCTTTTCTGGACCCAGGGAGTACAGGAACTTTCTGCACCAGGAAGCTCATTGACAAGTTGAACATGGAAGGACGCAAATTCAAGATTCATATCCGCACCTTGGGCCATGATAACGCAGTAGAAAGCTCCGTTGTTGACAGTCTGGAGATTTCAGGATTTTCTGGTGAGTGCTTCTATCCACTTCCCAAAGTGTGTACCCAGAAAGAGATGCCTGTCTCTACAGCCAACATAATCAGTGAAAGGGAGCTGAGAAAATGGCCTTATTTACAGGATGTAAAGATTCCCCACATAAAAGCTGATGTGGACCTGTTAATTGGCACAAACGCCTCCAAGTTGATGGAGCCTTGGGAGGTGATTACAGTCGTAAAGGTGAAGATGGACTCTACGCGATCAGAACCCTACTGGGGTGGGTAATAAATGGTCCGTTACGGGGAAGTAGCGACTGTGGAAGTGACCACCCTTCAGTTTATGCCAACAGAATCGCCATTGACAGAATTGAAGAACTGTTAACCAGCCAGTACAACTACGACTTCAATGAGCGAGCTTCTGCAGAACAGGAAGAAATGTCAAGGGAAGAAAAGAAGTTTGTGGAGATTATGGAAAGCTCTGCCCAGCTTCAGAACGGACACTACACGTTTCAACTGCCTTTCAAAGGGAAAGAGGTTTCGATGCCGAACAACCTCGGTGTTGCCATGCAGCGTGTTCATGGTCTGAAAAGGAGGCTTCAGAAAGACGTAAGCTTTCATGAGGAGTACAAGAACTTTCTTGCTGATGTCATTAGCAATGGCTACGCCGAAGAAGTGCCGCAGCATCAGTTCAAAGTGCCAACAGGGAAGGTGTGGTATATCCCGCACCACGGCGTGTACCATCCACGGAAAGGAAAGCTACGAGTGGTGTTTGACTGTGGAGCAGAGTACAAAGGGGTCTCACTCAACAGTCAGCTCTTGCAAGGACCGAACCTCACCAGCTCGTTAGTGGGAGTTCTTATGAGGTTCAGACAAGAACAAGTGGCCATAATGGCAGACATAAAGGCTATGTTCCACCAGGTTAAGGTGGCAGAAGAACACCGGGACTACTTAAGATTCTTATGGTGGCCACAAGGTAACCTGGAGCAAGATCTTGTAGAGCATCGCATGACTGTCCATTTATTTGGAGCAGTTTCATCACCCAGTGTCGCCTGCCTTGCTCTTAGAAAGACCGCTGAAGACAACCAGGCCAACTTTACAACAGAAGTGATCGAAACGGTCAACCGAAACTTCTATATGGATGATTTACTGAAGAGTCTGCCCTCTGAAGAGGATGCAGTCACCATGGTTAAGAACCTTACAACCATTTGCAGCAAAGGAGGTTTCACTCTCACTCAATGGATCAGTAACAGTAGAGAAGTGCTTCAAAGCCTCCCAGTGAATCTCAAGTCCAAGAACCTGCATGAGCTTAATCTGGACAGGGATAAGCTGCCGTTAGACAGAGCTTTGGGTTTGCAGTGGTGTATCGAGACGGACACTTTCAAATTCAAGCTGAAAGTCAAGGAGAAGCCAACAACCAAGCGAGGCATGCTATCCATCATCAGTTCCATCTACGATCCATTGGGATTCCTGGCACCTCTCATACTCCCCGCCAAGCTGCTGTTGCAGGAGTTATGCAGGACGAAGTGTGATTGGGACGATCCAATACCCCCAGCTTTCCAGCAGAAGTGGAGCAAATGGCTGACGGATCTTGAGAAGGTGGCAGATTTCAAGATCCACAGATGTGTGAAGCCAGAAGGATTTGGGAGGACTGTCAGCGCCCAATTGCATCACTTCGCCGACGCAAGCGAGAACGGATATGGTACGGCTACTTACCTGAGGATGCAGAACATGGATGAGAGGGTTCATGTTGCCTTCCTATTTGGCAAAGCCAGAGTGGCTCTTCTGAAGCCTGTCACCATTCCCCGTTTGGAGCTCACCGCTGCCGTTGTTGCAGTACGAGTGGACAAGATGCTTCAATCGGAGCTCCAGCTTCCACTGAAGAAGACCTGCTTTTGGACTGACAGCACATCAGTTCTTAAGTACATAAAGAATGAGGACCGAAGATTTCAAACCTTTGTCGCAAACAGGGTAACCACCATCAGGGTCAACTCGGAAGTCGAGCAGTGGAGATGCATTCCCACATCTCTGAACCCTGCTGACGATGCTTCACGTGGATTGAAGGCAGAAGATCTTGTGAAGCAAAGATGGATGGAAGGCCCGGAATTCCTACGGGAACCTGAAGAAACGTGGCCAACATTTCCTGTGGATACAAGTGTCACTGCCGACGACCCAGAAGTAAAGAGAAAACTGACGGTCAATGCAATACTTGTTGACACCAACGCCACATTGCAACTGATGACCCATTTCTCTGATTGGCAAAGATTAAAGGTTGCAGTTGCGTGGCTCATTAAGCTGAAAGGAACTCTGCTCAAACTGAGTAAGAAGAGAAAAGAGTTGGAGCTTGCAAACACCAGTGCTAATGGAGCGGCAAGGTTGGATGTGCAAAAGGAGATGCAAGCTTTCTCAACATCACTTGGGAATCAGAAGGTGACGCTGGAAGACCTCTTGGAGGCTGAGACCTCCATAATCGCTTTTTGCCAGCAAGAGAGATTCCCCATTGAATTTGCTGCACTAACCTCTGGCAAGCCACAAGTGCAGAGAAGTAGCAGCATCTTCAAATTGGATCCGGTTCTAGAAGGAGGACTTCTACGAGTTGGGGGACGGCTGAATAAGGCAGCAATCCCTGAGGACATTAAACACCCCCTCATCTTGTCAAAAGACCAACACATCTCCGACCTTATCCTCCGTCACATCCATCTACAGCTTGGACATGGAGGTAGGAATCACGTTCTTTCCGCTACAAGGAGAAAATACTGGATCACAAGTGGACCTACTGTAGTGAGGAAGATCATATCAAGATGCCTCATCTGTAAGCTCCATGGTGGAAAGACCGGTGAGCAAAAAATGGCAGACCTGCCAGAAGAGAGAGTGGTTCCTGATCTACCGCCGTTCACTAACATTGGCGTAGATTACTTTGGGCCAGTTGACGTGAAAAGAGGGTGTGGCATTGTGAAAAGATATGGAGTAGTGTTCACTTGCATGACAAGTAGGGCCGTGCACCTGGAAGTGGCCTATTCTCTTGACACAGACTCGTGCATCAACGCGCTGTGAAGGTTCATCTGTCGAAGAGGACAAGTCTCGCACTTAAGATCCGACAATGGCACCAACTTTATTGGTGCAGAAAGAGAGCTGCGAGAAGCCTTAGCCTCTTTGAATCATGACCGCATTGAAAGAGCCTTGTCCAAAAAGGGAATCAAGTGGAGCTTTAACCCTCCAGCTGGGTCACATCACGGTGGCGCTTGGGAGCGCATGATACGGATGATCAGGAAGATTTTGTGCTCTGTGCTCCGTCAGCAAACCTTGGATGACGAAGGGTTCCATACCGTGCTCTGTGAGGCTGAAGCTATGCTCAACGATCGCCCCATCACAAGGCTGTCAGAGGACCCCAATGACCTTGAGGCGTTAACGCCAAACCATCTGCTACTCCTCAAAGGAAAACCAGTTCTCCCACCAGGACTGTTCGACAAAAGGGATGTTTACGCAAGGAGAAGGTGGAAACAAACCCAGTACATCTCGGATCTCTTTTGGAAGAGGTGGATCCGCGAGTATTTACCGCTTTTACAGGAGCGTCAAAAATGGAACCAGGAGAAGAGGAGTTTTATTCCTGGAGACCTGGTCATGGTTGTGGACTCCACAGCACCACGTGGATCATGGATGCTAGGAAGAATCCTGGAAACCTTCCCTGATAAGAGAGGTCTGGTACGTGTGGTTCGTTTGAAAACCAAAACAAACATCATTGAACGACCCATAACTAAAATATGCTTGCTTAATGGAGCTAACGAGTGATTGATTCCCATTTGAAAATGGGCTATATATTTTTATTTTCTCTTTTTTCTGTATTTATGGCTCATTTGAATTTGGTGTAATTGCTCGGGCAGACGCAATTAGGGGCTGGAGTGTACGAGCCATATTCATTTTGCTTTATTTTTATGTAATTGTGCCCCGTGCCACGGGGGGGCTGTACTTGCTGTGTGGCTCAGCTGACCTCGGGTCAGCCCAATCAGGCCATTTAACCTAGGGAAACCAAAAACACAGGTGTTGCTGAATTAGGAAGCAAACAGTTTTTCGACTGCGCTTATGTGCCTGTGAGGTTTGATGTGGTTAACTATTTTGGTTTGTTGTTTTCTTACATGTATTATGAGTTAACGTTATTGCCGCTGTATGGAAAATAAATCTGCGAGATAATTGTAACTTTACAGAACTCTCCGTTTTGATATGTTCGAACGCACTGGGCGCACGTCTAAACTTAAATCCTCCGTATTAGCAACCAGTACTAGACTTTGTTTAGGACCTCGTCAGTACATATGTATTGATATTATTTATAACTCCAATCTAAGATGTTCTACGTTGTTTATTGACTCTTATTTACAGGAAACCGATGTAAAAGGGTTGTTTTTTTAATTTATTTTTAACTTAAAATTTCCTCTTAAGCCCCTTTCCCACCGGTCAAAAAACCTGCGAACACACAGCTTTTTTGCTTAGTGAGAAAGGTTACAATCGGTACTCAGACCCGGTCAAATGACTCTGCAGTAAGTCCCGGATAATTATCGCCTCGGCTCCGATCGGCATTGATGAGAACACCAAACCCATGTCGACACGCTAATCTCCGCCCCCTTTCTGGTGCAATGCTAAGCTCTGTCGGTAACTTCTGTGACTCCTTTTCATCTCAGCTACAAATTCCGCCCGTCTCCGTCCAAGCAGCGCTCGAACATTGTTCCAAATTTGTCAGCGCAGAGTTTGATAAACAGACTGAATGAGTTATAGATAACACCACCGTAACATCTTCACCGTTTACTAACCCTGGATGTGTTGGAAATGCCGTACTATATACTACATGCTATATACTGCATACTATATACTACATACTATATACTACATGCTATATACTGCATACTATATACTACATGCTTTATACTGCTTACTGCGTTCGGCGGTAGTTTGTAGTATGGAGGAGCTTTTTAAATTCATTGTGCAGTATGCTACGCCAGGCGGAAGTAAACAATAACCGCTGCTTCTTTAGCTACAGCGCCCCCTTCTGCTGGAATGCTGCTGCTGTCCGTCTTTTCAACTGCTGCTGTGACGTTCCAGCGCTTTGCATTGTGGGATACAGTACGCTTTTGTTTGCATACTGCAGACTACATTTTGGCCAAATCAGTACGTGCTGCTAGTATAGCATGGCATTTCGAACACAGCACTTGTTTCCTGCCTGTTTGTGACGTCAGACGGTGACGCAGCGGAAAGAGACTGAAAGGAGTATACTTCACATGGCAATGGGAAAAGAGACAGTTGGCATTTATTAGCGGGTCTTCCCGGGTCTGAAAAACCTGCGTTAACATGTTAATATGGTGAGAAGGGGTATTATAGAGGTTGTATATATTTGACTGACACATCCTGAGAAAAACACCTCCAGAGATCAGCTGTTACACTGTGACACCACTTAGTGTAAAGCATATGCAAATTCATGTTCCCTCTATTTAATAGTAAACCAGTCCCACGCAGAAGAGGAGAGAATACTGCTGGACAAGAGAGTGAACAGAGCCTATCATTGAAGGAATCTCTTTCACTTTAGTGCTGCCTTTAAATACCTCTGTTTAATTGCTGTACCGTGACAGGATAATTACCACCGTCACTCCGACCATTCAAGGGGACTAACAGGCCTGCAGATTACCTAACACTTTCTGTCTGTCACCATGGCTCTGCAGGAGGTGGTGAGCTGGTTGTCTGTTAAAATTTGGGGAATCGTCGAGCATTTAGGCATAATTAAAGTGTTGTTTTATCAGCGGAACATATCTGCAGAAAAATGACATATCTGCCGATGCTGATATGTCATTTTCAAGCCATAATCTGCAGATAACATGCCGATAATATTGTGCATCCCTAGTTTCTCTAAATCTATGCGCAACAGGTAAATCTATTATGTCTTACACTCTTCCATTGTAACTATAATAGAAGATTAATAGAAGGGAATGTTTGCCTTGACAATAAATCAATATTATTCTAACTTTAAAAATGTGTTCATTGTGCAGCAGGTCCTTGCATAGTATAACTGGATTTTATGAACTCAGAGAATTAAACTAACAATATTTTTAGTCTTAACTGCTGTACAGATAGTGGAATTATACAATATATTGGCCAGTCAGGGCTGCAGCAAAAAACAGCCTAACAAGGTGTGTTGACTGGAAGACAATAACCCTCATCAAGAAACAGAAACACTCCAACAGTCGCATCTTCTATTTATAGCTTTATGAGAGAGTTGTTTCTTTCCTCAAATCAGGATTTTATTGTTTTGCAGCATAGAAATGAAACAAATTCACTTACTGCCGTAAAGCTGAACATTCACACCGATACCCTCTTCCATTTGTCTGTCTTTTTAATACAGTAATAGTCTGTCATTCTCTATCATCATGCACATGGGATATGTGTATTATGCTGTAACCAATGGCTCCTTATTAATCTGTTGAGACAGAAGGTGCGTTTCGCTTCTAAATGCTTAACTGCCATGTAGAACAAATTGAGTAAAAGATTGTACTGCCAGCTGGTGGATACATCACACATTGCAAACAGTATCCTCCCAACGGTATGAGACTTTTTTGCTCCTATATTTGGGTTTAATTAGTTTTAACATAAGAGCTCAAACACTTGTGCATTTTAAATCAACAGAGGCAGACATGTTATGTGTGCTTGAAAAACAGAAAACTGTAAG
The DNA here is from genome assembly GCF_022749685.1 of Semicossyphus pulcher. Taxonomy (NCBI): domain Eukaryota; kingdom Metazoa; phylum Chordata; class Actinopteri; order Labriformes; family Labridae; genus Semicossyphus; species Semicossyphus pulcher. The sequence continues at coordinate 27,545,537 of NW_027211648.1, read as the reverse complement.
ATGCCTTTTTTGACAGTATTCACGAGGACAAACATGATGCTGTATGGACAAATGAACAAATGTACTTAAGTGAGGAGGCCTTTAAGAACGTCAAGCGACTGTTTTACAGTTTTTCTAAGTTGTTTTGGCTCAAATCTCAAATGATACTTTTAGACGTCAAAACAATGTAGGAAAACAATCTGTTACTCGAGCTCAACGGGGAAAGCATTTCTCTCTTTATTTTACAATTTGCAAATAATTGTCTACATTTTTAACAATTATTAATATTTTTAATTAAAATAGATAATATTCCTTCTCATTTGAATAGTTTTAGTTTTTAGCCAGAATAGTTGCCTGGCAATTCTCGACTCTCATCCCCCCATTTTCGGCCACGATTGGCGTTGCCGGCAGGATGCACTGTTAGACGTGAGACGTGACTTCCTTTTTTTTAATTTTTTGTTGGTACTATTCCTTTTCCCTTTCTTTGGTTATTGTTGTGTTGTGTTAGAGTTTGTGGTGGTGTGTGGAGGTAGCGGTGGAGATGGAGCGGCAGCATTTTTTTGGCCAGTTGGTAACGTCAGGTCTCCATTTCGAGGGTTGTGAGTGTGGCCTCTGCGGTTTGCTATGGAGGAGGAGCTGCAGCAGCTCAGAGAGCTAGTGGCACAGCTTAAAGCAGATAATGAGCAGCTGTCTCGGGCGAGGGATGCTTCCCAGGCCAGTTCCAGCAGAGCTGACCCCGCTCCTGTCACTTCAGGTGATAATCCTCCAGCTGCAGGGGCCAGCGCCACGGTCACTGAACGGCTGATTGTTATACCTAGAGACCGTAGATGTCCCATGTTTAATGGTAGGACAGGTATAGGTATAGTTGAGTGGAAAGAGGAGCTACAGGCATGTATGCGTGCCCGCCACCTGTCAGTTCGCCATCAGGCCTTCTTCCTCGTTGACCATCTGGAAGGGGAGGCCAGAGAGGAGATCAAGTATCGCCCCCGTGTGGAAAGAGAGGATCCAGCCAAGGTTTTGGCTATCTTGACTGAGCTTTATGGCTGCGTTCGGTCATATGTAACCCTACAGCAAACTTTCTTTCCCAGGAAGCAGCAGGAGGAAGGGGAGACATTACTTGAGTTTTCCTTGGCTCTGATGGCCCTCATGGAGCGTGTCAAGCAGTCAGCACCTGATGACCTGCCTAACGCAGAACTTCTCCTTCGCGATCAGTTCGTGGAGCACGTGCTTGATGGTGCCCTTCGCAGGGAATTGAAGCAGTTGGTTCTCCGCTGCCCTACTTCTTCTCTGCTTGATGTACGTGGAGAGGCCATTAGATGGGAGAGGGAGGGGTCCCCAAGGGCTGCTAGGGAACGTAGCCACTCCCTTCCTTCGGCCTACGGCCTACAGTACGGAGTACAGGGTAGTTCTCGCCCCGCCCCTCTTGTCTCGCCCCATGACTCAGAGTTGAGTGAGGCGAAGGGACTCTTGAAGCGTCAACAGGAACAGCTTGACCGGCTCACAACCAGATCTTATCGATCGAATGATGGCGCCCTGTCCACATATTGATGTTTTAATGGGTGGGGTCACTGTCCCATGCTTGTTGGACAGCGGGTCCATGGTGTCCACGATCCCTGAGAGCTTCTTTGTAGAACATTTCGCGCCCTGGGGCCAAGAGCGCCTTCGGTCTTGTAATTGTGGTGGTGGTGGTGGTGTGAGTGGTTATTGTATTTCCCGGGCTGCAATTCCCCAGGTGGCGTTGCCTGGCAATTCTCGACTCTCCTCCCCCCATTTTCGGCCACACATTGAAATTAATTTAAATCATTTTTCCAGTACAAATTTAATGCTGAATTAATACTGTTCAGTACAGATGGACATTATTTAGTAAAACTGGTGTAAAATTAATATGAGATGGGCTGCACGGTGGGCATGATCTACTTTGGTCCGTCATGTTTCCTTTTTGATAGAAACGGAACATTTCTCGATCATGGTTTTGGAAAAACATTTTTTATAATGCTAAGATCAGTGTTTCTTGGTCACCATGGAGACGATGGAGCTAACAGTCAGAACATCAGAACGTGCAGGTGTAAACAAACCAGCGCCTGTTTCTATATGTGGATAGATGAGTTGAGTGTAGAAAGATAAGAGCATAAATAACTATAATTTACAGATATGAGTCAAAACGCAGTAACAGCTGAATGTTGTTGTGAGTCTGAGTGAAACAGATAAAGTGTGTGTCTGTTATTGAACCTACAGCCAGAGCTGTGTGTTCATCACCATGTTGTTCTTGACATGTTGGTGTTTTCATACTGAAATGTGTTTGACAATTTAACAGTGGTGAAATGTACAATTACTAAGGACTTTAATAAACTATAATTAAGAGATACTTGTACTTTGCTTGTGTATTTCCATTTGATGCTTCTTTATACCCACTTAATTCTCCACTACATTTATGAGGCCATATTGTGCTTTCCTGACTCCACTACAGTTCTGCAACATTTTTTTTAAGAACACTACTTAAGAATACATCACAGATGTTACTAATAAAATGTGTTGTATTTTAATGCTTAGATTTAATCTAGGTCACTCTCAGTGGACAGCAACTATCAGTTACAGCCTTACACCACATTATACTTCACAAATGAGATACAAATGTATTTGTAATACCAGAATGAATACAAAGTTCTTGTCCATAAAGGCACGATCTACTTTGGTCCGTCATGTTTCCTGTAATATGATGTCAAATCTGTGTTCATGTGAACTCTCCCAGCCGGAAACTAATGTTTCTGATTATTCCATCACTGTGTGGATGCAGGGATGTTGTCTGATAGTGTTTAGAGAGAGTTTCTTTGTGTTCAGGAAAACACTCTGTGTGGAGAGCATCACATTTGGTGTTTATAAGCTACTGTCTCCCTCTACTTCTGGCTCCTCCAGGAAGAGGAGCAGGGAAGACGGAGAGGAGGAGGAGGAGGAGGCTGCCGCTCGGAGGCCGAGGTGGTCGGAAGACAGCGACTCTGACTGACTCCACAACGTTGTCTCTCTTCCTCTCTTCCACACCACAGGTTTCTCTCCAAAACATCTGGCAGGATGCTGCAGCGACCCTTTCTTCCACGACAACTGGCCTCTGCATCTGGCGGGACCAGTGATTCCAGGGACAGCCCTCGTGTCTGGCAGGGCTGAAGACCCCACAGGTAGCACCTTGCACCGGGGGGCTCTCTGTACCCTCTCCACATTTTGGCACAGAGACTGGATCGACGTTTCTTTCATCCTGAGGGCCGGACTTTGCGTCTGGCGGGGTTTTACCCCGGGTACCCTTTGCGTCTGGCGGGGCTGTTGACCCCCCCCTGCATGTAGCCTTTGCGTCTGGCAGGCTGGAGAGGACAGAGGTAGCCCTGGTCGTGTCTTCTGATGGACTCAGTCCCTCTCGTCACAGCACTAGAGACTCCTGCTGATTGGTCTGGGGTCTGCACAGTCCTGGCCCCCTCCCAGTGATGCTCATCAGATGGCAGATGAAAAGGAGCAGGTGGGAGGAGCACACGGCTGTCTGCAGTCCTCCCCAAGGTAGACATCACCGTGAGCAGTGACTGGACCGCTGGCAGCACCCACCTGTGACTCAGAGCAACCCAACCCTAAATATGTATAACTGTAAGCCTTAATATATTTTAAATGGGTGACTTATTAAACAAACTGACGTATCTTATCGGGGTAATATGATCCCAAGTGGTCACTTTGGGTTCAGAAATAAAGACAAAGTAAAGTCCAGGTCCAGGTGGAGGGTGGAGGAGGTGGTTGAGTGTGGAACAGCAGGAGTGGAGGAGTCTCAGTGTGTCTGCAGAGACTGTGTAGAAGGACAGAGCAGCAGCAGAGCAGTCCACATACTGTGATGATACTCTGTCACACCCAGAGGAACACACGGGGATGATGATGGACTTTGTGTCTGACAGTGGAGCTGATCTCAGAGCAGTTTAGACCACAGCACCGAGAGTCATCTCCACTGGGTGTGATTCTGTTGTGGCAAAAACGTTCCCCGAACCCTCTTGTCTGCCACTTAATGTCAATCTCCAATAGGTTATAAAAACTCTTAAAAATATAGTCAAAGTCTTGAAGAAACTCGGACAAGCAAACACTAGAGACTGGCAGAATCTGATGCAAAAAGAGTTTATTCCCGTATAAATACAAACAAATAAACCCGAGTCCATCCGGATAAGACTGCCCACACATTAGCTGCTCGGTCTTATATACTCTAAACTCCTCCCTCGCTGGGCTCCGGCACGTTTTTTCCCCATTGTCAGGTCTCTGCCTAATTAGTTAGTGTGTCGCAAGTGGCAGACTTGTGCCACCACCTGTTGGAGCCCCCCTCCCTCAACTCTGGCTCTCTGCCCTCAGCTTGTTAGGATTCTACTTTAGAGCTTTAGAGCATTGGATTATAAGAACTTACTTTAAAACATTTGACTATGAAACCTGAACTATAAAACATGTGACTGTAAAACTTGAAGGCATTGGACAATAGAAACGTTAACTACATTTTGACCATAAAAAACTTTACCTTTAAGACATTTGATTATAAAGTTTCAGTTAAAACATTTGATTATAAAACTTTTGGATATATAACTTCAACTCTAAAATATTTGATTATAAAGTTTCACATTTCTTTCAAACATTCCCTCCTGTGGGACTGAAAAGTCCCATAGCAACAACTTTAAGTGATCATTAAGACGGTTAGTATCACTCATGACAAATGCATCATCCAGGCACATTTTTTTCCAACAATTCCTCTGTCAGTCACTGCTGGATGAAGCTCTCCTCTCCACTCTACCTCCCAGTAACATGGCCCAGTCAGAGCCTCCACACACACAAGCTGATGCTGCTGCTTCACCCTCTCTGGATCACCAGGACACAGCTGATCCTCTGATACACGACCATCCTCCTGATCGCTCACACTCTGACAGAGATCAATACTTCCACCTGATGAGAGAAGAAGACAGACAACAGAAGTCATATATCAGTGTTGACAGAGAGGCCCTCATCAGCTGTCAGTCAGCGAGGCAGCACATCCAGTTTAAAGACCAGCAGAGACTTCAGTCTGTTCATACCACAAGTCTGAACAGGACTTAAGTACACAGTGGAACTGAACTGCTGAGAGACCCTGAACGCATCATGACTGCAGAAACAGAGACATATTCACTGCTTACTGTAAACATGGATTCAAATCAGTTTCTCTGTGACATTTTTTCTGTCAGGGATAATGCCCGACGAGGTGTCCATTATCAGGAATCTGTGGACTCATGGAGGCCAGAGCCGCTAACACCTGAGGGTTTGACTGATACCTGGAACAATCATTACCATTCCATAATGTTCTGATTAGGGATGGGCACGGATATTCAAGTATTCCATTATTCTAAATGACGTGGGTATTCGACTATAGCTGTAGCTTATGGATTTTTTTGTGTGCCTAAAGTTCATTAAATATTATACATTAGCTATATTAATCACATATTGTTCATTAAACATGTATACCAATGTCATTTAAAATGTGTAAAAAGTAGAAATAAAGTAAAAACATGCCTGGCACAGCAGCGTAACTAATTCATTATTTAAATCCGTCAGGATCGGACAGGATCACACGGCTGTATTCTCCTGTATTCTCCTGGACAGTGTATTAATATCAGCGCCACAGGGAGTTATGCTTGAGGATTATAATAATTTTACCTCTTAGTTCCGTGTGTGTGAGTGTGCGTCTGTTTCTGCGTGTATTAGAGACAGCGTGCGGCACAATGAGCGCTCTGTCCCATAAACAATGTTATTCACTGTCAGCAAATACACTGCTTGTTCCTGATGAGGAAGAGCGCTACTGTGCGTCCCTGTGTGAGTAACAAACAGAGACTCTTGTGTTGTGAAGTCGCCGATGTAGGCCAGTCTAACTGATGCGCACTTTAAACAGCGCTGTGCGCTACACTTTGTTTTTGTAGTGAGGTTAACCGGATATCCGATTTTTTTTAATATAATATTCAAATATTGACATGCCTTCAAATGCCCATCCCTACTTCTAATAACATGGAAACATTATTCACTCCTCCAGTAAATAAAACAGGTCTTGGACACCACTCTGCAACAGGAGATATTTCATGTCTGCTCAGCTATTAGCGAGAAAGCTAACAATATACTTGCTACATTAAAAGTCAATAACATTGTGTCTGATATAAGTTAAATATAATGAGACATAATAAGAAGACTATGTAGCTAACCAGCCGTGTCATTGTCCTGAAATCAACATCAGGATTTGTACGAACAAATGATCGGCCATGTTTACTGTCGGCCGCAGAATGAAGTAGAGAGTTGAATAGTGAGCAGGATGTCAGATGATGGCTGATGTGATCCACAGGATCAGTAAGTTCAGAGGGGCTGTGTACTTCCTGCAGCTCGTGTTTTACAGGCGCCATCCTGTGGTGCTCAGAGGTACTGAAGGACTACACTCAGTGCTGTAAATAAAGGTTTCTCTTTTCTTTCCACTCTCTCTTTCTTCAGCTGCATCCCAGTCAGCAAAGTTCTCATATCCTCCCAATAAGGTCAAAGAGCTGTTGCAGTCCCTCATTGCTGTAGGTCGATGTTAGCTCGTTAACAAGGTGCATCAACTGTAAACAGAGGCTTTGACTTTGTACCTGTTGCCATGGTCAGTCATTGTAGAAACAGGCTGATACTACGTAGCCAGCGTATACGTATCCACAACTACTTAAAAGGTGTCCATTGTCAGGAAGTAATCAACACCCAGCAGCCAATCAGAATCAAGTATTCACCCAGAACATGGTATAACTACTTCAGTATAACTGCTTCAAGTGTGAAATATCACATGAAGTGTAAAAATGGTGTCTGTCACAGAAACATTTGGACAAGCTGCTGTCACATGGACAGATATATAAACTATATATGATGTTAAAAGTCCTTCATGTTCATGCAAAGACTGAAGAGCAGAAACATCAGCTGTGATTTCTGGACTTCAGCAGAGGTTTTGTTCTGTACAAAGACCGTGGTTACTAAACGTAACCATGGTTCTGTGTAATAACAGACAGTGATTTGCAGGCTTCAGGCAGACTGATCTCAGAGCTGTGACAAAGATGAACTGATGAATTGTTTAGTGCTGAAATGAGAGAACGAACACTTTGAGATCAGATTTGATGGTACGACAGTTTGATGAACGAGGACCACTGTCTCTAAACATCTTGTGATGCTGTCAGCTGTAATCCAGCTTAATGTCCTGTACACATGAACACAACAACAACAGTTGTCTTCACATCAAATCAAACACGTGATCACAACAAGCTTCGTGCTGATCTGATTGGCTGTCTGTTCTCTCTCTGTGTTTCTGTCCAATCCTGAAGCCTGTCACTGTTCTCCTCTCACAGCTTCACTGAGGACAGCAGCCACTGGGAGGGTTGGAGGTTTAGCAGACAATACTGGATCTTTGCTGTGATAATAACTGTGTTTAGTACAATACTGCTGAAGCCAACATGGACTGACCTCAGAGTCTCCAGTCTACAGTGTGGACTCTCCACAAGATCAGAGAGCAGCTTCACTCCTGAATCCTGCAGCTTGTTGTAGCTCAGCTGCAGCTCTCTCAGATGGGAGGGGTTGGACTTCAGAGCTGAGGCCAGAGAAGCACAGCTCATCTCTGACAAACTGCAGTGACTCAATCTGAATAAAGAATAAATGATGTGACTTTGGAGGAAAATGTTGGAAAAAGAAAATACTGAATATATTTGTTATTTTCTGCTCGTACAAACTGAAATAATTAATAAATGTTTCTATTACTGATTTATTTAAAAACATGATGTGGAATAAAAGATGAAATCAGGTGTTTCAGAGGTTCACAGTGAATTATACAGTGTAGGATTTTTCTTGTTCTATGAAGGTTTTAAATGTGTAACTCAACATTGCTCTGCTACAGTCAATGGACTAAAGCAGTGAAGAAGAAAACAGACTTCAGCATTAAGATACTCAGTGTGGATCAGTATAATATCAGCCTCATGTCTGCAGTTTAGTGTCAACACAACTTTCACATCATATTAATCTCAGCACAGAAGTAAAACATGGTTTCTGACCTCAGAGTCTCCAGTCTACAGTGTGGACTCTCCAGAAAACCACACAGCAGCTTCACTCCTGAATCCTGCAGCTTGTTGTAGCTCAGCTCCAGCTCTCTCAGATGGGAGGGGTTGGACTTCAGAGCTGAGGCCAGAGAAGCACAGCTCATCTCTGACAAACTGCAGTCAATCAACCTGAATAAAGAATAAATGATGTGACGTTAGAATACAATGTTCCTGCATGAAATCCTTTAATGTTTAATAATGTGTTCAGAGCTGAAGAAGGCTAAGAAGGTCAAAGTTCAGAAAGTGGAAACTCCAAACACCTGAACACAACAGGATGCAGGTTAAAATGTGTGAAATACACAAAGTGAAAAAGAGCTCTCATTAATATTAATGACAACATGCTGCTACTTCAATAAAGACGCAGCGACTTCACCTCTTAAACTCTGCAAGTGTGACAAGTTCAAATATAACACACTCATAGTCTGATACAAGTTACAGTTTAGTGCTTCTTGGTCTGTGATGATGTTAAAATCTGTGATTAGGTTAAAAAGATCAAACATTTATGACGACTGATTCAAATAAAACACATATTTAAAACACTATTAAAATGGTTGTAATGCTAATTATGTGATATTTAGAAACATTTGATTCATTCTTTGTTGTTGAGTTTAAACTGCAATAGAGGTCTTCTGTAACGCTGAAAGTGGTCTTTTAATCCCTCACCAGGAGAAATCACAGCACTTTCCTCATTGAACTTCAGACGTCTCTGAGAAACATCACCCGATCACTGTGTGATTATTTCTCCTCATTTTTCAGGAGCGTAACACAAGAAGCACCAGTGGCTCCATCTATACAAACTCATGTTGTGCAGCCAAACACAACAAACAAGAAATACAAGAAAAACCAGCAGAAAATAACTGAAGAGTCGACTCTAAATACTAAAGTTTCCAAGATGCCAAATATGTCCGAATGAATTTTGGTGAATGTGAACAAAGACATGGACAGTATTTCTTTTAGAAATAGTGGAGCCATAAACTCAAAGCATCTTCACTTTAAACTTTTCAGTCGTTACAAGAAACAAATATTTTAATCGAAATGTTGGAAAAAGAAAATACTGAATATATTTGTTATTTTCTGCTCGTACAAACTGAAATAATTAATAAATGTTTCTATTACTGATTTATTTAAAAACATGATGTGGAATAAAAGATGAAATCAGGTGTTTCAGAGGTTCACAGTGAATTATACAGTGTAGGATTTTTCTTGTTCTATGAAGGTTTTAAATGTGGAACTCAACATTGCTCTGCTACAGTCAATGGACTAAAGCAGTGAAGAAGAAAATAGACTTCAGCATTAAGATACTCAGTGTGGATCAGTATAATATCAGCCTCATGTCTGCAGTTTAGTGTCAACACAACTTTCACATCATATTAATCTCAGCACAGAAGTAAAACATGGTTTCTGACCTCAGAGTCTCCAGTCTACAGTGTGGACTCTCCAGAAAACCACACAGCAGCTTCACTCCTGAATCCTGCAGCTCGTTGTCACTCAGCTCCAGCTCTCTCAGATGGGAGGGGTTGGACTTCAGAGCTGAGGCCAGAGAAGCACAGCTCATCTCTGACAAACTGCAGCTCCACAACCTGAATAAAGAATGAAGACAAAATTACAGATTTTCCTTCAAATGAGTGGAGTGACTTTTCCATTGTGTTCTGTGGATCATCATGACGTCAGCCTTCTGCAGTCATCATCCAAATGTCAACAGAACATTCAAACACCTTTTCATGTCAGCACAGGTTAATAACATGCTGCTGATCTCAGTCACGTCTGTAATTAGAGAATCATGAACACATCAGACATGTTGGACTAAACACTGTTCATTCATTCATTTATTAAATGACCTTCTTCTTACTGTATTTGGGGGCTTAGTAGGTCTATGTAATAAAAGGAGACGTCCACATTTGTTGAAGTCTTAAAATAACAGCCACATGCTTTCTGCACATTAAAGACTCATTAGTGGCAGCAATGATTCCTACTGTCCCCAGTGAGTGTGAAGTGGTCCCTTCCTAACAAAACTACACAGCAGGATAAACTCCATAAGTTCATGTGAAACTAATATGAAGCTTCAGCAGTCTGAGTCAGCCAAATCAAGTCTGTGTCCACCAAAGGTTCAAACTATTTACAACCAAATTCACTCTTTGAGTCACTATTCCTCCACTGCAGCTCAACAAGGAGACAGTCAAACACCAAACACTTGATATGTGTAGCTCAGTCTGCTGAAGCCTCTTATTAGTTTCAGCTAAACTGTAAAAGTCATTTTTGTGAAGTGAAAGAGTGTGAATGTTTGTCCTCCATCTCGTAACATTGGAGTCAGGTTAGAAGAGGATTTCTTCACAGACAGTATGGACAGAGGGAATGATGACAGACAGAAAATAACTCTATAAATATATGTGCATATGGGAATGTGAGTGTTGTCTTTAGATTGACCTGAAGAAATATGAACCTCTCCATTAAGACAAACATGTTTCTGGTGCAGACTATTGATTTGTTTTGGCTGAAATCTAAAGGTCTGTTTCTTCAAATAGTTCCTCAATGCTGACATGAAAACAAAGCAACACTTTGATCTGTTAGAAAGAATAACAGGAAATAATATAGAAGCTCAGATAACTCAAACTTAACGCTGTCATTCAGAATCATCACTTCATGTGGCTTTAACCAGGTGTAACACTTGTTCTTTTGAAGGATGCTGCACCTTTTGACATGTTCAAATGACTTTGATGTGTAATTTAATCTTTATTAAGCTTCTAAAGTTTGACTGAACTTTGAACAATAAAATCTGCATATATTTACAGTCTGTTCATGTTGTGAATCACAAACACTATGACTGATATTTTTGGAGTAATTACATCAGAGTCCTTTTTTAAATCTTCACACAGACTTTGAATCCTGCTCTGTCGTGTTGTTTTGGCCGCTGTTAGGCTGCTGTTTATTACTCTTAGCTCTGCTTTGATGCACACCACACCACAGCAGCTGTGTGGGGCGTCAGCTTCTGATACCATGAAGATCATCACAGTTCCTTCCTTCACCTTTACTGAGCTCTGCATTCATGACTCCCTTTTCTTTATCGACCCTGTCTCTCTGTCTGTTTACACAGAAGCTCAAACTCTCTGCAGCCGGTTTTCATCTGCTATCATCAGATCTACGACATCGTTCACATCCCTCACACACATTACAGCCTCGTCAGTGCTGACATCATCTTCACTGTCTGATCGACACCAATGTGAGTCGTGTGGAAACTTTCAAACAGTGAATATCTCTTTTCTTTTCTTCACTTGTTGTTCAGTCATTTGGAAAGACAGAACATTTTAAAATCACTTCTTCAGATCTGTGATCAGGTCAATCCTGAAGATTAACCACCCAAAACTTTCAACCTCAGTCAAGGAGTTGAATTGAACACATAAGAAAAACTACATGCTACAGTCAGTAAACTGACCTCAGAGTCTCCAGTCTACAGTTTGGACTCTCCAGTCCAGCAGACAGCAGCTTCACTCCTGAATCCAGCAGTTTGTTTCCTCTCAGGTCCAACTCTCTCAGATGGGAGGGGTTGGACTTCAGAGCTGAGGCCACAACTTCACAGTGAGTCTCTGACAGCCAACAGTTAGAAAGTCTGTTATGACACATAAATTACATGATATGTTACAATGAAAGAGACACTTTGTGTTTACTTCATGACAGTTTGACACATCAGACTAAATAACAATCTAAGTTTGCTGTTCACCTCAGGGTTCAGCTCATCTTATCTTTCTGTGTTTGACATGAAACAATAATTCTCCTCACTCCCTCTCGTACCTGCACACTTTGAATCTTTGATTTGCTTTAATGTGCAGATAAAGGAGGAGAAAATGTCTGTCTCCAAAGAGTTAGCATGAGGACGTCTTGATTAGAAACCTTTTTTACAACTTAGTTAACAATTACAGTCGAGAAAGACGATCTGTCTTTGCTGGCTACCTGCTGCTTTCAGGTTCACGTGCATGAGTGGGAAAATTCAATGACTGCTGTCAAGTGGGATCGAAACAAAAGGAACCTTTTAACAGTATTAGACGTGTACATATTTAAATCATATTATAATCAAACATTTTGATGTGTATGACAGCTGAGTGCATGAAGTTTTGTCGTCTACATTCTGTTGTGAGCATCTGAAGAACTTATTCAGCAAACAAACATAGTTAACAAACCGGTAAGGTTTCATTATCGTTACCATGACGTCATCAGAAAGATGTTGTCACTGTATCAGTATTAAGATCAATAACATTGGTGTGTATACGATCTCTTAAAAAGTCTGAATCTCACCATAATGTTCTGAGATATTCATCAGACCTTAAATATTGGTGGAAGCTGTGCATTTCCTGCTACTACTCTTCTCTACAGCAACAAGAGAGAGAAACACCTGTCAGCTTCTTTCTGTGAGCAACAGAATATCAGGAAACACTTCAAAACACAGCCATGTAACACAACCTCCCTCTTTCAAATGTGGAATTCATAAGCAACTAAATGCACCACTGCTCGGTTCAACACACTCAGGGGTGTTACTGTGACAGTCTGTGTCGTATGAGCAGCAGTTCACAGAAGCTAATGTTAGTTCATGTTAGCAAACTGTTCATAGATATTGTTGTGGAACGAACATTTCTGAATCAGTTTGAAGATTTGATGACGATTCTCTGCTTGTGCTACCAAATCACTATGTTACAGCGCTCAACATGATCCCATAGTTTTCACCTGTGGCCACAGTGGCTGCAGCAAACATGAGACACTCAATCTGAATAACACTAATAATACTTCTCCTTTATCTACAGCACGTTGTAGATACAAGTTTACAAAGTGCTTTGAAAACAGAAATACTGGATATATACAGAGCATCACAAAACAAAATAAAGTGCACTGTAGAAACAGAAAAAATAAAGTGGAGTGTGTTTGGTCCCTGAACATCCTCTGTCCTCACTTTGAAATGGATCCAAAACCAGTAACAGAAACATGACAGAAATAACTGCATGAAAGAAATTCTCTCTGTCTTCAGAAATCTGCTTTAGAAAATGAAACAGAACTTATTTGAAACTTTTAACAATAGTGGTTATAGTCAGTGATTATATAGCACACCTTGTAGAATCTACTCATGTAGTAATAACTTTACTGATAACTGTTAAATACTGTTCTATGTTGTGATTAAATGCTGCTGTGATAAAACCTCAACAACAAACTCTTAAATCCTTCATGTGTTTAAACAGGTTTGCATGTTGCCTTCATGAACCAATGCTGTATAGTAAAACAGTCAAATGTAACACATATTAGAAATAAATAGAACAGCTTTTCTTTCATGAACTTAACAGCTAGAAACAAAACTGACTGAAAAACAACATTTTTGCATTGAAAACTTCTGAAACAGCTCAAGAACGTCAGTGACAGAATACAAAAGACAATAGATTTATGAATAAACAAGTGGAACAGTATTTTAAGAGTAATGATAATTCTATAGTGTTGATATCTGAAGAACTAAACGACTTATTAACCCTGATTTAAAATGTTAATCACATCTGGACTTACCGAGCCTTTCTGCAGTTCCTCACAGCTGGAATCAGTCTCTGTCTTCCCTGCCGTGATGTGTTGTACTTCTGCAGGTCCAACTCATCCAGAACCTCCTCTGACATCTGCAGCATGTAGGCCAGAGCAGAGCAGTGGAACACAGAGAGTTCTTTCTCTGATCTGTTCTCTGACTTCAGGAACTCTTGGATCTCCTGATGTACTGAGTGGTCGTTCATCTCAGTCAGACAGTGGAAGATGTTGATGCTTCTGTCAGGAGAGATCTTATCACTGTTCATCTTCTTCAGGTTGTTGATGACTCTCTGGAGGATTTCTGGACTGTTGTCTGTCCGGCCCAGCAGGCCTCCTAAGAGTCTCTGGTTGGACTTCAGAGAGAGGCCATGAAGGAAGCGAACAAACAGGTCCAGGTGACCACTCTTACTTTGAAGGGATTTCATCATGGCGCTCCTCAGAACGACATCCAGGGATGAGAACTGTCTATCATAGATGCGTTTGTTCTCTTTTAGGAAAGCCTTCAGTACTTGTGTGTTGCTGTGTGTGTAACAGTGGAACATGTAGACTGCAGCCAGAAACTCTTGAACGCTCAGATGAACAAAGCAGTAGACTGTTTTCTGGAAGATCACACACTCTCTTTTAAAGATCTCAGTACAAACTCCTGAGTACACCGAGGCCTCTGTGACATCCAGACCACAGCGCTCCAGGTCTTCTTGGTAGAACATGATGTTTCCTGTCTCCAGATGTTCAAACGCCAGCCTCCCCAGCTTCAGAAGAACTTCCCTGTCAGCCTCCATCAGCTCCTGAGGACTCACCTGATGTCCCTCATCATACTTCTGCTTCTTCCTCTTGGTCTGAACCAGCAGGAAGTGTGAGTACATGTCAGTCAGGGTCTTGGGCAGCTCTCCTCTCTGGCCTGTGGTCAACATGTGCTCCAGAACTGTCGCAGTGATCCAGCAGAAGACTGGGATTAGACACATGATGTGGAGGCTCCTGGATGTCTTCATGTGTGAGATGATTCTGCTGGACAGCTCTTCATCGCTGAATCTCCTCCTGAAGTACTCCTCCTTCTGGGAGTCAGTGAAGCCTTGTACTTCTGTTAACCTGTCAACACACGTAGGAGGGATCTGATTGGCTGCTGCAGGTCGGGAAGTTATCCAGACGAGAGCCTTGGGAAGCAGATTCCCCTCGATGAGATTCATCAACAGGACGTTGACTGATGACTCCTGTGAGACGTCAGACACAACCTGATTGTTGGTGAAGTCCAGTGAAAGCCTGCTTTCATCCAGGCCGTCAAAGATGAACAACAGTTTACAGACAGCGAGCGTCTCTGCTGTGACCTTCTGTAATGCTGGATGGAAAACATGGAGCAGCTTGAGAAGACTGTACTGCTCGTCTTTGATCAAGTTCAGCTCCCTGAAGGAAAGCAGAATCAGCAGACTGACATCTTGGTTTTCCGAGCCCTCTGCCCAGTCCAGAGTGAACTTCTGCACTGAGAAGGTTTTTCCAACACCAGCGACGCCGTTCGTCAGGACCACTCTGATGTCTCTCTGTTGGTCAGGTAAGGATTTAAAGATTTCGTGGCACTTGATTGGAGTGTCATGGAGGGTCTTCTTCTTGGAAGCTGTCTCAAGCTGTCTAACCTCATGTTGGGTGTTAACCTCTTCACTGTGTCCCTCAGTGATGTAGAGCTCAGTGTAGATTCTTTTGAGGAGGGTTCCACTTCCTGGTTCATCAGTTCCTTCAGTCACACGTTCACATCTCCTCCTCAGACTGATCTTATGTTGATCGAAAACCTCCTGCTGACCACCTTTCACAAAACAGAGAACAAAATGAGACGAAACAAGAACATTTGACAATCTGGTGATTATCTTGTTACTAAAAAAGATCAATATAAGAAAATATAAAGTGTTAAAGTTGAGTCCAAATCAGCCTCTGACTGTGTGTCAGTGAACGTGTTTGATTGACAGCAGAGAGAACAGGTTGATCCTCAGCAGCTCGTCTGCAGCGCTTCATCTAAACAGCTCACTGTGGCTGTTTCTTCATCACTGCAATATTTAAAACTGATGCACTGATAAAATCATGCAGACGATGTTCACATCTTGTTGTGTAGACCTTCTTTGAATGATTGGAACCACTAACAAAGCACTGACAATCTCTGTAACAAATACACTACATTTCCTATAGCTGCTGCAAAATAAAATCCTCCCGCTGGTAGGGCTGTCGCGGTGAAGGAATTTACCCTGCGGTGATTTAGGACGGCTCAACCGAGCGGTATGCTGTATTTTTTTATTTCATACATATTTTTATTAGCAAGGTAAGTATTACATGTTTGGTGAATAAAGTGTATAATCTGCAATAAAATGTAGATTAAAAATGTTTACGCCGTCTAAAGTTACTGATAGGTCACGTGTTTCCGGCCTGGGGCGCAAGAATCTTTGTCCGTTGACTCTCGTTATAAGTTGCACATGCGCAGTTTGCTCCTCGTCAATACAAGAGATAGGAGTAGACAGGGCGCACATCACCAGCGCCCTGACAGCATTTATCCATCTAGCAGCAGCTGCTGAAACCACCAACCACTAGGTGGCAGGTAGCACTCGTTGACACTCAGTATATTAGACGGAGATGAGGACAGTCACGGCAGTGTAGTGTCAGCTAGGTACAGTATAATGGCGAAAGAAAATACTGTCACTGAAAGATGTGTCTCAGCAGCAGCTGGCCAAGAAACACTACACACTGGGCCCAGGTGAACTTCAGAGGCTACCTACAGAAGTGAGATAGCAGCTGTGTGGTGTTGGTCTTTTATTGTTGTTATTGGTGTTTGTTTTTAATCGTAGTAGTGCTGTCTTGTCAGAAAAGTGGGCAACAGTAGACCCAAAATGATGTAATAGTCTAGTTTCAAGGATTCTTCATTTGTCATGTGCACAGAGATGCAAAGTAAAACATGCGGTGAAATAAAGGAGATGCTCAGTTACTGTGTATCAAAGGGATCAATAACATAACAGTGAGATCAGCAAATAGAAAAGATAAAATAGAGTACAATGAAATAATATAAAATTACTAATGCAACATGAAGTGTCTCAGTATGGAGTCAGGCCACCACAAGCCTCCAGAACAGCTTCAGTGCTCCTTGTCAAATCTCTCTATATAAACACAATCTTTATTTTATCAGGTGATCCATCAGAGACTTGAATACAGCAGATAGAAAGAAGAACAAACAGCCACACATAACAAAATGGTATATAGCAATCACAGACATCACTAAATAGATTTGAAGATGAATGTATTGGAATGTTTTAACATGTCAGTTTAAGCCACTAGGCTGCCTATTGAACAGGTAGTTTGTTGTTTTGACGTGTTTATATTTCCTAACATTCCACAGTCCATCCGTCTCAAATCGAAGGGTTACTCACAAAAGAATAATAGTTGACTGAACTCGTTTCTTTAAGCAGACATAAATAATCCTTATTTTTTTACACAGTAAGAATGTATCTGTTCGGGAGTATCCAAAAACTGTATTCCACAGAAAGGTGGCAAGGTTATATGGCTTTGAGTACGTTTGCTTGATTTTGTTTTTGCCCCCCCTGGAGAAAAATCCACCAGTATTTAAATACAATGACGTTGATTATCATCGTTTTTAAAACTGAATTACCATCTAAAGCAGCACAAGCAGCAAAGTCCTTCCCGTCCCTCCTGTCACTCACTGTGGTGTAAGTTTCTTTATCCTTCATCCTCATCAACTGACGGTCAGAGACTCTGAGCTGCCGTGCTCGCGTGCTGTGGTTCCACGCGCACGTATTGGTGCTGATCGTTTACATTCTTCCTCCCGCCGCTACGCATACCAGCCTTTTTACCGTCTTTCTCGGACAAAGGTTAAGTGTTACTTTTTCTTCACCGCCCGACAGCATTCAGGTCCTACTGTTTACTCCGTGCTGCGACAGTGACCAGAGAGGCGTTTGAGTGAAGGGGGGAAAAAACGGTTCCTCACTGCTAATACTGGATAATATTTAGCCTAAATTTATTAAGTTTACACATTTTATTTTATTTTCAGTTGATTTATTGAACATTTTTTTAAGTGCAAGCTACTATATTTAAAACCGTGGTATTGCAGTATTGCGGTCACCGTGACAACCCTACCCGCTGGTTTGCTGATGGAAAACTATCATGTGAAGCAGCAGCAACAGGAAATGTTTATATCAGACAGAAACCTCAGGAGCTGAAAAATTAAACCAAAACAGAAGTGCCAAAAACAGTTGAAGTTCCCATAATGACCACTTGAGGCTGGCTCCAAAAGTGAGTCAATCCCCACAGACCCCATGTTAAAATCCCCAACTTTACAGCAGAAATAAACATGTTTACAGCCTGGGACTAAAAACGTCTTGTTCTCTACAGCTCATTTCGTTATGACACCTGAATGAGGGTCATCTTTATTTGACTCAGCCATTTTAATTATATTTAGACTTATAATTTTGCATTATTAAGGGCCTGAACTCTTTGAGTGACAGGTGGATGCCGTTTGCTGCCTGCTGGGCGTCAGCTTAGCTCATTTTACTCACTGAACTGAACCTCTCTGCCATGTCTCCACGTTGGTGCCTTCTGGAGAATTTTTCATGCAATTATCAGACAAATAAAATGTGTTGCTGAGCGGTTCATTGTAACAACAGACTGTCTAAGAGGTCTGTGTAGACCAGTGGTTCCCAAACTTTTTGTGCCCAAGGCACACCAAAGGACAAGTAAAAATCTCAAGGCACACCTATTGTGCAAATAGCCCTTATAACACGTGTTATCACTCATATCATGTATAATATCTGTAAATGTGCATAATTATTTACTAATGTCAAATAAAATGTGACAAAGACAACTATATTACTCATGAAATATTTATTAACGAAATATTTCAAAAATGAATTTGAAACTTTATCAAATTAGGCTTCATCAAAGCAGCAACTCACTCATTCAAACCAGACAGGTCACAAAATTAAAAATGAGGCAAAGGAAACTCGGCAGAAATTCAGCACAGAGAACTGTCAATGCAAGGAAGCTGCATGGTTCTGAACTACAAAATATAAATGTAACATTTCAGCAATCAGCATTGAAACATGTGCTATTGTAAATATTTTTGCCTACTTACAAATTAGTGAGATACATGTGCCTGTCGGGGCGCGCAGATTTTTTTAATCCTTGGTGGCACTGAGGAGAGGGCCACTCGCAAGTCCTGTTCAACAGAGAGCCGTGACCTCCTGTTGTTCTTCATGTAAACCAGCGTAGAGAACGTCAACTCACACAGGTAGGTAGTGGGGAAAAGAAGAAGTTGCTCAATTGCGTGGTGGGAGATGCTTGGGTACTCTGATGCAGAAGCCAACCAAAACTGATCCAGTGGGAGCTCACTAAATTTGAGTTTCAGTGTGCGGTCCACACGGAGCTCTGCGCACTCCTCTCTCTCTTTCATAGTGAGCTTTTCTGTCTAGGATTCCTGGTTGAATGGGTCTCGGATCCAGTCATAGTCCTCGATGTCAGCCACACATGGAAAATAGCGCTCAAACCTCTCGTTTAAGGTCTGAAGGTGTTCGGCATATATAGCGCGCTCCCTCGCTGCCTGTGGCGCAGCTGATGCCAGCGGGAACATGTCCATGCAGCCGCACAAGAAAGCGCTTCATTTTCCCTCTTTTTTTAATGTTGTCCTTCAGCCTTTGATGTGTCACAGTCTTATAATTCCCACTTGCGCAACTGCGTTAACAGCGAAATATGGGGTTCACTGAGGATTTTTTTTTAAATAATTGTTTTTAGGTATAGAGTTTGCCTCTGTATTATGAAATGAGCGCATATAAAGTACTGATATAGTAAATTAAAAATATATTTTTTTTGTGTAGTTGTATATTGCAATAATAACGTATGATTGTCACAAAATCCCACGGCACACCCGGACTTGCCTAACGGCACACCAGTGTGCCGCGGCACACCGTTTGGGAACCACTGGTGTAGACAACACCTGGCTTATTAGCTTAGCTTGTTATCTAAATAACCAAGTCATGAGTTAGCTTTGGCATAACTGTATAACTTTAATCATTTACTGTTTGCCAATCCCTCCCTCCTCTTCACTTCCCCCCTCTCGTCCAAATACGGTCACTTCTGTATCCAAAAACCAAGATGTTGAAGGAAAATAAACTAAAGGCCTCAAAACTGTTGTCCACAAACAAAAGCGGTGACATCACAGGGGCTACGTCCCTCTGCTTATATACAGTCTATGGTGAACAGCAGCAGTTTAAAAGTTCTTCCTGATGGAGAACAAGCAGCATGCTGATATTTTAAGCAAAGACAGGGGGCGCTACAATAAAATCACAACATGTTAAATATAAATTTGTTTTGGGTTCAGATTTTTCCTCAAAGGAGAACACGGGACGAGTGACACAGAGCAGATATGTATGCTGGAGCAGAACACATCAGTTCATTTGTAATGGTATTTATAAAGATCTTAATGTTGGTGCTGAATGACACAACAAATGTCTCTGTATTAAAACAACAAGCCGTGTTTTCAGACACGATGACATCAGCAGACTGATGGACGGTCTTACTTTGGAAAGTGCTGGTCTCACTGGCTGTCTGCAGTCCAGGTGTTGTTCTGGATCTTTCTCCACACTGGGGACAGGAGGAGTCTCCTGATGAACCAGACTGGTCCCAGTGTGAGGTGAGGCACTGTCTGCAGAACCAGTGTCCACAGCTGGTAGAGACTGGATCCTTCAGGACGTCCTGACACACAGCACAGCAGGACGACTGCTCCTCCATAGAAACATGACTCCTCTTCTTCTCTCTGTGAACACATTTCTTCATGACTGAAATGATTTGTTGAATTTGGTAGAAAAATATCGCCATGTGATCGACACTGTCTAGAAGCTGTGATAGCTCACAGAGAGCAGTAAAAGTGTTTGTCATTAATTAACTGCTTTCCTATCAGACAGTCTTATTAAACATTGTGTGATCTGCCTGTAGTTTGTTATTAATACAAACTCAACACTTCCTGCAGCTGCTTCACAGTAAAAGCCTTCCATTAAAGACAGCTGATTATGTGCTTCACTGTTTTACAGTCACTGTGGGCGGCTCAGCTGGAGTCAGTTATGTTTGAACTGAGGTCAGAAGCCTAAATTAAACTGAGGTCGAGCAGCAGGCTCAGACACACAGCATGTCACAGAGGTGTCACAGGTTCAAGTCCAGACAGGTGCCTTTGTTTTCAGTCTCTTCATGTCTTCTGTAGTACTATCACAAATACAATGATGTCAGTGTGCTGCAGTGTTTCATATGAGATGTTTGTGTCTTTCTCTCTAGTTGAACAACAACACTCACTGAGTCTCAGAGCCTGCTGTGCTCCTCGTCCTGAATAAACACATTTAAACACGTCTTTTCTTTACGTTTTCTAACCACATTGTAACTGCAACACGTTTCTGATTGTTCCTCCTGTTCTTACTTTATTTACATATATCCCAGCATGCAATGAAAGTAACACTTCATAACACAGAAAACTCAGCAATAATAATCACTAAATTATTATTGTATGATGTGATTATATTATTCTCAAACTCAGAATATATCCACCTTAGTTTGAAACAGTTTCTGCAGTAATAACTCTGCACCATGAATATAAATCTATTAGCAAAACATTTAGTATTGATCCTCAATGCATCGTCGTCTGTCAGGTCAGTTTACAGCAACAACAGTCTCTTACTTTGTGTCTGAGGGTCCAGGTTCATTACTGAAGAACGGAGGATGATCATTGGACTGGTCACTCTTCAGAGACAGACAGCTGGATACTGCAGACTCTGCTCTCTATCTGTTGGGCTGAACTCTGCAACACACAAGATGTTTTTATTTATATCACATGAGTCCTTGATAAAATCTTCAATTCTACTGCTGCTGTTGATAAAAAGGAGATTGAAAGGTTTGTATTATTGTTCTTAGATTAATTGACAGCTGTTTAAGGTGACTGACAGCTGTCACTGATACTAAGAGGAACAAATGAACTGAAATGAATCATATAAATGTTTTGTTGTATAACAGTAACAACAGTTATAATAATTGTTTCACCTCAGCAGTAGATAACAGTTTACTCTGTCCAATAGTTAGAGTACATCTTTCCTCCAGATGGCAACTGACAGCAGCCATTTAGTGTCCTGATAACATTTTGTCACCATGTTTTACACAAGCAGTGAGTTAAAGATAAGACAAGTCAACTGTCCCAGAGGGAAGTTCACCCTGGGTAACAGAGCTGCACACAGACACAGCTGCAAACAACTTTAAACTACATGTAACCAACAGTCGTACACTAAAGACAAAACAACAAACCAGAAAAATAAATATCAAAAAGATATGTTTAATATTGCACAAACCAACACAATATTCTGAGTAAAAACATAAAAAATTAATGAAACATTTGAAGCAGATTTTGAACAGTAATGAATCCTATATTTTCTGGAGGTGTAAATTCTGAAATGGAGATTTCAAGTGTTTTCCTGCAGGAAAATCATCAGAAGTTTGTGGATATAAAACTGTTTTTTTTGTAGAACAGTTTCTGCATCATTAATATAAATGTATTAGCAAAGCATCTAGTACTCATCCTCAATGCATCGTCGTCTGTCAGGTCAGTTTACAGTCACAACAGTCTCTTACTTTGTGTCTGAGGGTCGAGGTTCTTTAGGTTCATTAGGTTCACACACAGTATACAGTTTAATAAAACCAGTCAGCGCTCCACCTGTTCAGTGTTCTTTATATCTCTGCTTGTTTTCGTGAGTTACTGACGATTTAATGTAACTTATTCAGCCAATCAAAACTTTGTGTCCACAGATGAAACAAACTTTCGAGTTTACTCTAAGTTCTCTTTCCTCTACAGTCCACAGGTGGAAAAGTGACTCAGAGACTTTAACAGTCAAATGATACAAATGTTAATTAACACTCACCCTGCCTCAGCCTTCAGTTTTGTCTCCTGCGCCATCGATTCAAAATGGTGGAGTCTGCTCCGTCGTGAAGGGACTGAACACTTTCACTTTCATGTTCCAGCCCTGTTGAGCCTGTATCCCGTGATCAGGTTGCTCCTCCCCTCTCCATTTACAGGAAATATGGTGAGTCGATGATGTTTCATGAACACACTTCAAAGGAACTCTTACAAAACCGATTTGAATGACAGTGAACATCTTAAAAACACAGCTGCCTCAGAAAGACGTGTTCAGAATAGAGTTGAAATCTTTCACACAACATTAAAAGAAGGCATAGGTGATCAATTTAAGAACTGTGCACTGAACTGGATGAAAGACTTGAAGCTGATAATTCATGGAATGATGAATGGAAAAATACTCGCTGTACTGAAAACAAACAAATGCAACTTAAAATACTAAACAGATATTATTACATTCCTTCACAGTGGTGCAAAATGGGCGTAAGAGATGATGGTAAATGTGTTAAATGTGGTGCTACTGAAGGAACTCTGCATGTTCTGCTGTGGGAGTGCAAAGAGTTAAAGATCTTTAGGATGGCGTTACAAAGCAAACGACAACTTACACCAATATTGACGTTCCACTCACACCAGAGTCATGTATACTGGGAGATTTGCATGACTTCAGTAGAGACTCTAGAAGAATCAAATCTCATCTTTTCTCATGTAGCACAAGTGACTATTCATGAAAATAAAACATATTATTTGCACTTATTAAGAAAGAGGCACCACCTTCTAAGGGAGGCAATTAAACACATTGAAGTTTGGTAATAATCAATGTCATTATCTGGTTTGTAAGTTCAGAATGTTTATTTATATTGAAATGATGACAGAGCTGATTTTTTTTACCTCCTACTGCCTCCACAGATGGTTACGGGTTAGGTAGCTAAGCTAACAGGTTAGCGTAATGGGTCTGAGGCCGGCTTAATGCTCTGAAACTTTGAGGACAAATTCCTTGACACTCCGGGTGGGATCAAGCTACTGGAACCAGAATAACAGAAACACACCAAGTCCTTTCAATAAGCATATCTCACGCTCGGCATGCGAGCTAACAGGGGTGAAGCCCTGATACTGTCTTCTACTAATGCTGTGGATGACAGGCCCACCTGCTCTGAGTACACCGGCACCACTTGGACAGGTGACTCACTGACAGGGTCCAGTCTATTATTAATATAACAAAACATACGTGTCAGTATTAACTCAGTGTCTCAGTCAGCCAAGGTTTGTCTGTTTATTTTAATTCAATGGTGAACCTCCGGTATATTTCCACATCACACGGGGAACCATAAATAAGCAGCATAAATAACTACTTATGAAACTTTAAATTTCACTCATGAAGAAAGAGGCACAAGTTTCAAAGGAGTGAATTTAATCAAATAGAACTTTGATAACAATCAATCTCATGATCTGGGTTGCGAGTCAGAAAGAATTGATTGTTAGTTTCTGCTTGGAAAAATAAAATAGGCAACGACTACGGCTAACTTCTCCTGCAGCTGATCAACAGTTGCATTCCTTCCTTTTCTTCTATTAATTTATCTTTTATTTATTATTCCCACACATTTTTTATGTCTTTATTACAAAAACAGCAACACGGAAAATAGGCCCGATGACATTTCCAGCAAGCTAGCATTGTTACAGTTGGGACGCCAGTTTAGCTCAGCGGTTTAATCACACGTCCCATGTACAGAGGCTACAGTCCTCGATGTACGGGCCCGGGTTCGACTCCCACCCTCGGCCCTTTGCAGCGTGTCATCCCCACTCTCTCTTCCCCTGTTTCCGACACTATCCACTGTCCTCTCTCCTTCAATAGAGGCATACAAAATGTGTTGTTTAACTTGAGGAACTACTTAAAATCACCTTTATTCTGCAACAGAGGCAATATTTTTGAATCCACATGTTCACAGGAGTTCTTGCAGACCTTTCGGAGCAGCAGTGAGTGTTGCTCTGAAAGGTCTGCAAGAACTCCTGTGAACAAGACTTGCTGGCTTTTTCAGAGATGACAGTTTGAAATGCTGTGAATTAGTATTTAATGTGTGAGAAGTTTGTTTGATGTGTGTCTGTGTGTGTAATGCTGCAGCAGTGTTACCATGCTGTACCAACACTCATCACACACACTCTGCTCATTTGCTCAGAACTAAAGTGAAGGAAAGTTAAACTACATGTCACATGGGCGCTAGCGAGGAGATATGTTTAAGGACTCATGGGAAATGGAGTTGTTCATCACAAAGCTGACACGCTAACCAAAGTCCTCATTCTAAGTGAGACGACCAGGTGTTGAGATTTCAGTGACAGTGATAGATTCTGGTTGATCTCAGATTACAGACAAAAGACGACAAGAACGTGTTCACGTGTAGAGAAACCCAGAGAGGATTTCAGAGCTGATCCTAGAACTAACACTGATCTGTTTGTGGTGGCAGATACTTCTATCATTAATCTAAGAAGCTAATAAATACAAAGAGGACAATTCAGATTTATTTTGATGTTCATGGCAAGAATAAAAATAAAAGTTGGTTTACGTTTTGACTCAAACAATAAGAGAAGAATCAGATCCGGATTCAAGAAGAACAAGAACCAACAAAGAGAACCCAAACTGATCAAACTGTATGTGGAGCTTTAAATAGTATTAAAGGAAGTGATGACATCATGTTCTCAGTACCAAAAATACTCTGTTAAGGTTAAGCACCTGCCTTCTCGTTGTGACTTTATTAAAGTACAAAAGACTTGAATTTCAAAGTAAAAGTACTCACAGGGCAGTGTTGTGTTCTTATGTTAGTGGATCATTATTGTTGATATATCATAATGTAGGAGTTACTTTATTGTTGTAGTTTGTCCAGGTAGAGTTCGGGTGGATTTTATCTGAACTAATGCATCATATGTTAACTGATCACATGTTTGTATTTAAAATGTTCATCTATGAAGTAACTTGAAAGTAGAGCTTTGAAATAAACGTAGAGGAGTCAAAAATACAACACTTCCTGCTGAATTTATTGGGCACAAGCACCAAGTAGATGTTCTCAGGTAAAGTTCAAGTCCCTCAAAATCTCCAAACAGCTCCTTAAGGGGAGACAAGAGGAGAAAAGTGGATGTGAAGAGGTTAATAAAACGTCAAAGCTTCCTGATATTTCTGTTGATGTTTCTGAGTTGTGTCCGTGTCACAGGTTTGATCCCAGTTTGTCTCCCTGTGTGTCTGTCTGAGTGCAGAGCAGACAAAAACACACTGATGTTTATGTCTCTGCTCGTTGTTGGTGCAGCGGCGCCACCTGCTGTCCACACCAGCAAACCTCCAGCTGAAGTCAGACGAGCTCTCTGTCTGTTCTTAAATCACACATCCTTCATGCTCTCTGCTGTGTGTGGGATGTTTCTGTGTTCTGTGTCACATATCTTGTGTTGTTCTGTGTGTGACGCACCCAGAGAAGTGATTTGTGAGCCTCAAGGACAAAATTCTATACGGAGAAAACACAAAACATTTCTTTATTATTTACTCAGGTTTTGCTTTCAGTTTCATCTTTTTCCTTTTGAGCGGCTGCAGGATTTTATTTTATACTTTGTAATCCCTCTCAACTACATTTATAAAAAAGGTTTTCTTACTGCAGATCAAGTTTCAGACACTAAATATATCATGAGTGTAAAGGACCTCAATACACAGTGCAGTATGTGTTTAATTCATGTGTTCATAATATGTAATTCATGGTTTTATTTTGACGACGTCACCTCTTTTGATGATGTCATTCATGTACTTGACGACTTGACGTAATCATCCTTATATTTCTCATTTCTGGAGAATTTCCTCTTGAGGTGGCTAAAGTCTGGCCTCTGCGAGATGTCTGTTATCAAGCATATATGGCCTTTCCTTAAAGGGCAATGGCATTATGTAATGTCCTTGTTCATTTTGCTTTATGCCTTCTTTAAGTTTGTTGAGGAAGATGAGATCATCCTGAGACACTGTTTTGTCATTTCCACTGATTTCTTTGAAGTCTCTTTCTAAAGCACGAATTGCATCCATGGGAGTTACTGGGGGGATTTCCTTTACAGCAACACGGTGACAAAAGCTGTTCATCATATCTGTTTTAAGGGTAGGTGCTACACTGCCGACTATGCTCCAGCCTAGATCTGTTTGCACAGCATAAGGCTCATCATCTTTGCCTAGTATCACTCGTCTAGGGGCTAGTGCTCTGGCACAGTTGTAGCCCATCAAGAGACCTACTTCACAACTGAGGAGTGGCGGGACTTCATCTACGATTGGTGATAGGTGACTCCAGAGTTTAGCCGTTTCACAGGTTGGTATGTGTCCTCTGTTTACAGGTATACAATCCTTTGTGTATGCAGCAGGGAGGTGGATGTGTGTTGCAGAGCTGTAACCCCTCACCTGGAGACCGGACACCCTTTCACTATTTACAACTGCATTCTCTCCCATCATTGTCGTTAGTTTTAGTTTCACTGGACTAGCATTCATCTGCAGCTCACGACTCACTTCTTGATCAATGAAAGCGGTGTCACTTTGAGTGTCTAATAAAGCATAGACAAGTTTTTCTTTGTGTGGGCTTGCAGCAGATGACACCCAAACTGGAACTATCATTGAAGTGCTAGCAGACTGTCCTTCCTTAGCAACATTAAGTGACATAACAGCCGTTGTCTCTGTGGTGTTAGTTTGTGTTGCATTTTCCGTATTCACATGCCATTCTCCTTTTGTAGTCTGTGGTTTGAAGTAGTTATCATCGTGACGGCAGGTTGGGTGCCTTCTCTTGCAGGTGTCACAGGTGAGTCCACGTTGACAATCCTTTGCCATGTGACCTTGTCTCAAGCAGCCATAACACAGTTTGTTATCCTTAACATATGTCCTTCTATCCCCCAGTGATTTTTTCATCAGGTTTGGACACTTGTGGAGCTGATGTGTGTTTTTGCACAACATGCATGGAGATCCCACGTTTGCTCTGGTAAGTTGTTGTTTGTCACAGTGTACGTCTGTTTTTATACTGAAGACACTTGCCCTGTTTCTCTTGTTGTCCCTTTGATTCCCTTTGTCACTGAATGACTCAGAAGAACGAAGAGCGTAGATGGAGGTGACTGGGTTGCAGGCGACTTCTGCCTCCAACAACAGAAATGTAACAAAATCCTTGAAACTGGGAAACTCCTTCCCTTCCATTAGGGCTTTGGTAACCTGGCCGTTCCATCTTGCAGCTGCCCACTGAGGCAGTTTCTGAATGAGTCTTTGATTCTCTTCGCAAACGTAAGTATCTCCAGGCCCTTTACATGAGGCATAGCTAGCAGACAAGCATTTGTAAAGTCTGCAAAGTTTCTTAGTCCTTCTACATCTTTAGACTGTATTTTTGGCCAGCTTGATTACTTATCTCTAAATGCCCTTTGAATTACAAATGCCTGGCCATATCGCTGGTTGAGTTTTTTCCAGGCGTCTTGGTAAGCTTCCTGATCATTTCTGAAAAAGGTGCCTTCTAGGCATTTACGAGCTGGACCAGTAACATACTTCTTCAAATAATACAGCTTATCAGCAACAGAAATGACCCTTTTGTCTATTAATGACATAAAGCTGGCTTTCCATTCAATAAAATGGATTGGCTCACCACTGAACACTGTCGGCTCTGGTATGGGAAGTCTGTTCATTGCTATACTGTCCTGAACGGCTTGTGCTAGTTGAGAGACGTCAGGGGGCGCAGTTAACATGGCTGTGTTAGATGGGTGTGGTGCAGGGGGCTGAGATACAGAATATGAGCGCACCTGCTCACTCTTGGCTGACTGGAAATCACCTATTTCTCTGTTATAGGCTTCAAATCTGGCTCTAGCTGCCTCTACGTCTCGTTCAGCTTGCAAGCGCTCCAGCTCAGACCTTTGAATTTCCAGCTCTTTCTTGTGCTGTTCTTCTAGAGCTTTTATCTTTTCCCTTTGCTTACTTTCCTCTTGCAGAATCTTGTATTCTGCCTCCTTTGCTGCATCAGCCTGTTTGGATGCTATGTGTGACGACGAAGAATGATGGGTGCTGTTTGACCGTGCAGCAGTAGAACCGTAAATGGAAACTGCATAGTCTCGTTCCAGCAGCTCACGAAGACGACATTTTTCATTTTCTGCATCAAAATCTCCGTTGATACCTGTTAATCTTTCATATATGATTTTGATAATGTCACGAGTTACTACTTCACATGCATCAATTTTCTGCCTTAAATCAGCTGTTGGTGCTCCAAGATTTCTTATTTCAATAAAGAGTTTCAAAATGTCATTTTTTCCTTTATCTATAATTTCTGCAAGCGATGACGGGTCGTCCTCATTTATGTCTGACTTTAGTTTTTCCCTGGCCTGACGTGCTTGGATTTTCCACTGTTCATATAAGTTGGTAAGTCTTTTTTCTTTTTTGCTAGCTTCTTCCATCTGATGAGCAAGCATTGTTTCTGTTGCAGAGCTGCGAAGTTCGTCTATAGTGCTCTGTGCTTTACATTGTAAATCCTTCAACATTTTTTCTTTACATTCAATTGTTTCTTTAATGTCCTGTCTTGTAATTTCACTTGCATTTTTAAGCAAGCATTTATGATCCTCAATTTCCTTTAGTAGACATTCAATCTTTTCATTAATGTTGTCATTCATTCTGAGTGCAACCTTGTTTACTTCTTTATTGGTTCAGTTTCCAGGTCAACTTATGCCACCTGCTGTCCATGGCGGGTACTACACCTTGCAACGTTGAGATCCCGTTGTACAACGTGGCGGCGGTTGGCCAAGCTCTTACTGTAGCTCCCAGCCGAATTAAGCAAGCCTGGACTGATGGTCTAATGCTGTTTATTTGCGACAATCTTCTTAACAACATACATGGACCAACGTAAGAGCTAAAACAGAAATTAAACAAGCAGAAAGGAAGACAATACATTACTGTTAGCACCAGGAAGATATCATTTTAAACTCAAATTTACCAATTACAAATGAAATAGTTACCTTGTTGCCCTCTCGACTGGCGCTAAACTCCTTTCTTTCTCTCCCCGTTCGTCCTTAATACTGTTTCATTTATCTTTACACTTTCATCAGTTTGTCTTACTTGTGTATCACTTTATCTCTCCCGTTTTCTCCTTGTCTCCTTGTCTATGTTTACACTGCTGCACCGCTTCACTTCACTTCCGGTATAACAGGAAATATATCAAAATAAAACCACAAATATCAAAATAAAACCATGAATTACGTATTATGAACACATGAATTAAACACATACTGCACTGTGTATTGAGGTCCTTTACACTCATGATATATTTAGTGTCTGAAACTTGATCTGCAGTAAGAAAACCTTTTTTATAAATGTAGTTGAGAGGAATTACAAAGTATAAAATAAAATCCTGCAGCCGCTCAAAAGGAAAAAGATGAAACTGAAAGCAAAACCTGAGTAAATAATAAAGAAATGTTTTGTGTTTTCTCCGTATAGAATTTTGTCCTTGAGGCTCACAAATCACTTCTCTGGGTGCGTCACACACAGAATAACACAAGATATGTGACACAGAACACAGAAACATCCCACACACAGCAGAGAGCATGAAGGATGTGTGATTTAAGAACAGACAGAGAGCTCGTCTGACTTCAGCTGGAGGTTTGCTGGTGTGGACAGCAGGTGGCGCCGCTGCACCAACAACGAGCAGAGACATAAACATCAGTGTGTTTTTGTCTTCTCTGCACTCAGACAGACACACAGGGAGACAAACTGGGATCAAACCTGTGACACGGACACAACTCAGAAACATCAACAGAAATATCAGGAAGCTTTGACGTTTTATTAAAAAGATCCAGAACAACACCTGGACTGCAGACAGCCAGTGAGACCAGCACTTTACAAAGTAAGACCGTCCATCAGTCTGCTGATGTCATCGTGTCTGAAAACACGGCTTGTTGTTTTAATACAGAGACATTTGTTGTGTCATTCAGCACCAACATTAAGATCTTTATAAATACCATTACAAATGAACTGATGTGTTCTGCTCCAGCATACATATCTGCTCTGTGTCACTCGTCCCGTGTTCTCCTTTGAGGAAAAATCTGAACCCAAAACCCCCTGTCTTTGCTTAAAATATCAGCATGCTGCTTGTTCTCCATCAGGAAGAACTTTTAAACTGCTGATGTTCACCATAGACTGTATATAGGAAGAGGGACGTAGCCCCTGTGATGTCACCGCTTTTGTTTGTGGACAACAGTTTTGAGGCCTTTAGTTTATTTTCCTTCAACATCTTGGTTTTTGGATACAGAAGTGACCGTATTTGGACGAGAGGGGGGAACTGAAGAGGAGGGAGGGATTGGCAAACAGTAAATGATTAAAGTTATACAGTTATGCCAAAGCTAACTCATGACTTGGTTATTTAGATAACAAGCTAAGCTAACAAGCCAGGTGTTGTCTACACAGACCTCTTAGACAGTCTGTTGTTACAATGAACCGCTCAGCAACACATTTTATTCACATGAAAGTTTTCCATCAGCAAACCAGCGGGTAGGGTTGTCACGGTGACCGCAGTACCACGGTGATGTGAGGACTTTTTAATATCGTAGCTTGCCTACTTGAAACCCCATGTTCAATAAATCAACTGAAAATGAAATAAAATGTGTAAACTTAATAAATTTAGGCTAAATATTATCCAGTATTAGCAGTGAAGCACCGTTTTTTCCCCCCTTCACTCAAACGCCTCTCTGGTCACTGTCGCAGCGCGGAGTAAACAGTAGGACCTGAATGCTGTCAGCCGGTGAAGAAAAAGTAACACTTAACCTTTGTCCGAGAAAGACGGTAAAAAGGCTGGTATGCGTAGCGGCGGGAGGAAGAATGTAAACGATCAGCACCAATACGTGCGCGTGGAACCACAGCACGCGAGCACGGCAGCTCAGAGTCTCTGACCGTCAGTTGATGAGGATGAAGGATAAAGAAACTTACACCACAGTGAGTGACAGGAGGGACGGGAAGGACTTTGCTGCTTGTGCTGCTTTAGATGGTAATTCAGTTTTAAAAACGATGATAATCAACGTCATTGTATTTAAATACTGGTGGATTTTTCTCCAGGGGGGGCAAAAACAAAATCAAGCAAACGTACTCAAAGCCATATAACCTTGCCACCTTTCTGTGGAATACAGTTTTTGGATACTCCCGAACAGATACATTCTTGCTGTGTAAAAAAATAAGGATTATTTATGTCTGCTTAAAGAAACGAGTTCAGTCAACTATTATTCTTTTGTGAGTAACCCTTCGATTTGAGACGGATGGACTGTGGAATGTTAGGAAATATAAACACGTCAAAACAACAAACTACCTGTTCAATAGGCAGCCTAGTGGCTTAAACTGACATGTTAAAACATTCCAACACATTCATCTTCAAATCTATTTAGTGATGTCTGTGATTGCTATATACCATTTTGTTATGTGTGGCTGTTTGTTCTTCTTTCTATCTGCTGTATTCAAGTCTCTGATGGATCACCTGATAAAATAAAGATTGTGTTTATATAAAGAGATTTGACAAGGAGCACTGAAGCTGTTCTGGAGGCTTGTGGTGGCCTGACTCCATACTGAGACACTTCATCTTACATTAGTAATTTTATATTATTTCATTGTACTCTATTTAATCTTTTCTATTTACTGATCTCATTGTTATGTTATTGATCCCTTTGATACACAGTAACTGAGCATCTCCTTTATTTCACCGCATGTTTTACTTTGCATCTCTGTGCACATGACAAATGAAGAATCCTTGAAACTAGACTATTACATCATTTTGGGTCTACTGTTGCCCACTTTTCTGACAAGACAGCACTACTACGATTAAAAACAAACACCAATAACAACAATAAAAGACCAACACCACACAGCTGCTATCTCACCTCTGTAGGTAGCCTCTGCTGCTGTCAATCAAACACGTTCACTGACACACAGTCAGAGGCTGATTTGGACTCAACTTTAACACTTTATATTTTCTTATATTGATCTTTTTTAGTAACAAGATAATCACCAGATTGTCAAATGTTCTTGTTTCATCTCATTTTGTTCTCTGTTTTGTGAAAGGTGGTCAGCAGGAGGTTTTCGATCAACATAAGATCAGTCTGAGGAGGAGATGTGAACGTGTGACTGAAGGAACTGATGAACCAGGAAGTGGAACCCTCCTCAAAAGAATCTACACTGAGCTCTACATCACTGAGGGACACAGTGAAGAGGTTAACACCCAACATGAGGTTAGACAGCTTGAGACAGCTTCCAAGAAGAAGACCCTCCATGACACTCCAATCAAGTGCCACGAAATCTTTAAATCCTTACCTGACCAACAGAGAGACATCAGAGTGGTCCTGACGAACGGCGTCGCTGGTGTTGGAAAAACCTTCTCAGTGCAGAAGTTCACTCTGGACTGGGCAGAGGGCTCGGAAAACCAAGATGTCAGTCTGCTGATTCTGCTTTCCTTCAGGGAGCTGAACTTGATCAAAGACGAGCAGTACAGTCTTCTCAAGCTGCTCCATGTTTTCCATCCAGCATTACAGAAGGTCACAGCAGAGACGCTCGCTGTCTGTAAACTGTTGTTCATCTTTGACGGCCTGGATGAAAGCAGGCTTTCACTGGACTTCACCAACAATCAGGTTGTGTCTGACGTCTCACAGGAGTCATCAGTCAACGTCCTGTTGATGAATCTCATCGAGGGGAATCTGCTTCCCAAGGCTCTCGTCTGGATAACTTCCCGACCTGCAGCAGCCAATCAGATCCCTCCTACGTGTGTTGACCGGTTTACAGAAGTCCGAGGCTTCACTGACTCCCAGAAGGAGGAGTACTTCAGGAGGAGATTCAGCGATGAAGAGCTGTCCAGCAGAATCATCTCACACATGAAGACATCCAGGAGCCTCCACATCATGTGTCTAATCCCAGTCTTCTGCTGGATCACTGCGACAGTTCTGGAGCACATGTTGACCACAGGCCAGAGAGGAGAGCTGCCCAAGACCCTGACTGACATGTACTCACACTTCCTGCTGGTTCAGACCAAGAGGAAGAAGCAGAAGTATGATGAGGGACATCAGGTGAGTCCTCAGGAGCTGATGGAGGCTGACAGGGAAGTTCTTCTGAAGCTGGGGAGGCTGGCGTTTGAACATCTGGAGACAGGAAACATCATGTTCTACCAAGAAGACCTGGAGCGCTGTGGTCTGGATGTCACAGAGGCCTCGGTGTACTCAGGAGTTTGTACTGAGGTCTTTAAAAGAGAGTGTGTGATCTTCCAGAAAACAGTCTACTGCTTTGTTCATCTGAGCGTTCAAGAGTTTCTGGCTGCAGTCTACATGTTCCACTGTTACACAAACAGCAACACACAAGTACTGAAGGCTTTCCTAAAAGAGAACAAACACATCTATGATAGACAGTTCTCATCCCTGGATGACGTTCTGAGGCATGCCATGATGAAATCCCTTCAAAGTAAGAATGGTCACCTGGACCTGTTTGTTCGTTTCCTTCATGGCCTCTCTCTGAAGTCCAACCAGAGACTCTTAGGAGGCCTGCTGGGCCGGACAGGCAACAGTCCAGAAATCATCCAGAGAGTCATCAACAACCTGACGGAGATGACAGAAGCATCAACATCTTCCACTGTCTGACTGAGATGAACGACCACTCAGTACATCAGGAGATCCAAGAGTTCCTGAAGTCAGAGAACAGATCAGAGAAAGAACTCTCTGAGATCCATTGCTCTGCTCTGGCCTACATGCTGCAGATGTCAGAGGAGGTTCTGGATGAGTTGGACCTGAAGAAGTACAACACATCACAGCAGGGAAGACAGAGACTGATTCCACCTGTGAGGAACTGCAGAAAGGCTCAGTAAGTCCAGATGTGATGAACATTTTAAATCAGGGTTAATAAGTCGTTTAGTTCTTCAGATATCAACACTATAGAATTATCATTACTCTTAAAATACTGTTCCACTTGTTTATTCATAAATCTATTGTCTTTTGTATTCTGTCACTGACGTTCTTGAGCTGTTTCAGAAGTTTTCAATGCAAAAATGTTGTTTTTCAGTCAGTTTTGTTTCTAGCTGTTAAGTTCATGAAAGAAAAGCTGTTCTATTTATTTCTAATATGTGTTACATTTGACTGTTTTACTATACAGCATTGGTTCATGAAGGCAACATGCAAACCTGTTCAAACACATGAAGGATTTAAGAGTTTGTTGTTGAGGTTTTATCACAGCAGCATTTAATCACAACATAGAACAGTATTTAACAGTTATCAGTAAAGTTATTACTACATGAGTAGATTCTACAAGGTGTGCTATATAATCACTGACTATAACCACTATTGTTAAAAGTTTCAAATAAGTTCTGTTTCATTTTCTAAAGCAGATTTCTGAAGACAGAGAGAATTTCTTTCATGCAGTTATTTCTGTCATGTTTCTGTTACTGGTTTTGGATCCATTTCAAAGTGAGGACAGAGGATGTTCGGGGACCAAACACACTCCACTTTATTTTTTCTATTTCTACAGTGCACTTTATTTTGTTTTGTGATGCTCTGTATATATCCAGTATTTCTGTTTTCAAAGCACTTTGTAAACTTATATCTAGGGCTGCGGCGAGTAGTCAACGTAATTGATGACTTCCACGCTGAAAATGGAAAGGTTTTTCATTGGGGGAGGGGTACTCTGATTAAATATATTACAGCCTTTGGCCCTGTTAATATACATGGAGCCTCATTCACCTTCATTACACTTCAAAAAACATCATATAATAAAAACTGTGATGCAGACTTGCAGCGGTGAGAGGGGGAGAGAGTGATCACGGACTGAAGTGGTGACTACAGCCCGACTGATTTATCAGTCAGCGGATTTAATCGGCTGACATTCGCATTTCGCAGATATATCGATATTGGCGTACAGGTTCTCCGATATGAATGACTTCAATTTTAACAGTGCTCTAGGAGAAAGCCATGTTACCTCCTGACAGGTAAAGGGTGCTTTAATAATTTTGACAGCATGAGAGCTAGAGTTTGGTCTTTGTGCTTGTCATTAAAATACAGCTGAAGTCAACAAATGTAAAAGCCTCATCACTTGTGGTTACAACTATAAACCAGCACAAAAGTGACAATTACTAACATATGCCATATGCAAAACATATGTTCTGAACTGACACATTACAGTAACAAAAATTATTTTTTGCGTTTTGGAACATAAATAGCAAACTTAACAACTTAAACTGCTCAGTCAGCACTAGGCAGCAGGCATGATGGGAAATGAGGACGTCCCTATCGCTGCCAGAGTGCGCGTCACAGCTGAGCAGAGCAGCACACACAGTGAAGGGAAGCATTAGGAAGCATTATCTTTCTCATACAGAGCGAAACATTGTGAACAACAAACTCGTGTTAAAATCACAGTAATCAGCCAAAGACAGCTTGCCTTCAGAGCGCCGCTGTTTCTACCCTCTGCGCATCTGTTACGACCTCACCAAAGGCTTCCAAATCAAAGAGGCCAAACATAATAAAGAGTCAGAGTAGTTGCCAAAAAACAACAAGAATTTATTTATTAAAAATCACAATAACCCACAAAACAACCCATTTCAAAATCAAACCTAAACAAATACTGATGGGCCGGCCAAACCAAGCAAAAGACACAGAGACCAGCCCACAAAGGGCCGTAGGATCTGGTGTCTTTCCTTCTTCCCTAAACCTGATCAAAAACTAAACCCTAGTGAAGAAACAAAACCGAAAACTAGACTACCGGTCCCATCAGAAAATAATTAGCTCCAGCTACTCCTGCTGCTGCTGTGAAACCATCAGAAGAGAGGAAGAGAGCGTCGTGTTTTCTGCCCCTCCCTTTTATGGTCTCTCCTCCAAATCAGGTGGATCACCAACACCTGAAAGAATTAGCAGGGTGAGTACAGACCTAAACACAAATAGCCAGTAGGGGGAGCGCATGTAACAGCATCTAAACTGCGCAGACGAGATCCCGTGTGCACAGTCTGGCTCTCAGTTAGTTTGAAGTTCGATAATAACGAAGGGACGATAGCTTTAAGCTTTATTATCAGTTCAGTTCAGAAAACTTTATTTATCCCATACGGGCAATTCAGTTTACAGCTCCCAGTTCAATAAGTTAGAAAAAAAAGAAAAAGCACAACACATACAACAATCATTCATTGTACATACAACTCTGACACTCAACTCTCAGTTGTCAGTGAATCAGTTCAACTCATGGTTTCCCCAGCAGCGATGTCTTGTACATGTGCAAATATGCGAAAAAAATATTCCAACACGGAAGAATGAGTTAATAGGATAAAGATAAAATAAGTAAATAAATAAATAAGAACCACAAAGCACAAATCTACTCATTAAAATTGGCATTCATCAGCCTAATAACTGAAGGGATAAAAGAATTAGAGTAACGATTTGTCTTCCTCAGGGGGGCATAGTAGCGCCGCCCTGAGGGCATTACAGTAAATTCACTGGACATGACATGGTCTCCCTGCTTCAGGATGCATTTTGCTTTCTGGACCACACGTTTCTTCCAGAGCTCACTCAGGTCTGTGAGCTGGACTCCAATCATCTTGGA
The DNA here is from genome assembly GCF_022749685.1 of Semicossyphus pulcher. Classification (NCBI taxonomy): domain Eukaryota; kingdom Metazoa; phylum Chordata; class Actinopteri; order Labriformes; family Labridae; genus Semicossyphus; species Semicossyphus pulcher. The sequence continues at coordinate 27,508,426 of NW_027211648.1, read as the reverse complement.
GCAGACTCTGACGATCTGATTCAGACTGTTCTTGTCCTTCACTGACAGACCATTGACCCAACAGATAAAAGAGAACGTTAAAAGACTCTCAATAAAAGAATGATAAAAGGAACATAGAATGGTTTTAGAAACACTAAAAGAGTTGAGCTTCCGCATCAGGTGGATTCTTTGTTGTCCCCGTTTGACAAGTGACTCTGTGTTTTTGTCAAATTTGAGATGGGAGTCAAATATGGTTCCTAAGTATTTGTAGGTTTCCACAATTTGAACTGGTTCACCATGTATCTGGCTGTTTTGTGGCTCTGCACTGTTCTTTCTCAAATCAATGATCAACTCCTTTGTTTTCCTTACATTAAGATCCAAGAAGTTGTCATCGCACCATTTGATAAAATCATTTAGAGCCAAGCCATGATCCGACTGTGGATCCTGAAGAAGAGACAGCAGAGCGGTGTCATCAGAGAATTTGACCAAGTGACTGCCCTCTTGTGAAGCTCTACAGCTGTCTGTATACATAATAAAAAGTAATGGCGAGAGCACACAGCCCTGAGGGGAACCAGTGCTACAAGTGATGGGGGTAGACATGTGGTCATTAACGAAGACACGCTGCACTCTGTCTGTTAAGAGGTTTAAAAGCAACAATAAGATCTGATCTGGGAGCATAAAATCAGAGGCTAGCTGTTCAATTAAAATGTGGGGCTGCATTTTATTGAAAGCAGAAGAAAAATCTGCAAATAAGAGTCTCACATGGGATTTGGGTTTTTCAAGGTGCTTTAGTGCTCTGTCTTAAATGAAAAGTTTTGCGTCATTAACACCTTTACCAACTTGACAAGCAAACTGCAGTGGATCTAATCTGCCATCAATTAGGGAGACCACATTTCCTTTTAAGATTTTTCAAAGTTTTTCATCACAAGAGATGTCAGTGCCACTGGTCTGAAGTCGTTAAAATCTCTTGGATGATTTATTTTTGGCACTGGAATAATAGTGGATGTTTTCCATAATTGGGGCAGGTACCCACTCCCTGCGCACATCTGAAAGAGTACTGTGAACACCTCACTGAGTTGGTCTGCACAGTGACGCAAAGTGCGTCCACAGATGCCATCAGGACCAGCCGCCTTCCTTAATCTTATCTGCTTGTTTTACAGCGGTTATGCTCTAAACAACAAGCTTACACGTCTACACCTCTGTACAACCCCGCAACAAGATACAGGATTTTGTTTTAACAAGCCATCGTCGCGCTGCTGCCAGGTGTGTGCGTCTGTCTACTCCGCCCTCAGCACACCTGCAGCTCCTTCCAGCAGTGAGACACACGCGCGCGGACTGTTCTCAGTCACAGAACGGCAAATGAAGAGGTTTTGTGAAGTCCCTTTCACGTCTTATGAAGATGTAAAAGTTACGATGTTACGGTGTTACAGACAGACAGAGAGCAGAGCAGAGAGACAGCCATGTCACCGTCATGTTACGTGTTGATTGAGTCCCGACCTGCGGACTGTTGGCTGAGCTCCAGACCTCTGCCCCGCGATAGACAGTCCATAGATCGTCCAAAATGCCCCAAACAGAGGAGAATAATAAGAATAGAAACACAGACGAAGGGCAGATCCTCTGCAGATACAGACACCAGCTCACACTTCTCCTGGATTATGATGTTGATTAAGAGGGAATATTTAATATGGAAAATCCTGCTCATGAAGCCTTTTATTACTATTATTAACAGTATCAGTCTGTCAAATGAGCTGGTCTGTTTAGTGACTTTTATCTGTGTGAAGGTGGGAAAAACAAGAAACTCACTTTTGTTCCTACTTTGTGTGTTTTTGTGTTATACTCACTTCTATTTAATTTGATATTTTATTGTAGTGCGATTTAAGTTGCTACAGAAACACTATTTTATTAGAATTTTGTATGACATGCAAATGTGACAATAACTTTTCAGATTTGGAATTTTAATATTTTAATTTCAGATACATTTTGAACATATGTGAGTATATCGGCTGATATATCGATATCGGAACTTTTTTACTCCCTAATATCGGAATCGGCATCGGCCCCAAAAATCCAATCTCGGTTGGGCTCTAGTGATAACGTGAGATAAAACTTTGTTCCATCATGAAGCCTGATGCTCCTCTACAGCTCTGTGTTTATCAGGGAAATATATGAACTACACAGCAGCCTGGAGTCTCTGTTAAAAGTGACAGACAGACAGAAAGATCTGCGTGATTAAACGTGTGTGTCCTGCCCGCGCTGCGTTATTGTAAACTATGATGAACTGATTGAGCCAGGTACAGAGCATGAGAAACACACAGAGTGAGGCTAGAGCGAGGGGAGGTTGCCCAGTGCCACCAGTTAATCGATCGCGGATGGCGTCGTTCTCTCGGATTAAAATAAAAAAAAAAAGCTAAAATTGGTCGCCAAATATACTTGGGCGTCTGTTAATATACCTGCGCGGCCCGTCCAAGTAAAGTCTATGTGTGTGAAACCCTGTGGATGATGGACTGCCAGAAAAGGCAAAACCACCTTGAGTGTCGTCTATTTATTAGTAGGGAGAGCTTTTTAAAATCTTCTGTCTTCGTAGCTTCTGTACACTCACTGTCAAAATAAAATGAACTCAAACAGAAGGGTTTATTAGGTTTTTTGGAGGAAAATTCATCATTTAAATTAATCGATTAATCTGTAAAGAAGTCGATCGATTAATCGATAGAAAAATAGTCATTAGTGGTGGCCCTACTTGTATCTACAACGTGCTGTAGATAAAGGAGAAGTATTATCAGTGTTATTCAGATTGAGTGTCTCATGTTTGCTGCAGCCACTGTGGCCACAGGTGAAAACTATGGGATCATGTTGAGCGCTGTAACATAGTGATTTGGTAGCACAAGCAGAGAATCGTCATCAAATCTGCAAACTGATTCAGAAATGTTCGTTCCACAACAATATCTATGAACAGTTTGCTAACATGAACTAACATTAGCTTCTGTGAACTGCTGCTCATACGACACAGACTGTCACAGTAACACCCCTGAGTGTGTTGAACCGAGCAGTGGTGCATTTAGTTGCTTATGAATTCCACATTTGAAAGAGGGAGGTTGTGTTACATGGCTGTGTTTTGAAGTGTTTCCTGATATTCTGTTGCTCACAGAAAGAAGCTGACAGGTGTTTCTCTCTCTTGTTGCTGTAGAGAAGAGTAGTAGCAGGAAATGCACAGCTTCCACCAATATTTAAGGTCTGATGAATATCTCAGAACATGATGGTGAAATTCAGACTTTAAGAGATCGTGTACACACCAATGTTATTGATCTTAATACTGATACAGTGACAACATCTTTCTGATGACGTCATGGTAACGATAATGAAACCTTACCGGTTTGTTAACTATGTTTGTTTGCTGAATAAGTTCTTCAGATGCTCACAACAGAATGTAGACAACAAAACTTCATGCACTCAGCTGTCACACACATCAAAATGTTTGATTATAATATGATTTAAATATGTACACGTCTAATACTGTTAAAAGGTTCCTTTTGTTTCGATCCCACTTGACAGCAGTCACTGAATTTTCCCACTCATGCACGTGAACCTGAAAGCAGCAGGTAGCCAGCAAAGACAGATCGTCTTTCTCGACTGTAATTGTTAACTAAGTTGTAAAAAAGGTTTGTAATCAAGACGTCCTCATGCTAACTCTTTGGAGACAGACATTTTCTCCTCCTTTATCTGCACATTAAAGCAAATCAAAGATGCAAAGTGTGCAGGTACGAGAGGGAGTGAGGAGAATTATTGTTTCATGTCAAACACAGAAAGATAAGATGAGCTGAACCCTGAGGTGAACAGCAAACTTAGATTGTTATTTAGTCTGATGTGTCAAACTGTCATGAAGTAAACACAAAGTGTCTCTTTCATTGTAACATATCATGTAATTTATGTGTCATAACAGACTTTCTAACTGTGGACTGTCAGAGACTCACTGTGAAGTTGTGGCCTCAGCTCTGAAGTCCAACCCCTCCCATCTGAGAGAGCTGGACCTGAGCCTCAACTCTCTGCTGGATTCAGGAGTGAAGCTGCTGTCTGCTGGACTGGAGAGTCCAAACTGTAGACTGGAGACTCTGAGGTCAGTTTACTGACTGTAGCATGTAGTTTTTCTTATGTGTTCAATTAAACTCCTTGACTGAGGTTCAAAGTTTTGGGTGGTTAATCTTCAGGATTGACCTGATCACAGATCTGAAGAAGTGATTTTAAAATGTTCTGTCTTTCCAAATGGCTGAACAACAAGTGAAGAAAAGAAAAGAGATATTCACTGTTTGAAAGTTTCCACACGACTCACATTGGTGTCGATCAGACAGTGAAGATGATGTCAGCACTGACGAGGCTGTAATGTGTGTGAGGGATGTGAACGATGTCGTAGATCTGATGATAGCAGATGAAAACCGGCTGCAGAGAGTTTGAGCTTCTGTGTAAACAGACAGAGAGACAGGGTCGATAAAGAAAAGGGAGTCATGAATGCAGAGCTCAGTAAAGGTGAAGGAAGGAACTGTGATGCTCTTCATGGTATCAGAAGCTGACGCCCCACACAGCTGCTGTGGTGTGGTGTGCATCAAAGCAGAGCTAAGAGTAATAAACAGCAGCCTAACAGCGGCCAAAACAACACGACAGAGCAGGATTCAAAGTCTGTGTGAAGATTTAAAAAAGGACTCTGATGTAATTACTCCAAAAATATCAGTCATAGTGTTTGTGATTCACAACATGAACAGACTGTAAATATATGCAGATTTTATTGTTCAAAGTTCAGTCAAACTTTAGAAGCTTAATAAAGATTAAATTACACATCAAAGTCATTTGAACATGTCAAAAGGTGCAGCATCCTTCAAAAGAACAAGTGTTACACCTGGTTAAAGCCACGTGAAGTGATGATTCTGAATGACAGCGTTAAGTTTGAGTTATCTGAGCTTCTATATTATTTCCTGTTATTCTTTCTAACAGATCAAAGTGTTGCTTTGTTTTCATGTCAGCATTGAGGAACTATTTGAAGAAACAGACCTTTAGATTTCAGCCAAAACAAATCAATAGTCTGCACCAGAAACATGTTTGTCTTAATGGAGAGGTTCATATTTCTTCAGGTCAATCTAAAGACAACACTCACATTCCCATATGCACATATATTTATAGAGTTATTTTCTGTCTGTCATCATTCCCTCTGTCCATACTGTCTGTGAAGAAATCCTCTTCTAACCTGACTCCAATGTTACGAGATGGAGGACAAACATTCACACTCTTTCACTTCACAAAAATGACTTTTACAGTTTAGCTGAAACTAATAAGAGGCTTCAGCAGACTGAGCTACACATATCAAGTGTTTGGTGTTTGACTGTCTCCTTGTTGAGCTGCAGTGGAGGAATAGTGACTCAAAGAGTGAATTTGGTTGTAAATAGTTTGAACCTTTGGTGGACACAGACTTGATTTGGCTGACTCAGACTGCTGAAGCTTCATATTAGTTTCACATGAACTTATGGAGTTTATCCTGCTGTGTAGTTTTGTTAGGAAGGGACCACTTCACACTCACTGGGGACAGTAGGAATCATTGCTGCCACTAATGAGTCTTTAATGTGCAGAAAGCATGTGGCTGTTATTTTAAGACTTCAACAAATGTGGACATCTCCTTTTATTACATAGACCTACTAAGCCCCCAAATACAGTAAGAAGAAGGTCATTTAATAAATGAATGAATGAACAGTGTTTAGTCCAACATGTCTGATGTGTTCATGCTTCTCTAATTACAGACGTGACTGAGATCAGCAGCATGTTATTAACCTGTGCTGACATGAAAAGGTGTATGAATGTTCTGTTGACATTTGGATGATGACTGCAGAAGGCTGACGTCATGATGATCCACAGAACACAATGGAAAAGGCACTCCACTCATTTGAAGGAAAATCTGTAATTTTGTCTTCATTATTTATTCAGGTTGTGGAGCTGCAGGATGTCAGAGATGAGCTGTGCTTCTCTGGCCTCAGCTCTGAAGTCCAACCCCTCCCATCTGAGAGAGCTGGAGCTGAGCCACAACGAGCTGCAGGATTCAGGAGTGAAGCTGCTGTGTGGTTTTCTGGAGAGTCCACACTGTAGACTGGAGACTCTGAGGTCAGAAACCATGTTTTACTTCTGTGCTGAGATGAATATGATGTGAAAGTTGTGTTGACACTAAACTGCAGACATGAGGCTGATATTATACTGATCCACACTGAGTATCTTAATGCTGAAGTCTATTTTCTTCTTCACTGCTTTAGTCCATTGACTGTAGCAGAGCAATGTTGAGTTCCACATTTAAAACCTTCATAGAACAAGAAAAATCCTACACTGTATAATTCACTGTGAACCTCTGAAACACCTGATTTCATCTTTTATTCCACATCATGTTTTTAAATAAATCAGTAATAGAAACATTTATTAATTATTTCAGTTTGTACGAGCAGAAAATAACAAATATATTCAATATTTTCTTTTTCCAACATTTCGATTAAAATATTTGTTTCTTGTAACGACTGAAAAGTTTAAAGTGAAGATGCTTTGAGTTTATGGCTCCACTATTTCTAAAAGAAATACTGTCCATGTCTTTGTTCACATTCACCAAAATTCATTCGGACATATTTGGCATCTTGGAAACTTTAGTATTTTGAGTCGACTCTTCAGTTATTTTCTGCTGGTTTTTCTTGTATTTCTTGTTTGTTGTGTTTGGCTGCACAACATGAGTTTGTATAGATGGAGCCACTGGTGCTTCTTGTGTTACGCTCCTGAAAAATGAGGAGAAATAATCACACAGTGATCGGGTGATGTTTCTCAGACACGTCTGAAGTTCAGTGAGGAAAGTGCTGTGATTTCTCCTGGTGAGGGATTAAAAGACCACTTTCAGCGTTACAGAAGACCTCTATTGCAGTTTAAACTCAACAACAAAGAATGAATCAAATGTTTCTAAATATCACATAATTAGCATTACAACCATTTTAATAGTGTTTTAAATATGTTTTTTATTTGAATCAGTCGTCATAAATGTTTGATCTTTTTAACCTAATCACAGATTTTAACATCATCACAGACCAAGAAGCACTAAACTGTAACTTGTATCAGACTATGAGTGTGTTATATTTGAACTTGTCACACTTGCAGAGTTTAAGAGGTGAAGTCGCTGCGTCTTTATTGAAGTAGCAGCATGTTGTCATTAATATTAATGAGAGCTCTTTTTCACTTTGTGTATTTCACACATTTTAACCTGCATCCTGTTGTGTTCAGGTGTTTGGAGTTTCCACTTTCTGAACTTTGACCTTCTTAACCTTCTTCAGCTCTGAACACATTATTAAACATTAAAGGATTTCATGCAGGAACATTGTATTCTAACGTCACATCATTTATTCTTCATTCAGGTTGAGTCACTGCATGTTGTCAGAGATGAGCTGTGCTTCTCTGGCCTCAGCTCTGAAGTCCAACCCCTCCCATCTGAGAGAGCTGGAGCTGAGTGACAACAAGCTGCAGGATTCAGGAGTGAAGCTGCTGTGTGGTTTTCTGGAGAGTCCACACTGTAGACTGGAGACTCTGAGGTCAGAAACCATGTTTTACTTCTGTGCTGAGATTAATATGATGTGAAAGTTGTGTTGACACTAAACTGCAGACATGAGGCTGATATTATACTGATCCACACTGAGTATCTTAATGCTGAAGTCTATTTTCTTCTTCACTGCTTTTGTCCATTGACTGTAGCAGAGCAATGTTGAGTTCCACATTTAAAACCTTCATAGAACAAGAAAAATCCTACACTGTATAATTCACTGTGAACCTGTGAAACACCTGATTTCATCTTTTATTCCACATCATGTTTTTAAATAAATCAGTAATAGAAACATTTATTAATTATTTCAGTTTGTACGAGCAGAAAATAACAAATATATTCAGTATTTTCTTTTTCCAACATTTTCCTCCAAAGTCACATCATTTATTCTTTATTCAGATTGTTTAACTGCAGTTTGTCAGAGATGAGCTGTGCTTCTCTGGCCTCAGCTCTGAAGTCCAACCCCTCCCGTCTGAGAGAGCTGGAGCTGAGACACAACAAGCTGCAGGATTCAGGAGTGAAGCTGCTCTCTGATCTTGTGGAGAGTCCACACTGTAGACTGGAGACTCTGAGGTCAGTCCATGTTGGCTTCAGCAGTATTGTACTACACACAGTTATTATCGCAGCAAAGATCCAGTATTGTCTGCTAAACCTCCAACCCTCCCAGTGGCTGCTGTCCTCAGTGAAGCTGTGAGAGGAGAACAGTGACAGGCTTCAGGATTGGACAGAAACACAGAGAGAGAACAGACAGCCAATCAGATCAGCACGAAGCTTGTTGTGATCACGTGTTTGATTTGATGTGAAGACAACTGTTGTTGTTGTGTTCATGTGTACAGGACATTAAGCTGGATTACAGCTGACAGCATCACAAGATGTTTAGAGACAGTGGTCCTCGTTCATCAAACTGTCGTACCATCAAATCTGATCTCAAAGTGTTCGTTCTCTCATTTCAGCACTAAACAATTCATCAGTTCATCTTTGTCACAGCTCTGAGATCAGTCTGCCTGTAGCCTGCAAATCACTGTCTGTTATTACACAGAACCATGGTTACGTTTAGTAACCGTGGTCTTTGTACAGAACAAAACCTCTGCTGAAGTCCAGAAATCACAGCTGATGTTTCTGCTCTTCAGTCTTTGCATGAACATGAAGGACTTTTAACATCATATATAGTTTATATATCTGTCCATGTGACAGCAGCTTGTCCAAATGTTTCTGTGACAGACACCATTTTTACACTTCATGTGATATTTCACATTTTAAGCAGTTATACTGAAGTAGTTATACCATGTTCTGGGTGACTACTTGATTCTGATTGGCTGCTGGGTGTCGATTACTTCCTGACAATGGACACCTTTTAAGTAGTTGTGGATACGTATACGCTGGCTACGTAGTATCAGCCTGTTTCTACAATGACTGACCATGGCAACAGGTACAAAGTCAAAGCCTCTGTTTACAGTTGATGCACCTTGTTAACGAACTAACATCGACCTACAGCAATGAGGGACTTCAACAGCTCTTTGACCTTATTGGGAGGATATGAGAACTTTGCTGACTGGGATGCAGCTGAAGAAAGAGAGAGTGGAAAGAAAAGAGAAACCTTTATTTACAGCACTGAGTGTAGTCCTTCAGTACCTCTGAGCACCACAGGATGGCGCCTGTAAAACACGAGCTGCAGGAAGTACACAGCCCCTCTGAACTTACTGATCCTGTGGATCACATCAGCCATCATCTGACATCCCGCTCACTATTCAACTCTCTATTTCATTCTGCGGCCGACAGTAAACATGGCCGATCATTTGTTCGTACAAATCCTGATGTTGATTTCAGGACAATGACACGGCTGGTTAGCTACATAGTCTTCTTATTATGTCTCATTATATTTAACTTATATCCGACACAATGTTATTGACTTTTAATGTTGCAAGTGTATTGTTAGCTTTCTCGCTAATAGCTGAGCAGACAAGAAATATCTCCTGTTGCAGAGTGGTGTCCAAGACCCGTTTTATTTACTGGAGGAGTGAATAATGTTTTCGTGTTATTAGTTCCTTATTAGATTGTAATGATTGTTCCAGGTATCAGTCAAACCCTCAGGTGTTAGCGGCTCTGGCCTCCATGAGTCCACAGATTCCTGATAATGGACACCTCGTCGGGCATTATCCCTGACAGAAAAAATGTCACAAAGAAACTGATTTGAATCCATGTTTACAGTAAGCAGTGAATATGTGTCTGTTTCTGCAGTCATGATGCGTTCAGGGTCTCTCAGCAGTTCAGTTACACTGTGTACTTAAGTCCTGTTCAGACTTGTGGTATGAACAGACTGAAGTCTCTGCTGGTCTTTAAACTGGATGTGCTGCCTCGCTGACTGACAGCTGATGAGGGCCTCTCTGTAAACACTGATATATGACTTCTGTTGTCTGTCTTCTTCTCTCATCAGCTGGAAGTATTGATCTCTGTCAGAGTGTGAGCGATCAGGAGGATGGTCGTGTATCAGAGGATCAGCTGTGTCCTGATGATCCAGAGAGGGTGAAGCAGCAGCATCAGCTTGTGTGTGTGGAGGCTCTGACTGGGCCATGTTACTGGGAGGTAGAGTGGAGAGGAGAGCTTCATCCAGCAGTGACTGACAGAGGAATTGTTGGAAAAAAATGTGCCTGGATGATGCATTTGTCATGAGTGATACTAATCGTCTTAATGATCACTTAAAGTTGTTGCTATGGAACTTTTCAGTCCCACAGGAGGGAATGTTTGAAAAAAATGTGAAACTTTATAATGAAATGTTTTAGAGTTGAAGTTATATATCCAAAAGTTTTATAATCAAATGTTTTAACTGAAACTTTATAATCAAATGTCTTAAAGGTAAAGTTTTTTATGGTCAAAATGTAGTTAACGTTTCTATTGTCCAATGCCTTCAAGTTTTACAGTCACATGTTTTATAGTTCAGGTTTTATAGTCAAATGTTTTAAAGTAAGTTCTTATAATCCAATGCTCTAAAGCTCTAAAGTAGAATCCTAACAAGCTGAGGGCAGAGAGCCAGAGTTGAGGGAGGGGGGCTCCAACAGGTGGTGGCACAAGTCTGCCACTTGCGACACACTAACTAATTAGGCAGAGACCTGACAATGGGGAAAAAACGTGCCGGAGCCCAGCGAGGGAGGAGTTTAGAGTATATAAGACCGAGCAGCTAATGTGTGGGCAGTCTTATCCGGATGGACTCGGGTTTATTTGTTTGTATTTATACGGGAATAAACTCTTTTTGCATCAGATTCTGCCAGTCTCTAGTGTTTGCTTGTCCGAGTTTTTTCAAGACTTTGACTATATTTTTAAGAGGTTTTATAACCTATTGGAGATTGACATTAAGTGGCAGACAAGAGGGTTCGGGGAACTTTTTTGCCACAACAGAATCACACCCAGTGGAGATGACTCTCGGTGCTGTAGTCTAAACTGCTCTGAGATCAGCTCCACTGTCAGACACAAAGTCCATCATCATCCCCGTGTGTTCCTCTGGGTGTGACAGAGTATCATCACAGTATGTGGACTGCTCTGCTGCTGCTCTGTCCTTCTACACAGTCTCTGCAGACACACTGAGACTCCTCCACTCCTGCTGCTCCACACTCAACCACCTCCTCCACCCTCCAGCTGGACCTGGACTTTACTTTGTCTTTATGTCTGAAGCCAAAGTGACCACTTGTGATCAGATCTCACTTTCCCGCTCTGTATGCAAACAAACACGGAGCCTCGTTCACCTTCATTAGACTTTAAAAAACATCAAATAATAAGAAAAACTGATGCAGACTCGCAGCACAGAGAGGGGGAGCTGCTGTGCACGAGCACAGAGGGAGGGAGGGAGGGAGCGGGTGAGTACGGACTGAAGTGATGACGTGATATAAAACTGTGTTTGGTCATGAAGCCTGATGTTCCTCTGCAGTTCAGTGTTTATCAGTGAAATATATGAAGTACAACAGACTGGAGTCTCTGTTAACAGTGAAGAAACAGACAGAAAGTTCTGCGTGATTAACACACAGATCCACGTTATGAAACATCTGTCTCCTCCCCGCGCAGCGTTATTGTAAACTATGATGAACGGCTCGCGGGCACAGACTGTATAAAAAGATATATACATACATACTTGACATATATAGTCCTTTATATACAGTCATTGCTCGCAGGTAACAGCTCCCGCTCGTGTCATTCACAGCATGTGGAGACGTAGTTCGTCCTTTATAGCGGACTGTGCACAGAAATACGGGACAGATTGGGACCTTATTGAGTCAGGGGCACGAGAAACACACAGATCTGTGTCCTCGCTGCGCTGCAGGATTATAAACTCTGATAGGCTGCTTGTGGATCACAGCTCTTACCGTCTCTCCTCCTCCCTCGTCGGTTTGGGGTCGTCCTGTATTAAAACATTAACAGCAGTCTCTCTCACTGAATAAATACAGATACGATCTGTCTGTCTGCGCTTTGCTCCGACTGAAGAGAGAGAAATAAAAACTAGATTTTCAACAGACACAGCAGAGAAATATTAAATCACACAGGAATGAGAGGCGAGCGGTTTCCCTGGATACAAGTGATCGTTGCCATGGATACGAGGAGTTAGTTGATGCGGTCCAGAGGACACTTTGGACCTGCTCACAGTCAGCCAGCTGCTGCAGGTCATGTGCCCTGTCGTGTCATTAAACTTTAACAGCATATAAGGATGGCCGGTTAGTGAATAAAGGTTCAGTTAGCTCATCACAAACTGCTTGTAGTGCGTACAGTCTGATGGCAGCTTCATTTGGAACCAGTTCCATAGTGAGTGATTATGACCATGAAATGTTTTAAAGCATCATGGACACTAAAAAATGAAACCTGATTAAGATTGAAGATCTTAAATCAAGGCAACATGAGCTTCTTTTTAAAGAGAGTTTTCTTCTTACCAGGCAGTTTGTAAGTCAGACAATTTCACTTTTTTCAAGCTTTTTTGTCCTTAAAGCTCCTGTGAGAAGTTTTGATCTGCTTATGAAACAGGCTGTAATTAATACTGACGCCTCTATATGACCTACAACTGCAAACGAGAGCATCAGGAAGAAGATTGATTATTTCTATATAGTTGTTTTTAATGCCTGTAACCGCTGCCACCGGGTCTGTGTCAGACGAGGACATTTACAGCACGCTTTTCTTGACATTTTGCACATAAAGATTCACAGTGAGAGAAACGTTTGACTGTTAGAAGAAAGCAGGAGATTTTTGGTCTGAAAACACGACTTACACATGTACAGGACAAGATCAGCAAAGAGATGAGACGTACTGCTTTGTCCACAGTGGTCGCCACAGACTGAAAGTTCCTCCCAGAATTATCTCAAGATGTCATTTTCTATTGAGTCGTCATAACTGGTCTTCAGTGACTTCATGCTTTAAGCTAGTATAAGCAGAATGATAAAAGTGTTTGATCAACACTCACCAGGACAAAACTGCTTTGTCAAAGTCAGACTTTTCCTTTTTATCTCTTCACATATTCAGAGCACATAATGAGCAAAAGGAAATCACTGTTTGATTGTCAGTCTGACAGCACAGCACAGCAGTCACTGTTGAAGGAGTTTTGAAAAAAACATATTCATCTTGAGTGTGAAGTAAATCATGTAACCTGAGTGAAGATGATATATTCTGTGTGAAAAGCATGTATTCTGCTAACAGTGTGTTTAAAATCAGATGCTTTAACACTTAGAATGATTTCTCTTTGCCATTTTTTGAACACCTGTTCTGCCCTGTGCTCTGTTTTAACTGTATCAGAATCCTGTTTAGTCAGTCTCAACTGTATCGGACTCCTGGATAGGCAGTCCTGACTGTGTCAGACTCCTGAGCCAGAGTCCAGAGCGGGAACCAGCCACCAGCAGCTGGGTGCGTCTCTATGAGAGTCCAAAAGAAGGAAGAAATCATCCCACTGCTGCCCGCTTCTGACACACTTAGAGATGAGCAGAGCACATGCAGATAACAAGAAGAGGTGTAACAGAGTGTTAGAAAGCTCCACAGAAAGGGGGGCCACCACAGGGTATATAAGGCCAACGCTCTGCACAGTGCAGGCAGTTACACCTTGGTGGAGCTCCGAGTTTGTTGCTGTCTTTGACCATCTGTACACAAGAAACTGGTGTTGCATCAGATCCTGCTATTTCTCAGAGCCTTTTTTATAGACTTTGACTTTTTTTAAGAGTTTTGAACTTTGACTTTTACCATTTTTAAGAGTTTGTAATTAGGTGTCAAGTCAGGGGGGATCAGGCCTTATCCTGGCCCGTGGCCTGTGACCTTTTTGACACAACATCATGTGTTCCTACAGACACACAGAACAAGAACCATTTTCACATCTCACAACACTTTGAGTCGTTTCAGCTGTTGCACAATTGTGTTACATCCCCAACATGATTTTTGACTTGAACTTATGTTTGATAAAGAAACATGTTTGTCTCAGTTTCACCTCTTTCTTCTCGCAGCCAATCCCATTGTACAGTTACATTTAATCACAGTGGCTTATTATAAGCACAATATGCTATTCTCTCATGTGAATTACTGGGTATATTGCCTTATTTCAAGGTTATTGCAGCAGCATTGGATGCTTAATTTAACCCCATTTTCCAACATGATGACAAAATAATTCTTAAATATTTTATTTATATCAGAAAAAATGTTTTCAGTTTGGTCCAACTAGTTTTAAGATTTCAGTTGTCTTGTTTTAAACTAAAAAGTAGTCCACCAACTCCAACAACACTTGATAGAAAATCTCTCTAATTATAGTTTATATAAGTTCATATCATAAACTGTATAATTATATAGAAGCAAGCAGGGGGGGGGTAGGCGTTTCAGGGTTTCGGCCTCTGATAGTTGCCTTAGCTGCCTCGAGCCCCAGAACATAGGTAGGTAAAATTTGTGTTAGGCAGGATCTGGGGACGTTTTGTGTAATTCTGTTTCTTCTGAAGGTTAGTATATTTGCCTGTGGATTTGTTTGTTGCATGTGGCATCAATCCTTCCTGTTTTTCACTGGTAGAGGTGTACCAGAAGCCATCTGTTAGGGTTTTGTTAGCTGGTGACCTTGAGAACAGAGCTTCAGGTGAGCCTGAAGGTGCATCTCTCTAGGTATCTCTATCTCTGTAGGTTGTGTCTCTGCCGCTGACCAAAGAGGAATTCAGTGGCCATAAGAGTGCGTCTTCCCCAACCATGTGTTCAACCCCTCATCCCGAATCAAAGGAGGAGGCCCAGACAAAGGAGACAAAAATGTCGGCTGTCCCCTGTGAGGTGTCGTCCACCTTGGTGTATGTGTGATCCATCTTTGATGTTTTGTCTGTGCCTTCTGTTGGTCAACTGGATGGCAAGTTGTTCAGCTCTTGGTGTCTGTCAAGTGTGGCATCACGTTTGCTCAACCTTCTTTAAAGTCAGTAAGCTAATACACTTGTTAAGCTTCATTCTTGCCCCACTCTGTGTGATGCTGTCCTGTGATATAATGTTGCGTTCCAGGTTGGTAGTGGGATTGTTACTGTTGCTTCCACTATGTGGTGTGTTTAGCAATGGCTTTTTGCTGAGTAATGTCACTGAAACATTTCATGGTGGTGGGTGAACTGGTGTTTATTGAATCATACTTTCCTGGAGTGTGTATCCCTTTGTAAACAAAGTTTTTTAATAAGTTTGTTCTTATGGGGAGAGGTGTTACGTGCTGTAGTGTTGTGTATTTTGTGTTGTGTTTTCTGTGTGTCTCTCTCCTGTGTGCTCCTCAGGTGCTGCTTCCCCCTTTGCTGCAGCAGGTGATCAGGCTCACCTGTTATCACTTCAGCAATCAGGCAGGAGGATAAAGAGCAGGAGAGAGGAGGCAGCAGGGCCAGTGGGCTGTTTGGCTGCGTTTGTGTTGGGCGTCAACTAGTCTCTAGTTTTACTCCTTTTGTGGAAGGAGGGTGTGTTTGCCCTCGAGGCCTCAGTTACAATGTTACAATTTCATTTAACAGACGCTTTTGTCCAAAGCAACGTACATCTGAGAGTTAATACAACACAAGCAACGATCAAGACAGGAGGGAACAAAGTCAGTAAGAGCCGAAAAACAGCTTCAAGTGTGATCGGACACTGGTGCCAACAGGCCGTGTATAGGGCGTTTTTTTTTTTTTTTAAATAATAATAATAATCGTCATCAGCAACATCAACAAGGTCAATATAGTCATCATCATCATCATCATCATCATCATCATCATCATCATCATCATGATAATCCTAGTCAGCATAAACTACATCCTCGATGTCATCATCATCAATAGCATCACTATCATTAAGGTCAGAGGTGTTCATAAAGAGCTGGGTCTTTAGCTTCTTCTTAAAGGTGAAAGGGACTCTGCGGACCGAATGGAGTTTGGTAGCTCGTTCCACCACCGGGGGGCGACAGAGGAGAAGAGTCTAGTTAGAGACTTAGGGCCCTGTTGTGATGGGAGTACCAGGCGCCTTTCATTGGCGGAGCGTAGTGGGCGGGACAGAGTGTAGCCCTGGATGAGATTTGAGCTGTGGAGTCACATGTGCTGTTTTGGGTTGATTGAAGACCAGTCGCGCTGCTGCGTTCGGGATCATCTGCAGAGGTTTGAATGTGCATGCAGCAAGGCCTGCCAGTCGGAAGCTGCAGTAATCAATGTGTGATATCATGAGAGCCTGTGCAGTTTCAGCATGGTCACAGACAAAGGGACATACGATGATCACACCCAGCCCTTATATGACCTCTGAACTCTGCCATGACTGTGGCTGTGTTCAAACTGTATACTACACACTACATGATATACTGCATACTGCGTTCGGCGGTAGTATGTAGTATGGAGGAGCTTTTCAAATTCATTTTGCAGTATGCTAAGCCAGGCGGAAGTAAACAATAACCGCCGCTTCTTTAGCTATCGCGCCCCCTGCTGCTGGAATGCTGCTGCTGTCCATCATTTCAACTGCTGCTATGACATTCCAGCGCTCTGCATTGTGGGATACAGTAGGCGAGGTAGACTGGTCCGATGCATACTAGAGATTTTCTCCGATTCAGTACGACATCCGGGTATTTTTGGCATACTGCACATTTTGCTTTTGTTTGCATAGTGCATACTACATGTTGGCCAAATCAGGACGTACTGCTAGTATAGTACTGCATTTGGAACACAGCATGTGAGTTACTCCACCCATCCTGCCTCGAGGAAGTTCAGCTCTGAGATTTTGAACAGCACGTGTGATAGTACACAAAAATGTACATTGCTTTGTCATTGCTTTAATTAGATTCTATGAATTATTTTCTCTTTTCCTTTGAGTTACCTGCTGCTGTGTCTCCTTCCTGCTTTCTTCTTCTCCATAATCCATAATCATTACATCACCACCACCTACTGGATTGTTTCAGTTTTACACTGTAAAATATTGACATTGTCCACCCAACGTGATCCCCTTTCATGACATATCCCATTCTATAACCCAGACTCAACTGTCTCCTCTTCCTTTTGCACAGCCATCACTTCATCAGTTCTCTCCATCCTTCTCACAGCTTCAGCGTGTGACAGTCCCCTCTCAGCTCTGATCCTATTCACTCTCTCCTCCTTCAGTCTTTTTGGACACTGTGTACACCCTGTGAAGTGATTTCCCTTGCAGTGAAGGCACGTTGCCTGATCTTTCTCTACTTTACAGTTACTGTCATAACAGTTGTTTTCCCCACATCTTCTGATTCCTCTACACACAGCAGCAACATGTCCGTCCTCCTGACAGCAGGAGCACCTGAGAGGAGCTTTCTCATACGGCCTCACTCTGTAGCACACGTAATCAAGATACACTCTCTCAGGCAATTCTCCTTCTAAAGACAAACACACTGATGTAGTGTCCTCCGTCTCTCCTTCTCCACATCTTGTCATTCGTCTTGCTTCACACACTCCTGGAAGATCCAAAAAAGAGTCCACCTCAACAGACAGAGGCACGCCACTTAGCACCCCCTTCTTCCTGACCTCTGCTCCATGTGGGAAGCAGGTGACACTGCTGTAGTCCTCACATGTTTGTGTTTTCAGAGCTTTATCTCTCTGCTGCTTCGACATACATTCAATGATAACCATCCCACTTCTCGTTATCCTAACAGATCTGACTTTTTCTCCAACAAACTTTCCTACCACATGTAGATCCTTGAAAATCCTGTTTGTTTGGGTTACAGCGATCATTCCAACCACATACACATCATCCTTCCTCATCGTTTGGCTGCCATCACTTGAAATACTGTCCTTTTTCCTTTTCTTTTTTATTTACATGCGGTAAGAACATTGTTTCATGTTCAGGGCAGCTTTGAACGCAGCCCCTTACCTGACTCCTCCTCCACCGACACACTAATCAGATAATATAAGGTACTGCCTTGTGAAGTCGCTCTTGCTCCTGTCTGGCGAGCTGTTGTGTTGTTGGTGTTGCAGCAGGTATGTCACAATCCCATTTGAGTTGTAGTTTCTTTTTAAACAGGTTTTTAATGAGATGTTTTTGTTTTAGCTTTACAGTGTGACTTAGCGTGCTCTGGCCCGTGGTTCCCTGCCCTTGCTGAATAATCCCTCGTGAAGCCTCATGGTGGTGAGTAGGGTGGCTCAGCATGTATTTAAATGGCAGCAGTACGAGCCTGGTTCATGTTTAGTGTTTCATTCTCGGCTGCTCTACCATAATACTGCTGCTGTTTTTGCCCTTTTATACTCATTGCTTTGCCCCTTTTTCATTCTTGGTTTTCGCCGGCTTATGATACGTGGTTAGATTTGTTGTTTTGCTCTTTTTGCCTTAGTTTATTAGTTTGGTTTGAGTAACTGTTTGTTTATACTGTCTTGTTGATTTCTTTGAGGAATAGTTTCAAACATTTTCTTCATCAGTGGGTTTATTCGAGTTACTTTGCCTTTTAACCAACTGTGTTTGTTGTGTTTCTTCTGTTTGGTTGTTAATTCTTTTTGTATTAGTTCTTTTTCTTACAGGAGCTGAGAGTCACTTTGTTGGGAGACGAGGCACCCATGGTGAGGTCCCTGCACCTATTGCATGCCAGTTAAGAGCACTGGGACGCCAACAGACTGCACCATCGTTACTGTGAGGTTTGCTGTGTTTCACATGAGGTGAGTCAGTGGTAGCACCCCTGCGCTCTCCAGTGTAGTCTGCCTCTCCACTCGTGGCCTCAGCTCAGTTTTGTTTAGTTTAATTTTGGGCTGGCAGCTTCACTATTTTAAGGTCACTCTATATTTTAACTTTTGTAATCGTCCTTTTTAGATTCTGTTATAATAAAGAATCATTTTAATTCTCATTAGTTTGGTTTAGCTTTGAACTTGTCCAGCCATCTGTTTCCTTCCCCACAGCTCCAGTCCCATCTTATTTAGTGTTTTTATCTTTTATGAATTCAATCAAATATTTGATTTCTTTTGAAAACACGTCTCTGCCTCCTGCGTTACGAATCTGTGTGCTTTATTAATGTAAAAGAATAGTAGTTAAAGCTTTGGTCCTTCCTGGGGTGCAAGTCCCCAGGTGGCGTTGTCCACCTTTCTAATTCTCACTGACTGTTCCCACCACCCTCGCCACATATATATCCTGAAGTGTCTTCATTTTCATTCCCACGCTCCGACTCCTGCTCTGACTCCCTCTCCGACACTCACCGTCCAGGCTGGATACAGACACGTTTTTAGTCGAGTTGTGTTGACCTCTTTTAAAGGGCCCTATATCTCCTTTAATGTGCCTGATTTAGTTATTTGCTTTGATCAAACCCTTTTTTATTTTACGAATAAAAAGCCTGAACTTTAACCTTATGTTGCTTTGGGCCTTGACTGCTTTGACCTCAGCATGTGGAGAGATGGCCGAGCAGGGGGGCTGGAACATAGTAACTCGTCCCGAGCAGTTAGCAAATGTAGCAATTCCACAACGTACAAATATCTAACCTCTAATAAAAGCCCTGCATTTACTTTGTTTCTTGGTTAAATGTACGACGTATTTGCAGTTAAAGTAATGACCCCTGTCAAAGTTATTTTGTCATCATTCATAATATCAGACTGAAAGCTATAAATGTATTGTTTAAACTCATGATATATTTAGTGTCTGAAACTTGATCTGCAGTAAGAAAACCTTTTTTATAAATGTAGTTGAGAGGAATTACAAAGTACAAAATAAAATCCTGCAGCCGCTCAAAAGGAAAAAGATGAAACTAAAAGCAAAACCTGAGTAAATAATAAAGAAATGTTTTGTGTTTTCTCCGTATAGAATTTTGTCCTTGAGGCTCACAAATCACTTCTCTGGGTGCGTCACACACAGAACAACACAAGATATGTGACACAAAACACAGAAACATCCCACACACAGCAGAGAGCATGAAGGATGTGTGATTTAAGAACAGACAGAGAGCTCGTCTGACTTCAGCTGGAGGTTTGCTGGTGTGGACAGCAGGTGGCGCCGCTGCACCAACAACGAGCCGAGACATAAACATCAGTGTGTTTTTGTCTTCTCTGCACTCAGACAGACACACAGGGAGACAAACTGGGATCAAACCTGTGACACGGACACAACTCAGAAACATCAACAGAAATATCAGGAAGCTTTGACGTTTTATTAACCTCTTCACATCCACTTTTCTCCTCTTGTCTCCCCTTAAGGAGCTGTTTGGAGATTTTGAGGGACTTGAACTTTACCTGAGAACATCTACTTGGTGCTTGTGCCCAATAAATTCAGCAGGAAGTGTTGTATTTTTGACTCCTCTACGTTTATTTCAAAGCTCTACTTTCAAGTTACTTCATAGATGAACATTTTAAATACAAACATGTGATCAGTTAACATATGATGCATTAGTTCAGATAAAATCCACCCGAACTCTACCTGGACAAATTACAACAATAAAGTAACTCCTACATTATGATATATCAACAATAATGATCCACTAACATAAGAACACAACACTGCCCTGTGAGTACTTTTACTTTGAAATTCAAGTCTTTTGTACTTTAATAAAGTCACAATGAGAAGGCAGGTGCTTAACCTTAACAGAGTATTTTTGGTACTGAGAACATGATGTCATCACTTCCTTTAATACTATTTAAAGCTCCACATACAGTTTGATCAGTTTGGGTTCTCTTTGTTGGTTCTTGTTCTTCTTCAATCCGGATCTGATTCTTCTCTTATTGTTTGAGTCAAAACGTAAACCAACTTTTATTTTTATTCTTGACATGAACATCAAAATAAATCTGAATTGTCCTCTTTGTATTTATTAACTTCTTAGATTAATGATAGAAGTATCTGCCACCACAAACAGATCAGTGTTAGTTCTAGGATCAGCTCTGAAATCCTCTCTGGGTTTCTCTACACGTGAACACGTTCTTGTCGTCTTTTGTCTGTAATCTGAGATCAACCAGAATCTATCACTGTCACTGAAATCTCAACACCTGGTCGTCTCACTTAGAATGAGGACTTTGGTTAGTGTGTCAGCTTTGTGATGAACAACTCCATTTCCCCTGAGTCCTTAAACATAACAGGGCTGCAGCATTACACACAGACACACATCAAACAAACTTCTCACACATTAAATACTAATTCACAGCATTTCAAACTGTCATCTCTGAAAAAGCCAGCAAGTCTTGTTCACAGGAGTTCTTGCAGACCTTTCAGAGCAACACTCACTGCTGCTCCGAAAGGTCTGCAAGAACTCCTGTGAACATGTGGATTCAAAAATATTGCCTCTGTTGCAGAATAAAGGTGATTTTAAGTAGTTCCTCAAGTTAAACAACACATTTTTTATGCCTTTATTGAAGGAGAGAGGACAGTGGATAGTGTCGGAAACAGGGGAAGAGAGAGTGGGGATGACACGCGGCAAAGGGCCGAGGGTGGGAGTCGAACCCGGGCCCGTGCATCGAGGACTGTAGCCTCTGTACATGGGACGTGTGATTAAACCGCTGAGCTAAACTGGCGTCCCAACTGTAACAATGCTAGCTTGCTGGAAATGTCATCGGGCCTACTTTCTGTGTTGCTGTTTTTGTAATAAAGAAATAAAAAATGTGTGGGAATAATAAATAAAAGATAAATGAATAGAAGAAAAGGAAGGAATGCAACTGTTGATCAGCTGCAGGAGAAGTTAGCCGTAGTCGTTGCCTGTTTTATTTTTCCAAGCAGAAACTAACAATCAATTCTTTCTGACTCGCAACCCAGATCATGAGATTGATTGTTATTAAAGTTCTATTTGATTAAATTCACTCCTTTGAAACTTGTGCCTCTTTCTTCATGAGTGAAATTTAAAGTTTCATAAGTAGTTATTTATGCTGCTTTTTTATGGTTCCCCGTGTGATGTGGAAATATACCGGAGGTTCACCATTGAATTAAAATAAACAGACAAACCTTGGCTGACTGAGACACTGAGTTAATACTGACACGTATGTTTTGTTATATTAATAATAGACTGGACCCTGTCAGTGAGTCGCCTGTCCAAGTGGTGCCGGTGTACTCAGAGCAGGTGGGCCTGTCATCCACAGCATTAGTAGAAGACAGTATCAGGGCTTCACCCCTGTTAGCTCGCATGCCGAGCGTGAGATATGCTTATTGAAAGGACTTGGTGTGTTTCTGTTATTCTGGTTCCAGTAGCTTGATCCCACCCGGAGTGTCAAGGAATTTGTCCTCAATGTTTCAGAGCATTAAGCCGGCCTCAGACCCACTGCGCTAACCTGTTAGCTTAGCTACCTAACCCGTAACCATCTGTGGTGGCAGTTGGAGGTAACAAAAATCAGCTCTGTCATCATTTCAATATAAATAAACATTCTGAACTTACAAACAGATAATGACATTGATTATTACCAAAATTCAATGTGTTTAATTCCCTCCCTTAGAAGGTGGTGCCTCTTTCTTAATAAGTGCAAATAATATGTTTTATTTTCATGAATAGTTACTTGTGCTACATGAGAAAAGACGAGATTCGATTCTTCTAGAGTCTCTACTGAAGTCATGCAAATCTCCCAGTATACATGACTCTGGCGTGAGTGGAACGTCAATATTGATGTAAGTTGTCGTTTGCTTTGTAACGCCATCCCAAAGATCTTTAACTCTTTGCACTCCCACAGCAGAACATGCAGAGTTCCTTCAGTAGCACCACATTTAACACATTTACCATCATCTCTTACGCCCATTTTGCACCACTGTGAAGGAATGTAATAATATCTGTTTAGTATTTTAAGTTGCATTTGTTTGTTTTCAGTACAGCGAGTATTTTTCCATTCATCATTCCATGAATTATCAGCTTCAAGTCTTTCATCCAGTTCAGTGCACGGTTCTTAAATTGATCACCTATGCCTTCTTTTAATGTTGTGTGAAAGATTTCAACTCTATTCTGAACACGTCTTTCTGAGGCAGCTTTGAAGTGTGTTCATGAAACATCATCGACTCACCATATTTCCTGTAAATGGAGAGGGGAGGAGCAACCTGATCACGGGATACAGGCTCAACAGGACTGGAACATGAAAGTGAAAGTGTTCAGTCACTTCACGACGGAGCAGACTCCACCATTTTGAATCGATGGCGCAGGAGACAAAACTGAAGGCTGAGGCAGGGTGAGTGTTAATTAACATTTGTATCATTTGACTGTTAAAGTCTCTGAGTCACTTTTCCACCTGTGGACTGTAGAGGAAAGAGAACTTCGAGTAAATTCGAAAGTTTGTTTCATCTGTGGACACAAAGTGTTGATTGGCTGAATAAGTTACATTAAACCGTCAGTAACTCACGAAAACAAGCAGAGATATAAAGAACACTGAACAGGTGGAGCGCTGACTGGTTTTATTAAACTGTATACTGTGTGTGTGTGTGTGTGTGTGTGTGTGTGTGTGTGTTACTTCCTGTTCTCTCGTTCTAGCGTGTTTTTCTCAATAAGATGAGTGTTTGTGTGGAGGAAGAGGAGGACAGAGCAGAGTCTGGAGTTTCCAGCTGTCTGTCTCTGAAGAGTGACCGGTCCAAAGATCATCCTCCACTCTTCAGTAATGAACCTGGACCCTCAGACACAAAGTAAGAGACTGTTGTGACTGTAAACTGACCTGACAGACGACGATGCATTGACGATGAGTACTAGATGCTTTGCTTATAGATTTATATTAATGATGCAGAAACTGTTCTACAAAAAAAACTGTTTTATATCCACAAACTTCTGATGATTTTCCTGCAGGAAAACACTTGAAATCTCCATTTCAGAATTTATACCTCCAGAAAATATAGGATTCATTACTGTTCAAAATCTGCTTCAAATGTTTCATTAATTTTTTATGTTTTTACTCAGAATATTGTGTTGGTTTGTGCAATATTAAACATATCTTTATGATATTTATTTTTCTGGTTTGTTGTTTTGTCTTTAGTGTACGACTGTTGGTTACATGTAGTTTAAAGTTGTTTGCAGCTGTGTCTGTGTGCAGCTCTGTTACCCAGGGTGAACTTCCCTCTGGGACAGTTGACTTGTCTTATCTTTAACTCACTGCTTGTGTAAAACATGGTGACGAAATGTTATCAGGACACTAAATGGCTGCTGTCAGTTGCCATCTGGAGGAAAGATGTACTCTAACTAGTGGACAGAGTAAACTGTTATCTACTGCTGAGGTGAAACAATTATTATAACTGTTGTTACTGTTATACAACAAAACATTTATATGATTCATTTCAGTTCATTTGTTCCTCTTAGTATCAGTGACAGCTGTCAGTCACCTTAAACAGCTGTCAACTAATCTAAGAAGAATAATACAAACCTTTCAATCTCCTATTTATCAACAGCAGCAGTAGAATTGAAGATTTTATCAAGGACTCATGTGATATAAATAAAAACATCTTGTGTGTTGCAGAGTTCAGCCCAACAGACAGAGAGCAGAGTCTGCAGTATCCAGCTGTCTGTCTCTGAAGAGTGACCGGTCCAAAGGTCATCCTCCACTCTTCAGTAATGAACCTGGACCCTCAGACACAAAGTAAGAGACTGTTGTTACTGTAAAC
Organism: Semicossyphus pulcher; assembly: GCF_022749685.1. Classification (NCBI taxonomy): domain Eukaryota; kingdom Metazoa; phylum Chordata; class Actinopteri; order Labriformes; family Labridae; genus Semicossyphus; species Semicossyphus pulcher. Next base: position 27,483,915 of record NW_027211648.1, on the reverse strand, counting down.
TGACCTGACAGACGACGATGCATTGAGGATGAATACTAAATGTTTTGCTAATAGATTTATATTCATGGTGCAGAGTTATTACTGCAGAAACTGTTTCAAACTAAGGTGGATATATTCTGAGTTTGAGAATAATATAATCATATCATAAAATAATAATTTAGTGATTATTGTTGCTGAGTTTTCTGTGTTATGAAGTGTTACTTTCATTGCATGCTGGGATATATGTAAATAAAGTAAGAACAGGAGGAACAATCAGAAACTTGTTGCAGTTACAATGTGGTTAGAAAACGTAAAGAAAAGACTTCATGTGTGTGAGGGCAATTCTCCTCCTGAAGATAATTTGTGAAGAACAAGCAAACTCAGTGTTATGAATCAAGTCTCTTTACTTACATTTTACATGCAGCATGGAGAGAAGTGCGAAAGTTCTCTCCCTTGCTGTTGCAGTGTTCAAGCTTATATACAACATCAACAACCCCCTACCCCATCCCCACATGGTACTTCACTCAGCCACATGGCCTTCATCAGCAAGATAAGATGATCCTTCTCTGCTCTCTAGGGGGAAATCAGGGGAAACCGGGGTTCACCAAGTCAACGTCATAAACTAAATTGCCCCCCCATATAAATTTAACTTTAGACAAGTTACCCCCTTGATGATCCCTTGAAAATTCCCACATTCCCTCCTTTTGACACAAAGTGTAAACATATCATATTGGGAATTGTATTAAACATTTTACATCACACATTCAATTTGAGTTAAACTGTAAGACTTTTCAAAAAAGAAAAAACACAATACACCACAATAAACTACAATTACTACAATTACACTACAAATAACACCAAAGAAAAGAGTATACCAACAATAGCACCATTCAACTAAAACAGTTCTTTTGACACAATTTATACACTTCTTCTTCTGGGGTCTCCGGACCCTGCGGTGGTGACATGCCAATGCCACTTCCCTCTGTGTCCTCTTGCACCCTTAGTAACATTAGTCCATTACCGCCCTCCTTTGATGGGTCGGGTGTATGCATATCAGTATAAATGAAATCAGTTTGGCTTTTGAATGCAAGTGGATCAGTTTGCAGTGTGGTGGGTAAGTATATGAGGACGTTTGAAGTCCAATCCTTATTAGTCTGAGAGTAATACAACTTTCTTAAGTCAGTCAATGCTGTTTCTGTCAAGTCAAGTCATTTTTTTTTTCCATGAGTCATGTCATACATGGGTCGGGAGATCTCCACAAAATCAAAAATCCATGGTCGGCACTAGCCTGCTATGCCTAGAAAGAAAAGATAACCCACTGATCGCACAACAAACTGCAGCAACAACACTGTGTCAGCTTGATGATACTCTTGTGTAGGGAAAACACACTAGAGGTCATCAACATGCTGAACAAGTGTGCTGCCACACATTGGCTTTCAATATATAACACTTAGCATTGAATGTGGAAGCAAACCAGAACTTTGAGTCAGGACAAACAGGAATGCTAAATATGCATTTGCCAAATCAATCACAGAAAACCAACATGTGTTTTGCTTACACCTGTGAAAGACAAGGATGTGAATTAGGGCATTCCGCAATGGCACATTGATAAGCTACTTATAAACCTGTTTATAAGTGTCACTGATGCCTGTGTGTGTGTGTGTGTTCGGCTCAATGCTCTGACCTGCCTCCGCTGTCTCTTATGGCTGTGTCAACAGCAATCCTGGGAGTGAACAACAAGTCCAATCATGTGACATGTGGCCAAAACCTTCACATCTGTAACACCTCAGCTTGCAGCCATACTTTCCTTGAAGTCTTTGATGTGGACCCCATCTCCTTCTGTCTCTCAGCATGCAGGACGTGTGTCCTAACAGTCGCTGCCATGGACTGTCCACCACCACTTCTGGATCTCAGTGGCTGTGTGCGCTCCTCCTGTTGGCCTTGGCTTGAGATTTAGACACATCATCATGAGCAGTTGTTTGCACAGTCCCTTTGTCCCTTAGCTCCGCAACCAACAATCAAACAATCAAATGAAGTTTGGACTGGTCATACTGTTGCCCTTTCCCCCCTCCCGCTCAGGCTCATCATGAGTCTGATCAGCTGTTGGGGGATGTGTCTCGTTACCAGGAGGCCTGCAGGAATGGAAACAGCATATGGAGGCAGGAGAGCCCTATCTCTTACCCTACATTTGCTTATCTCTCTCTGTTTTCTACATACACTTTCATCCTTGCCCACTTTTGGAAACCTTGCCAATCCATCTGTTTCTTCCCCACTTTCTTTCCCTTTTCTCTTTCTTCTAACCATATTCAATGTGCATACTAAAGGAAAAAACCCTGTATTATATAGTGCCAGAGTGAAACATCCTCAACCACATTTTTCCTCATTTGTCTACCATCAATTTAACAGGACCTGAAAGAAGGTCAGGTAACTGACTCAGTAGGACAGATATGCTTGCACGTTCAATGGGCTTATCATCCACACAACAAAAAACACAGTCACACTGATCTTCCCATACAAGTATGGTTGGATCTTATCAAGCATACACTACCTTTGGGTAACTTATTCAGCCAGGTGGTTTGTACGACACATTCGTTCCGAGCAACGCACCCCTGTAGTACACATGAATATGTACTAGACACTGAATGAGCAACCACAAAGTTTATTCTTTATATATTTCATAGATTTTTCAATCATACGCCCATTTTATCACAATGTGCTATACCCTTATAATGTGTTAAATTACTGTAATATCATTATGTTCCAACAAACATATTTAACTTCTGTGAGGATTATCTAATCTTTTTTTTTTTCTTGATTCCCCTTGTCAGTTCTAACAACCTTTTTTCCGGAATTACATAGAACTGGTCTACAATACCACAAAGGATTTACATGCCAACGGGCTCTGCTCCCCCAAGGAAATCCATCAGAGAAATACAACCATACGTTAGTTTCACAACCGCTTGTCTGGAATTACGCTGAAACTAGTTTCCAATACCACAAAGGAATTACAAGGAAACAGTTGTCCTATCACACAACAATTACACAGTTACCATCGAGAAAATGATTCATAACATCGTACTCACCCCCATAAAAATAGATGGAGCATCCACTGTTCGAAACCCTTGTCTGACTTCAGGCGGGTTCCTATCACCCTTTTTTGTGGGGAGGTCACCCTGAGTCTCAAAAAAGACCCCTGCCGGCAGTTTACCCTCAGTCCAGACTCAGGAGTCGATCAGCGACATGTCCATCCCACTTCTGACACCAAATGTGAGGGCAATTCTCCTCCTGAAGATAATTTGTGAAGAACAAGCAAACTCAGTGTTATGAATCAAGTCTCTTTACTTACATTTTACATGCAGCATGGAGAGAAGTGCGAAAGTTCTCTCCCTTGCTGTTGCAGTGTTCAAGCTTATATACAACATCAACAACCCCCTACCCCATCCCCACATGGTACTTCACTCAGCCACATGGCCTTCATCAGCAAGATAAGATGATCCTTCTCTGCTCTCTAGGGGGAAATCAGGGGAAACCGGGGTTCACCAAGTCAACGTCATAAACTAAATTGCCCCCCCATATAAATTTAACTTTAGACAAGTTACCCCCTTGATGATCCCTTGAAAATTCCCACGTGTTTAAATGTGTTTATTCTGGACGAGGAGCACAGCAGGCTCTGAGACTCAGTGAGTGTTGTTGTTCAACTAGAGAGAAAGACACAAACATCTCATATGAAACACTGCAGCACACTGACATCATTGTATTTGTGACAGTACTACAGAAGACATAAAGAGACTGAAAACAAAGGCACCTGTCTGGACTTGAACCTGTGACACCTCTGTGACATGCTGTGTGTCTGAGCCTGCTGCTCGACCTCAGTTTAATTTAGGCCACTTCTGACCTCAGTTCAAACATCACTGACTCAAGCTGAGCCGCCCACAGTGACTGTAAAACAGTGAAGCACATAATCAGCTGTCTTTAATGGAAGGCTTTTACTGTGAAGCAGCTGCAGGAAGTGTTGAGTTTGTATTAATAACAAACTACAGGCAGATCACACAATGTTTAATAAGACTGTCTGATAGGAAAGCAGTTAATTAATGACAAACACTTTTACTGCTCTCCGTGAGCTATCACAGCTTCTAGACAGTGTCGATCACATGGTGATATTTTTCTACCAAATTCAACAAATCATTTTAGTCATGAAGAAATGTGTTCACAGAGAGAAGAAGAGGAGTCATGTTTCTATGGAGGAGCAGCCGTCCTGCTGTGCTGTGTGTCAGGACGTCCTGAAGGATCCAGTCACTACCAGCTGTGGACACTGGTTCTGCAGACAGTGCCTCACCTCATACTGGGACCAGTCTGGTTCATCAGGAGACTCCTCTTGTCCCCAGTGTGAAGAAAGATCCAGAACAACACCTGGACTGCAGACAGCCAGTGAGACCAGCACTTTCCAAAGTAAGACCGTCCATCAGTCTGCTGATGTCATCGTGTCTGAAAACACGGCTTGTTGTTTTAATACAGAGACATTTGTTGTGTCATTCAGCACCAACATTAAGATCTTTATAAATACCATTACAAATGAACTGATGTGTTCTGCTCCAGCATACATATCTGCTCTGTGTCACTCGTCCCGTGTTCTCCTTTGAGGAAAAATCTGAACCCAAAACAAATGTATATTTAACATGTTGTGATTTTATTGTAGCGCCCCCTGTCTTTGCTTAAAATATCAGCATGCTGCTTGTTCTCCATCAGGAAGAACTTTTAAACTGCTGCTGTTCACCATAGACTGTATATAAGAAGAGGGACGTAGCCACCGTGATGTCACCGCTTTTGTTTGTGGACAACAATTTTGAGGCTAAGCTGACGCCCAGCAGGCAGCAAACGGCATCCACCTGTCACTCAAAGAGTTCAGGCCCTTAATAACGCAAAATTATAAGTCTAAATATAATTAAAATGGCTGAGTCAAATAAAGATGACCCTCATTCAGATGTCATAACGAAATGAGCTGTAGAGAACAAAACGTTTTTAGTCCCAGGCTGTAAACATGTTTATTTCTGCTGTAAAGTTGGGGATTTTAACATGGGGTCTGTGGGGATTGACTCACTTTTGGAGCCAGCCTCAAGTGGTCATTATGGGAACTTCAACTGTTTTTGGCACTTCTGTTTTGGTTTAATTTTTCAGCTCCTGAGGTTTCTGTCTGATATAAACATTTCCTGTTGCTGCTGCTTCACATGAAAGTTTTCTATCAGTAAACCAGCGGGTAGGAGGAGGACTTTTTAATATCGTAGCTTGCCTACTTGAAACCCCATGTTCAATAAATCATCTGAAAATGAAATAAAATGTGTAAACAGAATAAACTTAGGCTAAATATTATCCAGTATGAGCAGTGAAACACCGTTTATCCCCCTGTGTTTATATAAAGAGATTTGACAAGGAGCACTGAAGCTGTTCTGGAGGCTTGTGGTGGCCTGACTCCATACTGAGACACTTCATCTTGCATTAGTAATTTTATATTATTTAATTGTACTCTATTTTATCTTTTCTATTTGCTGATCTCACTGTTATGTTATTGATCCCTTTGATACACAGTAACTGAGCATCTCCTTTATTTCACCGCATGTTTTACTTTGCATCTCTGTGCACATGACAAATGAAGAATCCTTGAAACTAGACTATTACATCATTTTGGGTCTACTGTTGCCCACTTTTCTGACAAGACAGCACTACTACGATTAAAAACAAACACCAATAACAACAATAAAAGACCAACACCACACAGCTGCTATCTCACCTCTGTAGGTAGCCTCTGAAGTTCACCTGGGCCCAGTGTGACTCGTACTCGTGCTCGCTCTCTTTTACCTGCCACCTAGTGGTTGGTGGTTTCAGCAGCTGCTGCTAGATGGATAAATGCTGTCAGGGCGCTGGTGATGTGCGCCCTGTCTACTCCTATCTCTTGTATTGACGAGGAGCAAACTGCGCATGTGCAACTTATAACGAGAGTCAACGGACAAAGATTCTTGCGCCCCAGGCCGGAAACACGTGACCTATCAGTAACTTTAGACGGCGTAAACATTTTGAATCTACATTTTTTTGCAGATTATACACTTTATTCACCAAACATGTAATACTTACCTTGCTAATAAAAAAAATAAAAAAATAAAAAATACCGCATACCGCTCGGTTGAGCCGTCCTAAATCACCGCAGGGTAAATTCCTTCACCGCGACAGCCCTACCAGCGGGAGGATTTTATTTTGCAGCAGCTATAGGAAATGTAGTGTATTTGTTACAGAGATTGTCAGTGCTTTGTTAGTGGTTCCAATCATTCAAAGAAGGTCTACACAACAAGATGTGAACATCGTCTGCATGATTTTATCAGTGCATCAGTTTTAAATATTGCAGTGATGAAGAAACAGCCACAGTGAGCTGTTTAGATGAAGCGCTGCAGACGAGCTGCTGAGGATCAACCTGTTCTCTCTGCTGTCAATCAAACACGTTCACTGACACACAGTCAGAGGCTGATTTGGACTCAACTTTAACACTTTATATTTTCTTATATTGATCTTTTTTAGTAACAAGATAATCACCAGATTGTCAAATGTTCTTGTTTCGTCTCATTTTGTTCTCTGTTTTGTGAAAGGTGGTCAGCAGGAGGTTTTCGATCAACATAAGATCAGTCTGAGGAGGAGATGTGAACGTGTGACTGAAGGAACTGATGAACCAGGAAGTGGAACCCTCCTCAAAAGAATCTACACTGAGCTCTACATCACTGAGGGACAGAGTGAAGAGGTTAACACCCAACATGAGGTTAGACAGCTTGAGACAGCTTCAAAGAGGAAGACCCTGCATGACACTCCAATCAAGTGCCACGAAATCTTTAAATCCTTACCTGACCAACAGAGAGACGTCAGAGTGGTCCTGACGAACGGCGTCGCTGGTGTTGGAAAAACCTTCTCAGTGCAGAAGTTCACTCTGGACTGGGCAGAGGGCTCGGAAAACCAAGATGTCAGTCTGCTGATTCTGCTTTCCTTCAGGGAGCTGAACTTGATCAAAGACGAGCAGTACAGTCTTCTCAAGCTGCTCCATGTTTTCCATCCAGCATTACAGAAGGTCACAGCAGAGACGCTCGCTGTCTGTAAACTGTTGTTCATCTTTGACGGCCTGGATGAAAGCAGGCTTTCACTGGACTTCACCAACAATCAGGTTGTGTCTGACGTCTCACAGGAGTCATCAGTCAACGTCCTGTTGATGAATCTCATCGAGGGGAATCTGCTTCCCAAGGCTCTCGTCTGGATAACTTCCCGACCTGCAGCAGCCAATCAGATCCCTCCTACGTGTGTTGACAGGTTAACAGAAGTCCGAGGCTTCACTGACTCCCAGAAGGAGGAGTACTTCAGGAGGAGATTCAGCGATGAAGAGCTGTCCAGCAGAATCATCTCACACATGAAGACATCCAGGAGCCTCCACATCATGTGTCTAATCCCAGTCTTCTGCTGGATCACTGCGACAGTTCTGGAGCACATGTTGACCACAGGCCAGAGAGGAGAGCTGCCCAAGACCCTGACTGACATGTACTCACACTTCCTGCTGGTTCAGACCAAGAGGAAGAAGCAGAAGTATGATGAGGGACATCAGGTGAGTCCTCAGGAGCTGATGGAGGCTGACAGGGAAGTTCTTCTGAAGCTGGGGAGGCTGGCGTTTGAACATCTGGAGACAGGAAACATCATGTTCCACCAAGAAGACCTGGAGCGCTGTGGTCTGGATGTCACAGAGGCCTCGGTGTACTCAGGAGTTTGTACTGAGATCTTTAAAAGAGAGTGTGTGATCTTCCAGAAAACAGTCTACTGCTTTGTTCATCTGAGCGTTCAAGAGTTTCTGGCTGCAGTCTACATGTTCCACTGTTACACACATCGCAACACACAAGTACTGAAGGCTTTCCTAAAAGAGAACAAACACATCTGTGATAGACCGTACTCATCCCTGGATGACGTTCTGAGGTGCACCATGACGAAATCCCTTCAAAGTAAGAGTGGTCACCTGGACCTGTTTGTTCGCTTCCTTCATGGCCTCTCTCTGAAGTCCAACCAGAGACTCTTAGGAGGCCTGCTGGGCCGGACAGACAACAGTCCAAAAATCATCCAGAGAGTCATCGACAACCTGAAGGAGATGAACAGTGATGATATCTCTCCTGACAGAAGCATCAACATCTTCCAGTGTCTGACTGAGATGAACGACCACTCAGTACATCAGGAGATCCAAGAGTTCCTGAAGTCAGAGAACAGATCAGAGAAAGAACTCTCTGTGTTCCACTGCTCTGCTCTGGCCTACATGCTGCAGATGTCAGAGGAGGTTCTGGATGAGTTGGACCTGCAGAAGTACAACACATCAGAGCAGGGACGGCTGAGACTGATTCCAGCTGTGAGGAACTGCAGAAAGGCTCGGTAAGTCCAGATGTGATTAACATTTTAAATCAGGGTTAATAAGTCGTTTAGTTCTTCAGATATCAACACTATAGAATTATCATTACTCTTAAAATACTGTTCCACTTGTTTATTCATAAATCTATTGTCTTTTGTATTCTGTCACTGACGTTCTTGAGCTGTTTCAAAAGTTTTCAATGCAAAAATGTTGTTTTTCAGTCAGTTTTGTTTCTAGCTGTTAAGTTCATGAAAGAAAAGCTGTTCTATTTATTTCTAATATGTGTTACATTTGACTGTTTTACTATACAGCATTGGTTCATGAAGGCAACATGCAAACCTGTTTAAACACATGAAGGATTTAAGAGTTTGTTGTTGAGGTTTTATCACAGCAGCATTTAATCACAACATATAACAGTATTTAACAGTTATCAGTAAAGTTATTACTACATGAGTAGATTCTACAAGGTGTGCTATATAATCACTGACTATAACCACTATTCTTAAAAGTTTCAAATAAGTTCTGTTTCATTTTCTAAAGCAGATTTCTGAAGACAGAGAGAATTTCTTTCATGCAGTTATTTCTGTCATGTTTCTGTTACTGGTTTTGGATCCATTTCAAAGTGAGGACAGAGGATGTTCGGGGACCAAACACACTCCACTTTATTTTTTCTATTTCTACAGTGCACTTTATTTTGTTTTGTGATGCTCTGTATATATCCAGTATTTCTGTTTTCAAAGCACTTTGTAAACTTATATCTAGGGCTGCGGCGAGTAGTCAACGTAATTGATGACGTCCACGCTGAAAATGGAAAGGTTTTTCATTGGGGGAGGGGTACTCTGATGAAATATATTACAGCCTTTGGCCCTGTTAATATACATGGAGCCTCATTCACCTTCATTACACTTCAAAAAACATCATATAATAAAAACTGTGATGCAGACTTGCAGCGGTGAGAGGGGGAGAGGGTGATCACGGACTGAAGTGGTGACTACAGCCCGACTGATTTATCAGTCAGCGGATTTAATCGGCTGACATTTGCAATTCACAGATATATCGATATTGGCGTACAGGTTCTCCGATATGAATGACTTCAATTTTAACAGTGCTCTAGGAGAAAGCCATGTTACCTCCTGACAGGTAAAGGGCGCTTTAATAATTTTGACAGCATGAGAGCTAGAGTTTGGTCTTTGTGCTTGTCATTAAAATACAGCTGAAGTCAACAAATGTAAAAGCCTCATCACTTGTGGTAACAACTATAAACCAGCACAAAAGTGACAATTACTAACAGATGCCATATGCAAAACATATGTTCTGAACAGACACATTACAGTAACAAAAATTATTTTTTGCGTTTTAGAACATAAATAGCAAACTTAACAACTTAAACTGCTCAGTCAGCACTAGGCGGCAGGCATGATGGGAAATGAGGACGTCCCTATCGCTGCCAGAGTGCGCGTCACAGCTGAGCCTCAGAAAATTGGAGGGAAGATAAGAGAAAAAATGCAAAAAAAAAAAAAAAAAATTTTTAATAACCATTTGTCCTGAACCGTACAACACGTAAACTGCCATAATCTTGGATTCTCAAATTCAGCTGCAAATTCGGCATGACGACGTCATAACGACGTCATAATCTGTGTAGACCTGGCGGTTGTTATCAAGCTGCTCTGCTCCTCAAGCTTGCGTGTAGCTAGCTAGCGCAAAATGGACAGGTTTTTGACAACAAATAGACCGAAGGAGCAGACCAACAGCAATGCCATGGAGGACTCTGCTGCAAAAAAACCTAAGAACTCATGGCCAACTAAAATCCGAAAATATGAGGCAGCATACATTAAGTATGGTTTTACAGCAATACAGAAAAATGGCCATGATTGCCCGAAATGCGTCCTCTGTCTGGAGACCCTCTCCAACGAGTGTTTAAAAGTTTGGTGAAAAGTTTATTATTCAGTGGGAATATACAGTGCTGAAAAGATGTTCGTTGATAATTTTCTTATGCTAAACAAATGTAATAATTATTGAATAGTGAATAAAAGTAAGAAAATACATTCTAAAAGTTGATGTTTCATTACATATTTTGTAGCATTGTCTGTGGGTTTGGGGGTCCCCGGCCAGAAGCTAATGCACTTTGTGGGGCCTTGGCATGGAAAAGTGTGGGAACCCCTGATTTAGATAACAAGCTAACACGTCTCTTGAGTCCCGACCTGCCGACTGTTGGCTGAGCTCCAGACCTCTGCCCCGCGATAGACAGTCCATAGATTGTCCAAAATGCCCCAAACAGAGCAGAATAATAAGAATAGAAACACAGGCGAAGGGCAGATCCTCTGCAGATACAGACACCAGCTCACACTTCTCCTGGATTATGATGTTGATTAAGAGGGAATATTTAATATGGAAAATCCTGCTCATGAAGCCTTTTATTACTATTATTAACAGTATCAGTCTGTCAAATGAGCTGGTCTGTTTAGTGACTTTTATCTGTGTGAAGGTGGGAAAAACAAGAAACTCACTTTTGTTCCTACTTTGTGTGTTTTTGTGTTATACTCACTTCTATTTAATTTGATATTTTATTGTAGTGCGATTTAAGTTGCTACAGAAACACTATTTTATTAGAATTTTGTATGTCATACAAATGTGACAATAACTTTTCAGATTTGGAATTTTAATATTTTAATTTCAGATACATTTTGAACATATGTGAGTATATCGGCTGATATATCGATATCGGAATATTTTACTCCCTAATATCGGAATCGGCATCGGCCCCAAAAATCCAATCTCGGTTGGGCTCTAGTGATAACGTGAGATAAAACTTTGTTCCATCATGAAGCCTGATGCTCCTCTACAGCTCTGTGTTTATCAGGGAAATATATGAACTACACAGCAGACTGGAGTCTCTGTTAAAAGTGACAGACAGACAGAAAGATCTGCGTGATTAAACGTGTGTGTCCTGCCCGCGCTGCGTTATTGTAAACTATGATGAACTGATTGAGCCAGGTACAGAGCATGAGAAACACACAGAGTGAGGCTAGAGCGAGGGGAGGTTGCCCAGTGCCACTAGTTAATCGATCGCGGATGGCGTCGTTCTCTCGGATTAAAATTTTAAAAAAAAAGCTAAAATTGGTCGCCAAATATACTTGGGCGTCTGTTAATACACCTGCGCGGCCCGTCCAAGTAAAGTCTATGGCCCTCATTTATCAATCTTGCGTGAAAACTGGTGCAGATCTGAGCGCAGAATTGGTCTTACGACAGGACACACGTGTGATTTATGAAACGTTCGTATCTGACCAATCCCAGCGTACGATTGATCCGGTCTTGATAAATGCGGCGGCTGAATTCGACCGTCATTAACATGTTACGCCCTTAAATATTCCTGGTTCGGAGGCCTCGCCCAGGTCAAACATGGAGAAAAGAAACACTGGCAAGAAAAGAAACTTTTCCGAGATGTTAATCGGCATCCTCACATCTGAGGTAGAGCAAAACAAAGATGTGCTTTTTGGCAGTCTGAAAACTGGAATTAAAGGAGCTCATAAAACGCTGTGTGGAAGAGGATAACGGAGGCAGTCAACAGCGTTGCCGTACAGGAACGGACTCTGGCTGGGGTTTGATTAAAATTCTCAATAACTTACAAATTTCTTACAAATAATTAGGCTTACACATGTTACATGCGTATATATTTTTATTGTATGTTTAAATGTTTCAGAACCAGGCACCAGCAGTATGTCGGCCAGCTCTCCTCCCCAGAGCGGTCCCACTCAGCCAGACCCACAGAGTCAGGCTGCAGAGAGCGAGCGCGTGCCCTCCGCCCCCCGTGCTGCGCTGCCTCAGTTGTCGGCACACTTGAGGCAATAAATAACACATTAAAAGAAATTAACGAAAGCCTTAATAAAATGTTTAAATGACTAAATGTTGTCCATTGTCTGTGTTTAGTATGCCTTTAGCCAATTTCACCTAGGATACTTCATCACATCACTGATTAAATACTGCAGCGCGTTTGCAGAAGTTTAAGGTATACTTTACATTTTAAAAGCGATTGATGAGGTCCTGTCTCCTCCATATAGCCCCCAGTGGAGGCTGTGCTGGCCTCGGTTCCCTGGGCATTGTTCTCCTCTGGCTGCGCCGGCACATCAAAAGGCACTCCATTTACTAATGCAATGTTGTGCAAAACTGAACAGGCCAAAATAATGTCGCACACTTTCTCTGGGGTATACAGCAGCGTTCCCCCCGCTGGTCCAAGACAGAGCCACCTGCCCTTGAGCAACCCGAAGCAACGCTCCACTGTGACCCGTGTGCGTGTGTGCGCACTGTTGAACCTGTGCTCAAAAACAATTGCACAATTTTACCATAGGCTATTTTGAGTTCATTTGCAAAAACATATTTCTGCTTGTATTTATTATTATTTCAAATTTTAATGGGCAATAATTATTTGTCATGTTTAGGCTATTTAACCTATCATATTTTTTTTATTTTACAAAAAAAGTGGTATCAGTAAAAACGTGAAACGCAAAAACAAAAAATCATTTTGTTTTATTCGTTTTAAGAATCCGTTTGATCTGTTCTGAATATGTGGCTGCTTATGCTTAGATGACAGCTGAGGTTTGTTTAATAATTACTTTCAGACTCAGACAGATTTTGCTGTGCTGCACCGCAAATCCACAGACTCAGATTTGCGTACACGAGCTCAGACCTGACGTGAGATCTGATCGTAGCTTCCGCTCACGTCCAAATTGATAAATGCCGAAACTTGCGTGGAAATGGTCGTACGCACGGTTTTCTGCCGTACGTTCGTTTGATAAATGAGGGCCAATGTGTGTGAAACCCTGTGGATGATGGACTGCCAGAAAAGGCAAAACCACCTTGAGTGTCGTCTATTTATTAGTAGGGAGAGCTTTTTAAAATCTTCTGTCTTCGTAGCTTCTGTACACTCACTGTCAAAATAAAATGAACTCAAACAGAAGGGTTTATTAGGTTTTTTTGGAGGAAAATTCATCATTTAAATTAATCGATTAATCTGTAAAAAAGTCGATCGATTAATCGATAGAAAAATAGTCATTAGTGGCGGCCCTACTTATATCTACAACGTGCTGTAGATAAAGGAGAAGTATTATTAGTGTTATTCAGATTGAGTGTCTCATGTTTGCTGCAGCCACTGTGGCCGCAGGTGAAAACTATGGGATCATGTTGAGCGCTGTAACATAGTGATTTGGTAGCACAAGCAGAGAATCGTCATCAAATCTTCAAACTGATTCAGAAATGTTCGTTCCACAACAATATCTATGAACAGTTTGCTAACATGAACTAACATTAGCTTCTGTGAACTGCTGCTCATACGACACAGACTGTCACAGTAACACCCCTGAGTGTGTTGAACCGAGCAGTGGTGCATTTAGTTGCTTATGAATTCCACATTTGAAAGAGGGAGGTTGTGTTACATGGCTGTGTTTTGAAGTGTTTCCTGATATTCTGTTGCTCACAGAAAGAAGCTGACAGGTGTTTCTCTCTCTTGTTGCTGTAGAGAAGAGTAGTAGCAGGAAATGCACAGCTTCCACCAATATTTAAGGTCTGATGAATATCTCAGAACATGATGGTGAAGTTCAGACTTTTTAAGAGATCGTATACACACCAATGTTATTGATCTTAATACTGATACAGTGAGAACATCTTTCTGATGACGTCATGGTAACGATAATGAAACCTTACCAGTTTGTTAACTATGTTTGTTTGCTGAATAAGTTCTTCAGATGCTCACAACAGAATGTAGACGACAAAACTTCATGCACTCAGCTGTCATACACATCAAAATGTTTGATTATAATATGATTTAAATATGTACACGTCTAATACTGTTAAAAGGTTCCTTTTGTTTCGATCCCACTTGACAGCAGTCACTGAATTTTCCCACTCATGCACGTGAACATGAAAGCAGCAGGTAGCCAGCAAAGACAGATCGTCTTTCTCGACTGTAATTGTTAACTAAGTTGTAAAAAAGGTTTCTAATCAAGACGTCCTCATGCTAACTCTTTGGAGACAGACATTTTCTCCTCCTTTATCTGCACATTAAAGCAAATCAAAGATGCAAAGTGTGCAGGTACGAGAGGGAGTGAGGAGAATTATTGTTTCATGTCAAACACAGAAAGATAAGATGAGCTGAACCCTGAGGTGAACAGCAAACTTAGATTGTTATTTAGTCTGATGTGTCAAACTGTCATGAAGTAAACACAAAGTGTCTCTTTCATTGTAACATATCATGTAATTTATGTGTCATTACAGACTTTCTTACTGTGGACTGTCAGAGACTCACTGTGAAGTTGTGGCCTCAGCTCTGAAGTCCAACCCCTCCCATCTGAGAGAGCTGGACCTGAGCCTCAACTCTCTGCTGGATTCAGGAGTGAAGCTGTCTGCTGGACTGGAGAGTCCAAACTGTAGACTGGAGACTCTGAGGTCAGTTTACTGACTGTAGCATGTAGTTTTTCTTATGTGTTCAATTCAACTCCTTGACTGAGGTTCAAAGTTTTGGGTGGTTAATCTACAGGATTGACCTGATCACAAATCTTGTAGCGGTCACTACCCTTTTGGATTAGAAATGTACTCTCGTTGAAAGGGGCACCACCTCCGATTAGGAGGAAAATAAACAGATAGGATTACAGGAAAATTTATCAGTCTCGTTATCTTTTTAGTAAGATCTGAACACATTGACCGTAGTTCTGTAATGACAAATATAGACAGACAACGACTTTGATCAGTAAATGAAGACCTTTCATTTATAATAAAATGATGATTAATAAGTGAATAAGTGAGCATAAAATGAATATAAAACACTTAAAGAAAATTGTTACCTGGTTATGAACTAAAGTACTAACTTGGCGATAGTGATAAAGAATATGATTTGATTTAGTTTATGGCGGATAAACGGACGGGTCGGGTATCACTTAGATCTCTAAATTTGGAATGGTGACATTTCAAAATATTATACGTTACATCAACTTTTGATCACAGCAGTGTCGGGTGTTTTATGTCTGCTTGTTGCAGCGTTGTCAGAGGGCTTCTCCGGTGGGGTCCAGCTGTAGTTCGCTCCAGTCGGCGGCGTCAAGGGCTCCGCAACGGGTCTCTACCCGGTGAAAGGCCGTCACTGCCGGTCGACGAATGCAAGGATCGATGTTATTTTAGTGGCCCGAGCATCCACCACGGTGGATCGGTAGAAGTCTCTGGTTAACTGCCTGGGCAAAACACGCTGGTCCCGCGTTCAGTGCTGGTAGTCAAAAGCCGAAGGCGGACAAAACTTCTTCATTAACTCGTTTAAATAACTTCAAAGTAATCTCGCCGGCCGGACGATAATACCTTCAAACCATAAAAGCTGGCTTTACTGAGGTAGAACAAGAAAGAAAATCAAGCTTGCTGAGCTGGATACAATTACGCGTTACTTTGACGGTCGAGAGGTTAAGGAAAGTACGAAACAAAAGAAGGTCCGGAGAAAATAATTAAGGTTAAGAGGAGTATATATGGCTCTTTGGTGGACCGTGAATCCCAAAGGGAAAAAGAAAAAAGAAACGCGGACAAAAGAAAGTTTGTGGTTTTATCAATGTTGTGACTCGTCACTTTGTGGGCGGTCTCGGGCTCTCATCTTACCGCCGCAAACTTTCTTCGTTTAAAATAAAGGAAATGTCCTATATAATCACGTTGTTATTCGTTTACTTAATTTTCGCACAAAGTAACATATTCTTTATCACTTGTCAATAGATGTTAAGCAGTTGTTTTTAAAACACACCTTAAATGAAAATAGGAACATAATCATGAACACAAGATAACTACGGCAACATACTTTATGAGCATTATAGATTATTAAACGGTGCATGCAATTCCTAATCGATTCGTTGCCAGATTTAACTTTGGCGTTACTACATTAAAAGAAATAGGGGTTAAATGACTCGTTTCAATAAAGATCGCCGGATTATCAATAATTCACAGACGTATTTCAACATGTCAACTGGATGGCAGTATGACCACACGGTAGAAGTTACAGTATAATTGTAATTTCATATCTCAGTAAAAATATAACGTACAGAAGCGGGAATTGAACCATTTTGCAGGCAAACACAAATTGAGTAACATGAACTTGTTTCCTGAATGATTGGACCACAAGTTTACCTTAATTCAGAACTTACCAAAAAGTACTTCAGAACACACACAAGAATGCTCTTAAATGTATGACTGGCGTCTGTTTTCACAGTGAGAGTAGGAGAGAGGAGGAGGTGTTGGGTGTGTTTATGTTGAGATGAGAGAGAGAGGAGAGACAGATAAAACATAGGAAAGGCAACCATTGTTATTCAGTGTCCTTATCAACCAATTCTTGTTGATTCGCCTTTTGGTCTTGTCAGAGGGTACAGTCTTCTCATTAGAATGTTTACGTGTTAATTCCTTTGATTGTGAACAAAGACAATTCTACCCAGGCTCGACCAAAGAGGTCTGAGGGTCGTTGTTGATTCACCCTTTCATCTCCTAAAGGGTGGTTTCTTGAAGTGTCCGAGGACTTGATAGTCTACTGGGAAATGTTACTTTTGTCACCTTTATGACTTTGAGTGTAAAACCACTGAGAAGGTTCCAGGATGTCTGGTAAACATCCTCCCCGGTGTTAATCCAAAGGTCCATTAGTTGGAAAGGAATGCATTTAGAGTTAACACTCACCGATAAATGGCTATCAGTATTGCCACACTAGTGAGGTCCACCTCTGTCCTCGCTACAATCTGAAGAAGTGATTTTAAAATGTTCTGTCTTTCCAAATGGCTGAACAACAAGTGAAGAAAAGAAAAGAGATATTCACTGTTTGAAAGTTTCCACACGACTCACATTGGTGTCGATCAGACAGTGAAGATGATGTCAGCACTGACGAGGCTGTAATGTGTGTGAGGGATGTGAACGATGTCGTAGATCTGATGATAGCAGATGAAAACCGGCTGCAGAGAGTTTGAGCTTCTGTGTAAACAGACAGAGAGACAGGGTCGATAAAGAAAAGGGAGTCATGAATGCAGAGCTCAGTAAAGGTGAAGGAAGGAACTGTGATGATCTTCATGGTATCAGAAGCTGACGCCCCACACAGCTGCTGTGGTGTGGTGTGCATCAAAGCAGAGCTAAGAGTAATAAACAGCAGCCTAACAGCGGCCAAAACAACACGACAGAGCAGGATTCAAAGTCTGTGTGAAGATTTAAAAAAGGACTCTGATGTCATTACTCCAAAAATATCAGTCATAGTGTTTGTGATTCACAACATGAACAGACTGTAAATATATGCAGATTTTATTGTTCAAAGTTCAGTCAAACTTTAGAAGCTTAATAAAGATTAAATTACACATCAAAGTCATTTGAACATGTCAAAAGGTGCAGCATCCTTCAAAAGAACAAGTGTTACACCTGGTTAAAGCCACATGAAGTGATGATTCTGAATGACAGCGTTAAGTTTGAGTTATCTGAGCTTCTATATTATTTCCTGTTATTCTTTCTAACAGATCAAAGTGTTGCTTTGTTTTCATGTCAGCATTGAGGAACTGCCACTAATGAGTCTTTAATGTGCAGAAAGCATGTGGCTGTTATTTTAAGACTTCAACAAATGTGGACATCTCCTTTTATTACATAGACCTACTAAGCCCCCAAATACAGTAAGAATAAGGCCATTTAATAAATGAATGAATGAACAGTGTTTCGTCCAACATGTCTGATGTGTTCATGATTCTCTAATTACAGACGTGACTGAGATCAGCAGCATGTTATTAACCTGTGCTGACATGAAAAGGTGTTTGAATGTTCTGTTGACATTTGGATGATGACTGCAGAAGGCTGACGTCATGATGATCCACAGAACACAATGGAAAAGTCACTCCACTCATTTGAAGGAAAATCTGTAATTTTGTCTTCATTATTTTTCAGATTGAGTGGCTGCAGTTTGTCAGAGATGAGCTGTGCTTCTCTGGCCTCAGCTCTGAAGTCCAACCCCTCCCATCTGAGAGAGCTGGAGCTGAGCCACAACGAGCTGCAGGATTCAGGAGTGAAGCTGCTGTGTGGTTTTCTGGAGAGTCCACACTGTAGACTGGAGACTCTGAGGTCAGAAACCATGTTTTACTTCTGTGCTGAGATGAATATGATGTGAAAGTTGTGTTGACACTAAACTGCAGACATGAGGCTGATATTATACTGATCCACACTGAGTATCTTAATGCTGAAGTCTATTTTCTTCTTCACTGCTTTAGTCCATTGACTGTAGCAGAGCAATGTTGAGTTCCACATTTAAAACCTTCATAGAACAAGAAAAATCCTACACTGTATAATTCACTGTGAACCTGTGAAACACCTGATTTCATCTTTTATTCCACATCATGTTTTTAAATAAATCAGTAATAGAAACATTTATTAATTATTTCAGTTTGTACGAGCAGAAAATAACAAATATATTCAGTATTTTCTTTTTCCAACATTTCGATTAAAATATTTGTTTCTTGTAACGACTGAAAAGTTTAAAGTGAAGATGCTTTGAGTTTATGGCTCCACTATTTCTAAAAGAAATACTGTCCATGTCTTTGTTCACATTCACCAAAATTCATTCGGACATATTTGGCATCTTGGAAACTTTAGTATTTTGAGTCGACTCTTCAGTTATTTTCTGCTGGTTTTTATTGTATTTCTTGTTTGTTGTGTTTGGCTGCACAACATGAGTTTGTATAGATGGAGCCACTGGTGCTTCTTGTGTTACGCTCCTGAAAAATGAGGAGAAATAATCACACAGTGATCGGGTGATGTTTCTCAGACACGTCTGAAGTTCAATGAGGAAAGTGCTGTGATTTCTCCTGGTGAGGGATTAAAAGACCACTTTCAGCGTTACAGAAGACCTCTATTGCAGTTTAAACTCAACAACAAAGAATGAATCAAATGTTTCTAAATATCACATAATTAGCATTACAACCATTTTAATAGTGTTTTAAATATGTGTTTTATTTGAATCAGTCGTCATAAATGTTTGATCTTTTTAACCTAATCACAGATTTTAACATCATCACAGACCAAGAAGCACTAAACTGTAACTTGTATCAGACTATGAGTGTGTTATATTTGAACTTGTCACACTTGCAGAGTTTAAGAGGTGAAGTCGCTGCGTCTTTATTGAAGTAGCAGCATGTTGTCATTAATATTAATGAGAGCTCTTTTTCACTTTGTGTATTTCACACATTTTAACCTGCATCCTGTTGTGTTCAGTAGAGATGTCAACTCTCGTTCACTTCAGTGACCCGGATCTTCGGATCTCGTTCAGCTGAACGATTCGTTCATTACATTCGTTCACCAGGTCGTTCAGTGACATTTCCGGTTTACCTGTAACTCACTCACTCTCACTCGTTCACGAAAAATAAGTTTAGTTTGTGTTCATCTGTCAGTGGTTTACACATCTGTGAATTGACCTGTATACACAGATGCACCTAATCGGGTCGCTCGCTTCGTTCAGTGAACGAGAATGGTCTTCGTTCAGTGAACGAGAGCGAGGGAGAGACAGAGAGAGGGAGAGACAGAGAGAGAGAGAGACGATCGGTCAAGCGATACGTTCAGTTGTTCTCCTAACCAATGATGGTGATTTGATACATTAGATGTGATACAAACAGCCCTCCTCTGAAACGCAATTGGCTCGTGCTAACATCAATCAGTCTGGTTTCCTAAAACAAGAAGTGGGGAGCCGCGAGCGGAGCCAAGTGAACGAAAGGAACGACTTTGATGCATGAAAGTGAACGGATCATTCCGTTCACTGAAAAGATTCGTTCTTTTTGAACGAATCGTTCAGGACCGAAACATCTCTAGTGTTCAGGTGTTTGGAGTTTCCACTTTCTGAACTTCGACCTTCTTAACCTTCTTCAGCTCTGAACACATTATTAAACATTAAAGGATTTCATGCAGGAACATTGTATTCTAACGTCACATCATTTATTCTTTATTCAGATTGTGGGACTGCAGTTTGTCAGAGATGAGCTGTGCTTCTCTGGCCTCAGCTCTGAAGTCCAACCCCTCCCATCTGAGAGAGCTGCAGCTGAGTGACAACAAGCTGCAGGATTCAGGAGTGAAGCTGCTGTGTGGTTTTCTGGAGAGTCCACACTGTAGACTGGAGACTCTGAGGTCAGAAACCATGTTTTACTTCTGTGCTGAGATTAATATGATGTGAAAGTTGTGTTGACACTAAACTGCAGACATGAGGCTGATATTATACTGATCCACACTGAGTATCTTAATGCTGAAGTCTATTTTCTTCTTCACTGCTTTAGTCCATTGACTGTAGCAGAGCAATGTTGAGTTCCACATTTAAAACCTTCATAGAACAAGAAAAATCCTACACTGTATAATTCACTGTGAACCTCTGAAACACCTGATTTCATCTTTTATTCCACATCATGTTTTTAAATAAATCAGTAATAGAAACATTTATTAATTATTTCAGTTTGTACGAGCAGAAAATAACAAATATATTCAGTATTTGCTTTTTCCAACATTTCGATTCAAATATTTGTTTCTTGTAACGACTGAAAAGTTTAAAGTGAAGATGCTTTGAGTTTATGGCTCCACTATTTCTAAAAGAAATACTGTCCATGTCTTTGTTCACATTCACCAAAATTCATTCTGACATATTTGGCATCTTGGAAACTTTAGTATTTTGAGTCGACTCTTCAGTTATTTTCTGCTGATTTTTATTGTATTTCTTGTTTATTGTGTTTGGCTGCACAACATGAGTTTGTATAGATGGAGCCACTGGTGCTTCTTGTGTTACGCTCCTGAAAAATGAGGAGAAATAATCACACAGTGATCGGGTGATGTTTCTCAGACACGTCTGTAGTTAAAGACCAGCTTCAGTCATGTTTCAACACATTCTCTGCTTGAAATAATAAATTGTGTCTGATATGTTTTTGTTCTCCAAAATATGTTTAATTACCTTTTATAAACATCCTCCCAAAGTATCTCTTCCTCCTCCCTCATTAAAAATTCCTGAATCTGCATAGTCCCCGCCCACTCTGCAAATTTCCAACCGCCCCCTCCGTCGCAAAAACAAATCACATCTCTGCCATCGTTTAGTGGGAACTTATTGAAACTTAGCTATATTGAAATGTAGTAATTAGTAGTAGTCACGTTAACGTTAGTAGTCAGTAGTGAGTTTGCAAAAATGACGAGGACAGTTACAGCTGGCTCGTGCAACAATCTGAAAACGTGTTGTTCAGCCTGTCCTTGGTACACTGCAGTTTAAAAGCAGACAGGCCCAGCCGTGGTGATGACTGCTGATGTTGTCCCTGATATGTCTTGTAGCTCA
This sequence comes from Semicossyphus pulcher, assembly GCF_022749685.1. NCBI lineage: Eukaryota > Metazoa > Chordata > Actinopteri > Labriformes > Labridae > Semicossyphus > Semicossyphus pulcher. The sequence goes on along the minus strand of NW_027211648.1, from coordinate 27,462,208 downwards.
TGAGAAACACCACATGGAGGTGTTTACAAGGTTAAACACTTTAAATGAGGAAAGTGCTGTGGGTCGGCTGTGGCTCAGTGGCAGAGTCGGTCGTCTTTCATTCGGAAGATTGGCGGTTCGATCCCCAGCTCCATCAGTCTACGTGTCGAAGAGTCCTTGGACAAGACACTGAACCCCAAATTGCTCCCAGTGTGTCAACGGTGTGTGAATGTGATAACTGAGTGACAGTTGGGCACTTTACGTAGCAGCCTCTGCCATCAGTGTGTGAATGGGTGAATGTGACATGTAATGTAAAAGCAGCTTTGAGTGGTCGCAATACGAGAAAAGTGCTTTATAACAACAGTTAATTTACCATTTACCATTTACCCTGGTGAGGGATTAAAAGACCACTTTCAGCGTTACATCACATGTTTCTAAATATCACATAATTAGCATTTCATCCATTTTTTTTTTTAAATTTTCTTTTTTATTGATTTTCCTTTTTTTTACACAAGACAGGACCAAACAAAAACAAAAAACAAAACAAAAACAAGCTGGGGATAACAACATAAAAAAAAACAAAAATACATTATACAGCACAGGGTGAAACACAACGGGAGCCAAATAAAGAGAAATAATATAGTTGTTTTTTTTATACAAATGCTCTGGTCATTATAGCAGAAATATTTACATTAATGTAATCAAGAAATGGTTTCCATATTCTTTCAAAGGCATTTGTTTTATAGTGCAGGAGACAGGTCAGAAAGTCCAGAGGTATATATTCCATTATTGTCCTGTGCCATCCCACAACTGAGGGGGCCTTATCCGAGATCCAGTGCTGAAGAATATTTTTCCTGGCACTAAATGTCATAACATTATACAGTTTTTTCTGATATATATCAGTTACACGGCCACTGGGAAGACCCAGAAGGAGGGAAACCGGGTCAAGTTCAAGCTCCTTCTTCAGAACCTTTTGTATTTCAAATAAGACATCACTCCAATACTTCTGTATCTCAACACAGGACCAGAAACAGTGAGTAAGATAACCAATTCCCATCCTACAGTTAAGACAAAGTGGGGAGACATCCTTTCTGTATTTAGAGAGACGGTTGGGGGCAACATGTGCTCTATGCAGTATCTTAAGTTGCATCGCTGTTGTCCGATTACAAACTGTGATCTTCCTTGCATTATCCCAGATGTCATCCCACATCTCCTCAGTTATAACAACACCCAGCTCCCTCTCCCAGACCGCTCCCAGCGCCCGAGCACCGAGACTTGAGCGATCCCTCAGACCGGCATAAAAGGTTCTAATGGAAGCATCCCCCTGAGAAAGAAGCACTTGTTTTTCTATCTGTGTGACATTAACATCAGCAAGCAGCGATGTGTCTTTTATAATAAAATCTCTGACCTGAAAATAACAAAAAAGATCATTTCTTGATATGCCATATTTTTCCATAACTTGATTGAAAGTCATGAGGGTAGGGCCATCAAAAAGGTTCCCCAAGGAAGACATTCCCTTAGCTGTCCAGCATTTGAAAGCTGTGTCCAAGGTCCCTGGGAGAAAGTCAGGGTTATCAGTAATTGGGGTGAAAACCGATGTTAGTCCTGATCTGCCTTCCATATGCTGTGTGATCCTCCATGCTCTAATAGTATTAATTGTAACAGGATTGCTGCAAAACTTTTTAATACATTTCAGTTTATCAATAAAAAGTAGATTTTTTAGGGCACACTTGGATAGGGACTTCTCGATATCAAGCCAGATTGAGGAAGCATCCAATCCAATCAGCTATATATCTTAGATGGGCACTCAATTGATATCTTTTAATATCTGGGAGATCCAGCCCACCCATAGCACTTGGTAACTGCAACACCGACATCCTGATCCTTGGTCTTTGCTTACACCAGATAAAAGAACTAAACCAACCATTCAGTTTTTTCACTATTTTATGATTGAATAAGATGGGAATCATTTGTATTGGATAGAGCAAACGTGGAAGGATATTCATTTTCAGAAGTGAGATTCGGCCCAGCCATGATATGGGAAGATTGTTCCATCTCTCCATATCTTGTTTGATTTTATCTAATAGTGGGTTAAAGTTGGCTTGAAACATCTGATTAAATTTAGGTGTAATATATATACCCAAATATATGAAACCTGCAGGGGACCACTTGAATGGGAAAGGATTAGGGTTATCTGGCGGTTGTTGCAAATTACCCAGAGGCATCGCCTCTGATTTGGAGAAATTAACTTTGTATCCAGAAAAGGCAGCAAACCGGGCAATAATCTGAACAAGACGAGGGACTGATACGGAGGGGTTTAACATGAACAACAACACATCATCTGCATATAATGTAATTTTATGTGATTTTTCACCCACATCCAATCCAGCTATTAAAGGGTCTCGTCTGATAGCTTCCGCTAGAGGTTCAATTGCCACTGCAAACAAAGATGGTGATAAAGGACAGCCCTGTCTGCTACCCCTCTGGACCATAAAATTTGTGGACCTAAGTCCATTGGTTATGACTGCAGCCATTGGCTGGGTATACAGGACCTTCACCCATTTAACAAAGCTATCACCTAAGCCGAACCGTTCAAGTGTAAAAAATAAATAAGACCATTCAACGCGGTCAAAAGCTTTTTCCGCATCTAGGGAAATCACAAGCCCATCCACTGACTGCTGTCAGATAGTTGAATAATATTTAGCAATCTTCTAATGTTGTTATAGGAATTAGGGCCCTTAATAAAGCCAGTTTGATCCTCCTTCACTATACTTGGTAGAAGGCCTTCTTAGCGTCTTGCTAAGACTTTGGAAAGAATTTTTAAATCTTCATTCAGCAGCGAGATCGGCCTATACGAGGCGCAATCCTCAGGGCATTTCCCTTTTTTAAGAATCAGAGAAATATTGGCTTCTCTTAATGATGGTGGGAGGGTGCCACATTCAAAGGAGTGGTTGAACATATTCATCATAGGCTCTAATAAAAGACTTTGAAATTCTTTATAGAACTCGCTACCGAGACCATCACTGCCTGGTGCTTTGCCTGTTGGAAGGAGTTGAATGGCCTCACGCAGTTCAGCCGCTGAGATCAGGGCATTTTTAATTTTAGATTTCTGATCTTGTGATACAGTTTGGAGATCGAGTTCGGAGAAGAAAGCTTCCATTAATGTGTTGGCATTGCTAGCTTGTTCCGACTGATATAATTTCGTATAAAAATTTCTAAAAGTGTCATTAATTAGTTTAGAATCAGAAGAGCAAGTCCCTGACCCGTCTTAAATTGACTCAATGATTTGAGAGGCCCTTCGTCTTTTGTTAAATTGGATAAATATCTTCCTGGTTTGTCACCATGTTCAAATAACCTTTGTTTTGCATATCCTAATTTTTCCCCCGCCTTCTTTGTTAACAAGGAGTCTAGTGTAGAGCGAATAGCAGTTATTTCCTTCAGTTTAGCTGCTGTAGGTTTCTTGACATATTCCCTCTCTGATATACTTCACCTTTTTTCTTATAAAGCTTGTTGTTCCATATTTTTACGTCTTTTGGTAGCAGTATAGGATATGATTAACCCCCTGGCATAGGCCTTGGAGGTCTCCCAAAGCAGAGATGAGTTGTAAGCAGAGGGGGAGTTAATGGAGAGGAAATGCCTAAATTCTGTAGTGAAATATGATATGAATTTGTGATCTTTTAGAATTGAGTTGTCCATCTCCAGCTTGTGGGTTTTTTGGAAAGTTTTCTAAATGTAATGTTCATATATACTACCGCATGGTCTGATATTATAATGTTTCCAATTGAACAGGAGACAACAGATTCTACAAACTGTTTGGGGGCAAGAAAGTAATCAATTCTTGTGTAACAATTGTGAGGGTTAGAAAAAAAGGTGAATTCTTTATCTGCAGGGTGAAGTGTCCTCCAAACGTCCACATATCCAAAGTCCTCACAGAGACCAATGATTTCGACTGTTTTGATAGGGGTAAGGCACCTAAAGGAAACCTGTCCATCAAAGGATTCAGAAGACAATTAAAGTCACCTCCTACAAAAGTTCTATCCACCGCAAGATCAGATAACTTGGCAAATGTCTCCATCAAAAAATTAAGGGGATGGCATGGAGGACAGTAAACATTTAAGAGAGCAAAATCCTCCCCATGTAAGGAGGCTGAAATAAGTACATACCGTCCATATTTATCTTTGATACATCTCACCCCTCTGCTTTTGGTGGTGAAAGATGAGAAATAGACTTGATCAAAGCCGCACTACTGCAACTTTGAATGCTCCTCATCATTCAGGTGTGTTTCTTGCAACATAGCGATGTCAATCTTTTCCTTTTTTAAAGATAGCAATATTTGTTTCCTTTTGATGGGCGAGTGGCTTCCCCGAATATTCCAAGTGCACAGTCTCAATGTGTCACAGGTCATAACATTTTTTACTGAAAAGATTTAGGCTTCCAAATGTATTAACATCCCTACGCCCATCCTGCACCTGATTGTATCCCAGCTCAGAAACAAATAACAGAAAACACACATTAGAAATAACAGATGTGCCAACAGCACTGTTGGAGGAACCTTCCCCACGCGATAACCAGGGGATTACCATAACCTTCTTCATAACTTCTCTTACAGCTCCAAGCTCAAATAACACCACCAGAATGATAATGATATCCACCCTTAAACAATGCCCCCACAAAAAAACTAATTAAAATACTCTCTGTATTATTGGTTTACACATCATGTTATCAGCCACCCATAAACAAAGGATAGTAGGGCAAAGGTTGACATTTGAAATGGTTCAGTTTGACTTTATGAGTCAGCATCATTATTCAAATAGATATATTATCCGCCCATAAACAAACTTAGTTCAAAACAACGTCTTCATCCAGATAGATAACCTGCCCATAAACATAAACAGATCGACTGGTGACTCGCGTGTAGTTCACCTGAGAGTGTCAACAAAAGCCATGGCTTTAGCTGGGGAGTCAAAGCTCCTGGCTTCCCCACCATGGATTATTTTCAGCGTAGCCGGGTAGAGCATCATGTATTTAGCTTCAATGTCCCGCAGCCGCTTCTTCACATCATCAAACCCTTTTTGTTTGCGCAGAACCGCGGCTGACAGATCCTGGAAAAACATGATGCTCGACTCTTGGTACCTCACGGTCCCGCTGCGTCTTGCGGCGTCCAACACCCTCTGTTTGTCAGCGAAGTTGTGAAACCTGATTAGGACAGATCGCGGTCGCTTGTTCGGCCCCGGCTTCGGAGCTGGTGTGCGGTGAGCTCTTTCAATTTTCACCCGGCCGGCTTTCGTCTCCAGCCCGAGCAGGCTGGGTATCCAGCTCTCGAAAAACGTTGCTGGGTTACTACCCTCCGCGTCTTCTGGTAAGCCAATGACCTGTACGTTTTTTCTCCTGCCTTTGTTCTCAAGATCGTCGACATGCTCGGCCATGCTTTGTAATTGGTTTTCAAGCACCTGAATCCGCTGTTCTGCCGCCTCTGAGGTGTGTTCAGCCGCAGAGATCCTGTTCTCTGCCTCAGTGGTTCTTTCCTCAATTTTTTTCAGCTGCCGAGTGTGGGCCTGTAGAATTTGGGATAGTGGCCCCAGCTTTTCATCAATCACCCTGGTTATGTTTGCCGTTATTTCCTGAATAGTTTGACGAAAAGCCGGGTCAAGGACATCCTCGGTGTTAGCTATTAGCGGTTGTTGCTCTTCTTCCACCGGGGAAAGGTCAGGCAAGCTAGCAGTAGCTTCTGGTCTGTTCGTCTTGGCAGATTTTCTACTTTCTTTTGGTGGCATTTTGTCCTGGCGTCTCAGAAAATACTCATCGATGCTCATATTAAAATACCCGAAAAGAAAGTTGTCGTGAATATTGAATTGGGCGGAGTTATGTTGTAAATATCAGTGCAGTGGTGCGGAGCTCAGAACAGTCACGCGTAGCCACTCTCTACGCCACCATCTTGAGTCCCCCCATTTCATCCATTTTAATAGTGTAACAATTTTTAAAGGAACAATATGCAACATTGACAGCTAGCGTCTTAAAAGGGTACTGCAGTCCAAATTCCAAATATTGGAGAGCGTTTCCTCCCCCCGCCCCTCCTCCCCAGATTTGAAGCTCAAGCGGGTTGCCAGGTTGAGGACGCTGAACCTATTCGAACACAAGACGTGCTCTTTGAAAATGACAAGTAATGAGTCCTGTGCCCCAATTTGTTTCATATCTGGCAACCTGGGGTCACGAAATGGGCAGTGGGCGGGATCACGCAGACCAAAACACACACAGACGTTTCACACCGGAATTAAATTTTAAAGGAGAACATAATGGCTGCAGCATTGTTGTTGGAGAAGCCAGTATTTCAACTAAATATGTTTCCTTAATCTCTGATGACATATCATGGTAATTTTATGATAAATACAGTAAATATATTTCTTTACTTGAATCAGTCGTCATAAATGTTTGATCTTTTTAACCTAATCACAGATTTTAACATCATCACAGACCAAGAAGCACTAAACTGTAACTTGTATCAGACTATGAGTGTGTTATATTTGAACTTGTCACACTTGCAGAGTTTAAGAGGTGAAGTCGCTGCGTCTTTATTGAAGTAGCAGCATGTTGTCATTAATATTAATGAGAGCTCTTTTTCACTTTGTGTATTTCACACATTTTAACCTGCATCCTGTTGTGTTCAGGTGTTTGGAGTTTCCACTTTCTGAACTTTGACCTTCTTAACCTTCTTCAGCTCTGAACACATTATTAAACATTAAAGGATTTCATGCAGGAACATTGTATTCTAACATCACATCATTTATTCTTTATTCAGATTGATTGACTGCAGTTTGTCAGAGATGAGCTGTGCTTCTCTGGCCTCAGCTCTGAAGTCCAACCCCTCCCATCTGAGAGAGCTGGAGCTGAGCCACAACGAGCTGCAGGATTCAGGAGTGAAGCTGCTGTGTGGTTTTCTGGAGAGTCCACACTGTAGACTGGAGACTCTGAGGTCAGAAACCATGTTTTACTTCTGTGCTGAGATTAATATGATGTGAAAGTTGTGTTGACACTAAACTGCAGACATGAGGCTGATATTATACTGATCCACACTGAGTATCTTAATGCTGAAGTCTATTTTCTTCTTCACTGCTTTAGTCCATTGACTGTAGCAGAGCAATGTTGAGTTCCACATTTAAAACCTTCATAGAACAAGAAAAATCCTACACTGTATAATTCACTGTGAACCTCTGAAACACCTGATTTCATCTTTTATTCCACATCATGTTTTTAAATAAATCAGTCATAGAAACATTTATTAATTATTTCAGTTTGTACGAGCAGAAAATAACAAATATATTCAGTATTTTCTTTTTCCAACATTTCGATTCAAATATTTGTTTCTTGTAACGACTGAAAAGTTTAAAGTGAAGATGCTTTGAGTTTATGGCTCCACTATTTCTAAAAGAAATACTGTCCATGTCTTTGTTCACATTCACCAAAATTCATTCGGACATATTTGGCATCTTGGAAACTTTAGTATTTTGAGTCGACTCTTCAGTTATTTTCTGCTGGTTTTTATTGTATTTCTTGTTTGTTGTGTTTGGCTGCACAACATGAGTTTGTATAGATGGAGCCACTGGTGCTTCTTGTGTTACGCTCCTGAAAAATGAGGAGAAATAATCACACAGTGATCGGGTGATGTTTCTCAGACACGTCTGAAGTTCAATGAGGAAAGTGCTGTGATTTCTCCTGGTGAGGGATTAAAAGACCACTTTCAGCGTTACAGAAGACCTCTGTAACCACCATTTCTTAGTTAGAAGTTTGTTAATATTCTTTGAATAGTATAATTTGCTTGAGTACAACGAGTATTATATGTCTGTTAAATTTAGGGAATATTGCTAAACATTAAATGTAATTTATTCTTGCATTTCCCTTCTGTAAATTTCTTACCGTCCTGTGCAGCTTCCACAGTCATGTGACTAATTGACAGAAAATGAGTCTTTTTATTTTAATATATTCTGTAAAAGTTCAGTAAACGAGTGATGGCAGAGCAACACGGTTGTTTTACCGTGCCTGTGGACTAAACACGTAAAACATTGTCGTGTGGTTACCATAAGAAGTAATTGTGGAGAAAGATGACCACTACAAGCTCTGTTGCAGTTTAAACTCAACAACACATTAATCAAATGTTTCAAAATATCACCTAATTAGCATTACAACCATTTTCTTTTTTTTTTTTACAATTTTGTTTATTGGAAATTAAATGACATACGCTAAAGTGCAATGGGTTGTACAGGAATATAAATGTAATGTAAAGTATAGCCTAAACTAAGGCAACAACTAGAACACAACGTAACATTTACATTACAACCATTTTAATAGTGTTTTAAATATGTGTTTTATTTGAATCAGTCGTCATAAATGTTTGATCTTTTTAACCTAATCACAGATTTTAACATCATCACAGACCAAGAAGCACTAAACTGTAACTTGTATCAGACTATGAGTGTGTTATATTTGAACTTGTCACACTTGCAGAGTTTAAGAGGTGAAGTCGCTGCGTCTTTATTGAAGTAGCAGCATGTTGTCATTAATATTAATGAGAGCTCTTTTTCACTTTGTGTATTTCACACATTTTAACCTGCATCCTGTTGTGTTCAGGTGTTTGGAGTTTCCACTTTCTGAACTTTGACCTTCTTAACCTTCTTCAGCTCTGAACACATTATTAAACATTAAAGGATTTCATGCAGGAACATTGTATTCTAACGTCACATCATTTATTCTTTATTCAGATTGAGTCGCTGCAGGTTGTCAGAGATGAGCTGTGCTTCTCTGGCCTCAGCTCTGAAGTCCAACCCCTCCCATCTGAGAGAGCTGGAGCTGAGTGACAACAAGCTGCAGGATTCAGGAGTGAAGCTGCTGTGTGGTTTTCTGGAGAGTCCACACTGTAGACTGGAGACTCTGAGGTCAGAAACCATGTTTTACTTCTGTGCTGAGATTAATATGATGTGAAAGTTGTGTTGACACTAAACTGCAGACATGAGGCTGATATTATACTGATCCACACTGAGTATCTTAATGCTGAAGTCTATTTTCTTCTTCACTGCTTTAGTCCATTGACTGTAGCAGAGCAATGTTGAGTTCCACATTTAAAACCTTCATAGAACAAGAAAAATCCTACACTGTATAATTCACTGTGAACCTCTGAAACACCTGATTTCATCTTTTATTCCACATCATGTTTTTAAATAAATCAGTAATAGAAACATTTATTAATTATTTCAGTTTGTACGAGAAAAAAATAACAAATATATTCAGTATTTTCTTTTTCCAACATTTTCCTCCAAAGTCGCATCATTTATTCTTTTTTCAGATTGAGTCTCTGCAGGTTGTCAGAGATGAGCTGTGCTTCTCTGGCCTCAGCTCTGAAGTCCAACCCCTCCCATCTGAGAGAGCTGCAGCTGAGCCACAACAAGCTGCAGGATTCAGGAGTGAAGCTGCTCTCTGATCTTGTGGAGAGTCCACACTGTAGACTGGAGACTCTGAGGTCAGTCCATGTTGGCTTCAGCAGTATTGTACTAAACACAGTTATTATCACAGCAAAGATCCAGTATTGTCTGCTAAACCTCCAACCCTCCCAGTGGCTGCTGTCCTCAGTGAAGCTGTGAGAGGAGAACAGTGACAGGCTTCAGGATTGGACAGAAACACAGAGAGAGAACAGACAGCCAATCAGATCAGCACGAAGCTTGTTGTGATCACGTGTTTGATTTGATGTGAAGACAACTGTTGTTGTTGTGTTCATGTGTACAGGACATTAAGCTGGATTACAGCTGACAGCATCACAAGATGTTTAGAGACAGTGGTCCTCGTTCATCAAACTGTCGTACCATCAAATCTGATCTCAAAGTGTTCGTTCTCTCATTTCAGCACTAAACAATTCATCAGTTCATCTTTGTCACAGCTCTGAGATCAGTCTGCCTGAAGCCTGCAAATCACTGTCTGTTATTACACTGTTGATTATTGACTTTTAATGTAGCAAGTATATTGTTAGCTTTCTCGCTAATAGCTGAGCAGACAAGAAATATCTCCTGTTGCAGAGTGGTGTCCAAGACCTGTTTTATTTACTGGAGGAGTGAATAATGTTTCCATGTTATTAGAAGTAGGGATGGGCATTTGAAGGCATGTCAATATTCCAATATTATATTAAAAAAAATCGGATATCCAGTTAACCTCACTACAAAAACAAAGTGTAGCACACAGCGCTGTTTAAAGTGCGCATCAGTTAGACTGGCCTACATCGGCGACTTCACAACACAAGAGTCTCTGTTTGTTACTCACACAGGGACGCACAGTAGCGCTCTTCCTCATCAGGAACAAGCAGTGTATTTGCTGACAGTGAATAACATTGTTTATGGGACAGAGCGCTCATTCTGCCGCACGCTGTCTCTAATACACGCAGAAACAGACGCACACTCACACACACGGAACTAAGAGGTAAATTATTATAATCCTCAAGCATAACTCCCTGTGGCGCTGATATTAATACACTGTCCAGGAGAATACAGGAGAATACAGCCATGTGATCCTGTCCGATCCTGACGGATTTAAATAATGAATTAGTTACGCTGCTGTGCCAGGCATGTTTTTTCTTTATTTCTACTTTTTACACATTTTAAATGACATTGGTATACATGTTTAATGAACAATATGTGATTAATATAGCTAATGTATAATATTTAATGAACTTTAGGCACACAAAACAATCCATAAGCTACAGCTATAGTCGAATACCCACGTCATTTAGAATAATGGAGTACTTGAATATCCGTGCCCATCCCTAATCAGAACATTATGGAATGGTAATGATTGTTCCAGGTATCAGTCAAACCCTCAGGTGTTAGCGGCTCTGGCCTCCATGAGTCCACAGATTCCTGATAATGGACACCTCGTCGGGCATTATCCCTGACAGAAAAAATGTCACAGAGAAACTGATTTGAATCCATGTTTACAGTAAGCAGTGAATATGTCTCTGTTTCTGCAGTCATGATGCGTTCAGGGTCTCTCAGCAGTTAAGTTCCACTGTGTACTTAAGTCCTGTTCAGACTTGTGGTATGAACAGACTGAAGTCTCTGCTGGTCTTTAAACTGGATGTGCTGCCTCGCTGACTGACAGCTGATGAGGGCCTCTCTGTAAACACTGATATATGACTTCTGTTGTCTGTCTTCTTCTCTCATCAGGTGGAAGTATTGATCTCTGTCAGAGTGTGAGCGATCAGGAGGATGGTCGTGTATCAGAGGATCAGCTGTGTCCTGATGATCCAGAGAGGGTGAAGCAGCAGCATCTGCTTGTGTGTGTGGAGGCTCTGACTGGGCCATGTTACTGGGAGGTAGAGTGGAGAGGAGAGCTTCATCCAGCAGTGACTGACAGAGGAATTGTTGGAAAAAAATGTGCCTGGATGATGCATTTGTCATGAGTGTGATCACTTAAAGTTGTTGCTATGGGACTTTTCAGTCCCACAGGAGGGAATGTTTGAAAAACATTTGAAACTTTATAATGAAATGTTTTAGAGTTAAAGTTATATATCCAAAAGTTTTACAATCAAATGTTTTAGAGTTGAAGTTATATATCCAAAAGTTTTATAATCAAATGTTTTAACTGAAACTTTATAATCAAATGTCTTAAAGGTAAAGTTTTTTATGGTCAAAATGTAGTTAACGTTTCTATTGTCCAATGCCTTCAAGTTTTACAGTCACATGTTTTATAGTTCAGGTTTTATTGTCAAATGTTTTAAAGTAAGTTCTTATAATCCAATGCTCTAAAGCTCTAAAGTAGAATCCTAACAAGCTGAGGGCAGAGAGCCAGAGTTGAGGGAGGGGGGCTCCAACAGGTGGTGGCACAAGTCTGCCACTTGTGACACACTAACTAATTAGGCAGAGACCTGACAATGGGGAAAAAACGTGCCGGAGCCCAGCGAGGGAGGAGTTTAGAGTATATAAGACCGAGCAGCTAATGTGTGGGCAGTCTTATCCGGATGGACTCGGGTTTATTTGTTTGTATTTATACGGGAATAAACTCTTTTTGCATCAGATTCTGCCAGTCTCTAGTGTTTGCTTGTCCGAGTTTTTTCAAGACTTTGACTATATTTTTAGGAGTTTTTAGAACCTATTGGAGATTGACATTAAGTGGCAGACAAGAGGGTTCGGGGAACTTTTTTGCCACAACAGAATCACACCCAGTGGAGATGACTCTCGGTGCTGTAGTCCAAACTGCTCTGAGATCAGCTCCACTGTCAGACACAAAGTCCATCATCATCCCCGTGTGTTCCTCTGGGTGTGACAGAGTATCATCACAGTATGTGGACTGCTCTGCTGCTGCTCTGTCCTTCTACACAGTCTCTGCAGACACACTGAGACTCCTCCACTCCTGCTGCTCCACACTCAACCACCTCCTCCACCCTCCAGCTGGACCTGGACTTTACTTTGTCTTTATTTCTGAACCCAAAGTGACCACTTGTGATCAGATCTCACTTTCCCGCTCTGTATGCAAACAAACACGGAGCCTCGTTCACCTTCATGAGACTTTAAAAAACATCAAATAATAAGAAAAACTGTGATGCAGACTCGCAGCACAGAGAGGGAGAGCTGCTGTGCACGAGCACAGAGGGAGGGAGGGAGGGAGCGGGTGAGTACGGACTGAAGTGATGACGTGATATAAAACTGTGTTTGGTCATGAAGCCTGATGTTCCTCTGCAGTTCAGTGTTTATCAGTGAAATATATGAAGTACAACAGACTGGAGTCTCTGTTAACAGTGAAGAAACAGACAGAAAGTTCTGCGTGATTAACACACAGATCCACGTTATGAAACATCTGTCTCCTCCCCGCGCAGCGTTATTATAAACTATGATGAACGGCTCGCGGGCACAGACTGTATAAAAAGATATATACATACATACTTGACATATATAGTCCTTTATATACAGTCATTGCTCGCAGGTAACAGCTCCCGCTCGTGTCATTCACAGCATGTGGAGACGTAGTTCGTCCTTTATAGCGGACTGTGCACAGAAATACGGGACAGATTGGGACCTTATTGAGTCAGGGGCACGAGAAACACACAGATCTGTGTCCTCGCTGCGCTGCATGATTATAAACTCTGATAGGCTGCTTGTGGATCACAGCTCTTACCGTCTCTCCTCCTCCCTCGTCGGTTTGGGGTCGTCCTGTATTAAAACATTAACAGCAGTCTCTCTCACTGAATAAATACAGATACGATCTGTCTGTCTGCGCTTTGCTCCGACTGAAGACAGAGAAATAAAAACTAGATTTTCAACAGACACAGCAGAGAAATATTAAATCACACAGGAATGAGAGGCGAGCGGTTTCCCTGGATCCAAGTGATCGTTGCCATGGATACGAGGAGTTAGTTGATGCGGTCCAGAGGACTCTTTAGACCTGCTCACAGTCAGCCAGCTGCTGCAGGTCATGTGCCCCGTCGTGTCAATATTAAACTTTAACAGCATATAAGGATGGCCGGTTAGTGAATAAAGGTTCAGTTAGCTCATCACAAACTGCTTGTAGTGCGTACAGTCTGATGGCAGCTTCATTTGGAACCAGTTCCATAGTGAGTGATTATGACCATGAAATGTTTTAAAGCATCATGGACACTAAAAAATGAAACCTGATTAAGATTGAAGATCTTAAATCAAGGCAACATGAGCTTCTTTTTAAAGAGAGTTTTCTTCTTACCAGGCAGTTTGTAAGTCAGACAATTTCACTTTTTTCAAGCTTTTTTGTCCTTAAAGCTCCTGTGAGAAGTTTTTATCTGCTTATGAAACAGGCTGTAATTAATACTGACGCCTCTATGTGACCTACAACTGCAAACGAGAGCATCAGGAAGAAGATTGATTATTTCTTGAAACTTGTAGAGCAGAAGAAGGTGTGGAGTGAAAGAAATATGGTTAACGTTGGACACATTGTTCAAAAGTATATTCAAAGTAAATATTATAACTTTATGCAAATATTTACTGATGGATCTAAAGATCCAGGAAGTGGACTTGTAGGATCAGGAGTGTTTATACCAGAATTTGATATAGTTAGATGTAAAAGAATGAATGATTGCTTGTCTGTGTATACAGCAGAAATAGTTGCTATAATTTTAGGATTACAATGGGTAGAAGAGGTAAGGCCAGAGAGAGTCGTCGTCTGTTCAGATTCTACTGCAGCACTCAGCAGCCTGAATTCTAAAGAAACAATAAGAGATGATTTATGGATGGAAATATGTACAATAATGCTGAGACTGCAAAGGATTGGAACTAATGTACAGTGTTGCTGGGTTCCTGCTCATGCTGGGGTGGAGGGTAACCAAAGAGCAGATAAGATTGCAAAGAGAGCCTTGAAATGAGATGAAGATAAAATATTGAAAGTTCCTTTTGGAAAAGGGGAAGCCAAATCACTAATAAGAACGGCAGTGAGGGACTCGTGGCAGAAGAAGTGGGACATGGATGTCAAAGGGAGGCACTATTATAACATACAAAAATCAATTAAGGTTAAGTCATATAAAGGGAAGTGCAGAAAAGAGGAAGTGGCAGTGGCAAGGTTAAGATTTGGACGTACTGGATTGAAATCAACTCTTTATTTAATGGCAAAGTGTGGTTCAGAAAAGTGTGATGCATGTGATGTTCCTGAGAATGTTGGACATGTCTTTATGAAGTGTCAGAAATATAATGCAGAGAGAAACATATTGCATGTCAAGATCGGTAGGTTAGGACGGGGATGGAATTTGGAAGGGATTTTAGGGATGGGTGAAAATGTAAACGTGGCAAAGCACTCATTATGTTTCTGAGAGAAACAGGACTGTATCGTAGGATATAAGAATATTATTCCTATTATCTATTTTATATCATTTTTTAATTAATTAATTGATTTATTATGTTACTTAACCTGAGGTACAGTATCAGCCCATGATGATACACACTCCGGTATAGTAGGTGGCGGTATGCACCTTTTAATGTTGGTTGCAATCCGCCATAATCTCAGCCATAGACGGATTATCATGACCACGGGCCCTGGACACAAACTCGGCACGGGCCCCTGCCTACACACGCAAACAGTGCGCGCGCAAAGGCGGTCTTCCCATTACGCACATAACAACACCGGGCAACACACAACCACACAAAATTACTGTCATTTTAGGTCTATTTTGTTCGGCACCTGCCATGTACAGGACAATACACATATTATGGGAGAGACAGCAAGCTCAAATAGCCAGCCCTTGCAGTATTATGGAGTAAAACACATCTTAATTAAAATATAACCACCTAAAACAAGTCGTGAAAGTAATAAAGGCAACATGAATGAACATCAATAAAGAGCCACAGCTACGACCACACAAAACCACAGTGAAACTACTCACCTAAACCATCGGCATTTTCCTGGCCTTCTTCAAGGAAAAGTCCTTGATAAGGTCATCAAAGTCCAACTCTTGGACCAGTTCGGCCTCTATGGCCATGAGAGACAAACTGTTAAGGCGTCTCTGGGTCATTTTTGTCCCAAGTTCATTTTTATCCTGGCCATTTGAGAAAATGACCGTTCTCCCTCGCAGTTTTTTGACAGAAGCATCAGATACAGTCTTACGGCAATGTACACATTAGGAAATGTTGACTGTAATCCACAATCAAGTATTGTTTTAAGACATTTCGATGGAGGCACATTCTGTCAGTCTGATCTGATGAAAGATCTGAAGTGAATCAGTTCATTTCCAAGATTGCTGTCAAAGGCAAGTGTGTTCGCTTTGTCAATTAACTCACGGTCGGATGTGTTTTCCGAGATGAAAAGAACACCAAACAGATCACACAAGTGCTTGTATGCATCAATTCTGTGGCTGAGACAGCTGACTAACTTATCGATAGCCACATTGAATGTTTCTATTCGGAATTTGCTTTTCCCATCAAATACCGCATCTTTTTCTGCGCTGTCATCCTCAAATCGTTTGCGCTTTCTGGTGCGCTGGAGGTCATATTTGTACGTCTGGCACACGCCTGGCACAGATAAGGCTTCCTTTTCAAAGTCTGTGAAAAGATCTCTCTGTGCTGATATATCTCTGTCACGCAGGGATATAAGAAGGCGCACAGCTGTCTTGAGCTCTATGTCCGCTTTTTGGAACTGTAAACTTTTCAGTTGGAATCGAGTCAGAATGGTATTCCAGAAATTAGCCATGAATGCATTTTCCAGTTTATTTAATTGTACAGCGAGTGTGCTGGCCTCACTTCAGGTGTCTCTTTTCTCTTTTCATCTTCAGCTATGCTCTCTAATGCCTCCCTTATTTTAACGTAGTTTTGCCAAAGAGCTTTAGTCGAGTCTGCTCGGCAGCTCCACCGAGTGCAGAATGTGTTCAAGGATTGCAGTAAATCAAAATACTGTCCCACTTCTAGACTGCTTACCTCTATGCTGTTTACACCCACTAAATTTAAAGAATGGGCAGCACAAGGCACATAGTGGATTAATGGGTTTCTTTGCTTCAGATGTGCCTGTAGTCCATTGTACCGGCCCAACATGTTGCTGGCATTATCGAATGATTGGCCTCTACAATTAGATAAGTCCAGCCCAAGATTCTCCACCATGGCAGTCACACAATCTGCCAGACTTTGGCCTGTATGGCTCTGAATTGGCTCAAATGCCAGGAAACGCTCCACTATGTTGCCTTGCTAACAAATCTGAAGATAAATGTTAACTGATCAACATGAGAGAGGTCGGGAGTGGAATCTACAATGACAGAGAAATATTTTGCATCTCGGAGCTCTTCTGCAATTACTTGCCTGGTTTTTTCTCCCATCATGTCAACGAACTTCTCACATATTGTTGACGACAGATATGAGACGCTCCCTCTGCCCTTCTGACCATATGTTTTAATATGCTCTGCCAGAAATGGGTCAAATTGGGATATTAACTCTAATATCCCCAAATAGTTGCCGTTATGTGGCGATCCAAGGAGCTCGTCATTCCCTCTGAATGCCAGTCCTCTTTCTCCTAAAAACTTGATCACTGCCACTACACGTCGCAGAACATCCCTCCAATATCCCCTCACATCCGAAGTTTGCTTTCTCAGGGCTGAGTCGATTGTGCCAGTTCCACTCATCCTCTGCATCAGTGTCAGCGTGTTGGACATATGGACTGGGCTCCTCTCATGTTCTGAGATGTGATGCGAATGTTTCCAGTCGCAAAAACCGTCCACAAATGCATTCTTTGTTGCCCCAAAAAGTTTGCAGGCAAAGCAAAACACATGTCCAGTTGATGGAAAGAGTCGGTCTAGACCTGCTCTTTCTGTAAAGTGTCTCGAGATAACCCTGGTTATGATTTGGCGCTATACAAATAAAATTTGATTGATTGATTGATTGATTGATGGTGAATACACCACCCATTCTCGTGGTGCTAGTTGTCCATTAGGCAGTCGACTGCACATCATGTCATTGGTTAATGAACGAACCCGACCACCTAAACCGCAGTCTCTTGTCGATACAGGGTATTTTGCTCGTCTGTTGTGAAACGAAGAGGGCCCTCTTTCAATGAGAACACTCTTAGCTTTGTCACTATATGTATATCCCCACAGCGCAGGATCAGTAACAGTTTCACACCAGGAGTCTTCATCATCATCCCTCTGCTGTACGGCACTCTCAGGTTCGCTCCCGGCCGCTAACATCTCATCCTCCGCTGGCGATGTAAGAGGACTTTGCTCAGGCTGACCTGGCTTGGCCGCCTGGCCCCTGCTGCTGCTGCCCGCCGTAGTACTGCTAGCATTGTCCGCTGCGGTGTCCGTAGGAGGCAGCGCCGCTCCACCACTACCAAACGTCTCCGGTGAGATTGAGCTAGCAGTGTTAGCATCCTGCAGGTCGTCCTGGTGAGTTGTAGTACTGGCACCACTGATATGAGTACCATCATCTTGCCTCACTTTTCTGGTGAAAAATGATGAGATGGATGGTATTTGCTGCACCAAAGTGGCTCCTTTTTCTTTCCTCTGTTTTCGTTTAGCCGATCCACTGAGCGCCTGCTTCTCCATTTTGAAAACGCGCTGTATGTTTGACCCCCACCGTAGGTACTTACGTCATTGTGTCATCACACATTACTGATTTAATCTTATAATTTCTAAAACATTAAAATGATTTTATTATCATACATTTTCAAGACCACAATCATTCCAATATATTTTTTAAATTGTACCAAAAAAAAACAACAACTCTGAAGGCCAAGGGCCCCTATTGGCTCTGGGGCCCTGGGCACACACCCACTTTGCCCATGCGGTAATCCGTCTATGTCTCAGAGAGAAGAAGAAGAAGAAGAAGAAGAAGAGGTAGACTGGTCCGATGCATACTAGAGATTTTCTCCGATTCAGTACGACATCCGGGTATTTTTGGCATACTGCACATTTTGCTTTTGTTTGCATAGTGCATACTACATGTTGGCCAAATCAGGACGTACTGCTAGTATAGTGCTGCATTTGGAACACAGCATGTGAGTTACTCCACCCATCCTGCCTCGAGGAAGTTCAGCTCTGAGATTTTGAACAGCACGTGTGATAGTACACAAAAATGTACATTGCTTTGTCATTGCTTTAATTAGATTCTATGAATTATTTTCTCTTTTCCTTTGAGTTACCTGCTGCTGTGTCTCCTTCCTGCTTTCTTCTTCTCCACAATCCATAATCATTACATCACCACCACCTACTGGATTGTTTCAGTTTTACACTGTAAAATATTGACATTGTCCACCCAACGTGATCCCCTTTCATGACATATCCCATTCTATAACCCAGACTCAACTGTCTCCTCTTCCTTTTGCACAGCCATCACTTCATCAGTTCTCTCCATCCTTCTCACAGCTTCAGCGTGTGACAGTCCCCTCTCAGCTCTGATCCTATTCACTCTCTCCTCCTTCAGTCTTTTTGGACACTGTGTACACCCTCTGAAGTGATTTCCCTTGCAGTGAAGGCACGTTGCCTGATCTTTCTCTACTTTACAGTTACTGTCATAACAGTTGTTTTCCCCACATCTTCTGATTCCTCTACACACAGCAGCAACATGTCCGTCCTCCTGACAGCAGGAGCACCTGAGAGGAGCTTTCTCATACGGCCTCACTCTGTAGCACACGTAATCAAGATACACTCTCTCAGGCAATTCTCCTTCTAAAGACAAACACACTGATGTAGTGTCCTCCGTCTCTCTTTCTCCGCATCTTGTCATTCGTCTTGCTTCACACACTCCTGGAAGATCCAAAAGAGTCCACCTCAACAGACAGAGGCACGCCACTTAGCACCCCCTTCTTCCTGACCTCTGCTCCATGTGGGAAGCAGGTGACACTGCTGTAGTCCTCACATGTTTGTGTTTTCAGAGCTTTATCTCTCTGCTGCTTCGACATACATTCAATGATAACCATCCCACTTCTCGTTATCCTAACAGATCTTACTTTTCCTCCTCCAGCATTTCAAACTGTCATCTCTGAAAAAGCCAGCAAGTCTTGTTCACAGGAGTTCTTGCAGACCTTTCAGAGCAACACTCACTGCTGCTCCGAAAGGTCTGCAAGAACTCCTGTGAACATGTGGATTCAAAAATATTGCCTCTGTTGCAGAATAAAGGTGATTTTAAGTAGTTCCTCAAGTTAAACAACCCATTTTTTATGCCTCTATTGAAGGAGAGAGGACAGTGGATAGTGTCGGAAACAGGGGAAGAGAGAGTGGGGATGACACGCGGCAAAGGGCCGAGGGTGGGAGTCGAAAACACGTAAATGTAGCCACATTATTTCTGCATTCTCTGTGCTCAAGAGAACACAGGCTGACATCTGTGCTCAGAATCATGACTTCTGACAGCAAAGCTTAAAGATATTAAATTAAGGCCTCACAGATCGAAACGCAGATCGTGAACTAACAAGAAGTTTTAGCAGAAATGTGTTCATGAACAGTGTAAAACCTTTCACCTCTCTTTTTACTTTATACATCTAATCCTAGGGAGGGAAAAAATCCGGGCCCGTGCATCGAGGACTGTAGCCTCTGTACATGGGACGTGTGATTAAACTGCTGAGCTAAACTGGCGTCCCAACTGTAACAATGCTAGCTTGCTGGAAATGTCATCGGGCCTACTTTCCGTGTTGCTGTTTTTGTAATAAAGAAATAAAAAATGTGTGGGAATAATAAATAAAAGATAAATTAATAGAAGAAAAGCAAGGAATGCAACTGTTGATCAGCTGCAGGAGAAGTTAGCCGTAGTCGTTGCCTGTTTTATTTTTCCAAGCAGAAACTAACAATCAATTCTTTCTGACTCGCAACCCAGATTATGAGATTGATTGTTATCAAAGTTCTATCTGATTAAATTCACTCCTTTGAAACTTGTGCCTCTTTCTTCATGAGTGAAATTTAAAGTTTCATAAGTAGTTATTTATGCTGCTTATTTATGGTTCCCCGTGTGATGTGGAAATATACCGGAGGTTCACCATTGAATTAAAATAAACAGACAAACCTTGGCTGACTGAGACACTGAGTTAATACTGACACGTATGTTTAGTTATATTAATAATAGACTGGACCCTGTCAGTGAGTCCCCTGTCCAAGTGGTGCCGGTGTACTCAGAGCAGGTGGGCCTGTCATCCACAGCATTAGTAGAAGACAGTATCAGGGCTTCACCCCTGTTAGCTCGCATGCCGAGCGTGAGATATGCTTATTGAAAGGACTTGGTGTGTTTCTGTTATTCTGGTTCCAGTAGCTTGATCCCACCCGGAGTGTCAAGGAATTTGTCCTCAATGTTTCAGAGCATTAAGCCAGCCTCAGACCCACTGCGCTAACCTGTTAGCTTAGCTACCTAACCCGTAACCATCTGTGGTGGCAGCAGGAGGTTAAAAAAATCAGCACTGTCATCATTTCAATATAAATAAACATTCTGAACTTACAAACCAGATAATGACATTGATTATTACCAAAATTCAATGTGTTTAATTCCCTCCCTTAGAAGGTGGTGCCTCTTTCTTAATAAGTGCAAATAATGTTTTATTTTCATGAATAGTTACTTGTGCTACATGAGAAAAGATGAGATTTGATTCTTCGAGAGTCTCTACTGAAGTCATGCAAATCTCCCAGTATACATGACTCGGGTGTGAGTGGAACGTCAATATTGATGTAAGTTGTCGTTTGCTTTGTAACGCCATCCCAAAGATCTTTAACTCTTTGCACTCCCACAGCAGAACATGCAGAGTTCCTTCAGTAGCACCACATTTAACACATTTACCATCATCTCTTACGCCCATTTTGCACCACTGTGAAGGAATGTAATAATATCTGTTTAGTATTTTAAGTTGCATTTGTTTGTTTTCAGTACAGCGAGTATTTTTCCATTCATCATTCCATGAATTATCAGCTTCAAGTCTTTCATCCAGTTCAGTGCACGGTTCTTAAATTGATCACCGATGCCTTCTTTTAATGTTGTGTGAAAGATTTCAACTCTATTCTGAACACGTCTTTCTGAGGCAGCTGTGTTTTTAAGATGTTCACTGTCATTCAAGTCGGTTTTGTAAGAGTTCCTTTGAAGTGTGTTCATGAAACATCATCGACTCACCATATTTCCTGTAAATGGAGAGGGGAGGAGCAACCTGATCACGGGATACAGGCTCAACAGGGCTGGAACGTGAAAGTGTTCAGTCACTTCACGACGGAGCAGACTCCACCATTTTGAATCGATGGCGCAGCAGGAGACAAAACTGAAGGCTGAGGCAGGGTGAGTGTTAATAAACATTTGTATCATTTGACTGTTAAAGTCTCTGAGTCACTTTTCCACCTGTGGACTGTAGAGGAAAGAGAACTTAGAGTAAACTCGAAAGTTTGTTTCATCTGTGGACACAAAGTGTTGATTGGCTGAATAAGTTACATTAAACCGTCAGTAACTCATGAAAACAAGCAGAGATATAAAGAACACTGAACAGGTGGAGCGCTGACTGGTTTTATTAAACTGTATATTGTGTGTGTGTGTGTGTGTGTGTGTGTGTGTGTGTGTGTGTGTGTGTGTGTGTTAGTGTTACTTCCTGTTCTCTCGTTCTAGCGTGTGACTCTTGCACAGACGTGTGTTTTCTCAATAAGATGAGTGTTTGTGTGGAGGAAGAGGAGGACAGAGCAGAGTCTGCAGTATCCAGCTGTCTGTCTCTGAAGAGCGACCGGTCCAAAGGTCTTCCTCCATTCTTCAGTAATGAACCTGGACCCTCAGACACAAAGTAAGAGACTGTTGTTACTGTAAACTGACCTGACAGACGACGATGCATTGAGGATCAATACTAAATGTTTTGCTAATAGATTTATATTCATGGTGCAGAGTTATTACTGCAGAAACTGTTTCAAACTAAGGTGGATATATTCTGAGTTTGAGAATAATATAATCATATCATAAAATAATAATTTAGTGATTATTATTGCTGAGTTTTCTGCGTTATGAAGTGTTACTTTCATTGCATGCTGGGATATGTGTAAATAAAGTAAGAACAGGAGGAACAATCAGAAACTTGTTGCAGTTACAATGTGGTTAGAAAACGTAAAGAAAAGACTTCATGTGTTTAAATGTGTTTATTCAGGATGAGGAGCACAGCAGGCTCTGAGACTCAGTGAGTGTTGTTGTTCAACTAGAGAGAAAGACACAAACATCTCATATGAAACACTGCAGCACACTGACATCATTGTATTTGTGACAGTACTACAGAAGACATGAAGAGACTGAAACAAAGGCACCTGTCTGGACTTGAACCTGTGACACCTCTGTGACATGCTGTGTGTCTGAGCCTGCTGCTCGACCTCAGTTTAATTTAGGCCACTTCTGACCTCAGTTCAAACATAAGTGACTCAAGCTGAGCCGCCCACAGTGACTGTAAAACAGTGAAGCACATAATCAGCTGTCTTTAATGGAAGGCTTTTACTGTGAAGCAGCTGCAGGAAGTGTTGAGTTTGTATTAATAACAAACTACAGGCAGATCACACAATGTTTAATAAGACTGTCTGATAGGAAAGCAGTTAATTAATGACAAACACTTTTACTGCTCTCTGTGAGCTATCACAGCTTCTAGACAGTGTCGATCACATGGTGATATTTTTCTACCAAATTCAACAAATCATTTTAGTCATGAAGAAATGTGTTCACAGAGAGAAGAAGAGGAGTCATGTTTCTGTGGAGGAGCAGCCGTCCTGCTGTGCTGTGTGTCAGGACGTCCTGAAGGATCCAGTCTCTACCAGCTGTGGACACTGGTTCTGCAGACAGTGCCTCACCTCATACTGGGACCAGTCTGGTTCATCAGGAGACTCCTCCTGTCCCCAGTGTGGAAAAAGATCCAGAACAACACCTGGACTGCAGACAGCCAGTGAGACCAGCACTTTACAAAGTAAGACCGTCCATCAGTCTGCTGATGTCATCGTGTCTGAAAACACGGCTTGTTGTTTTAATACAGACACATTTGTTGTGTCATTCAGCACCAACATTAAGATCTTTATAAATACCATTACAAATGAACTGATGTGTTCTGCTCCAGCATACATATCTGCTCTGTGTCACTCGTCCCGTGTTCTCCTTTGAGGAAAAATCTGAACCCAAAACAAATGTATATTTAACATAGCGGCTAAGCCTAAACTTAAAAGTCACTGAGGTGCTACATAGACAGGCTAAAGTGAATAAGTGACGCGCTCACCGTTGTAACTCTCCTGTGCGTATGGTGAAATTAGATAGTCCAGTATCTTCCTTTGGTTATTGGAACATTTATTTCTCCGTGAATGGTCTTTGTCACAATCAAGATAACAACACTTCCCGTAAACATTTACACATTCACTTTCAGTCGCGTTACCTTCAGCCTGTTGTAGTGGTCGAAAAACTGTGTGCTCCTCCGTCTATCAACACCTAACACCTGAGAGAAAGTTCCCACATATGAAGTGGTTTACCTTAACCCGAGAGTGACACCTGCTGGAGCCATTTGTGTACAACACTTTACCCTTCAACATGGCTCCTACAAACATGTGATTTAATTTTTCTGCTCCTGAGGTTTCTGTCTGATATAAACATTTCCTGTTGCTGCTGCTTCACATGAAATTTTCCATCAGGACACCAGCGGGTAGGGCTGTAGCAGTGACCGCAATACTGCAATACCACGGTGATGTGAGGACTTTCTAATATCGTAGCTCGCCTACTTAAAACCCCATGTTCAACAAATCAACTGAACATGAAATAAAATGTGTAAACTTAATAAAGATAGGCTAAATATTATCCAATATTAGCAGTGAAGTTTCCCCCCCCCTCTCCGGTCACTGTCGCAGCATGAAGTAAACAGTAGGACCTGAATGCTGTCGGGTGTCAAGTTTGCAGAACAAAAATCAGGAGAAGCAGCAGTGAGACACTTCTCAATAGAGTTAAAGAAAAAGTAAGACTGCACGAAAGCTCAGAGTCTCTGACCGTCAGTTGATGAGGATGAAGGATAAAGAAACTTACACCACAGTGAGTGACAGGAGGGACGGGAAGGACTTTGCTGCTGGTGCTGCTTTAGATGGTAATTAAGTTTTAAAAAACGATGATAATCAACGTGTTTTCTGCGTCTCTCAAGATGTACTGTACACATTAAAGTTCTCCTAAGTCATTATTCAAACAGGGGTCTCTCCCTCTCTCTCAGTGCAGTAGTTAGACCCGCTGTCACGCAGATAACGATCAAATTAGTGATGTCCAATCAGAATGTAGTCGATGGCCCAATTTTGTATAAAGGTAAACATTCTTACTGGTTTAGTATTTTTATAGTTGTCCCCATCTTTGCTGTCCAAGAGTTTTGCACAAAAATATATTTTATTGGCATTTTTGTGGCACGCGCCCCGAGGGGGGTCGGGGCGCAAGGAGGTTTTTCATTTAGTGATAAACAAGTATTTAATTTGTGTTAAAACTGTGTAATCTTCGTCATTTAAGAAGCAACAATATAAGTAACAATAGCCTGACAATAAAGCTTACTTATACTTCACTAAAATCAGCAGAAATAAAAACACAAAAGATACATGGCGGTAATACTGCATACCGCTCGGTTCAGCCGTCTATAATATCAATTCTTGCACTACAGCTCAACAAGTAAGTTGACCAACTACATAGATCTTCTTTGATCTTTTTGTTCACAGTTTCATAGTTTTTCTTATATAAGTCCTCAGGATTATGTGTTAACCAAACTCCCAAATATTTAATTGCTTTCTGAGACCAATCAACAGGAAGTCTCTGTTTTAACTCGGGCGATGGATTACAATTAAATGTTAATATTTGTGTTTTTTGTATGTTTAGTTTAGAACCTGAATATGTGCCAAATGTGTCTAGGAGCTCTAAAAGGACTGGAAGGCAGGTCTCTGGGTTATTAATGAATAGCAACACGTCATCAGCATATAATGCTATTTTGTGTTCCTGTTTGCACGGCATAATTCCCTGTATATTGCTGTCTTCTCTTATTGCTTGTGCTAAAGGTTCTATATAAAGTGCAAAAAGCGTTGGTGACAGGGGGCGTCCTTGACGAGTTGCTTTCTCCAACTTCATGCGGTCAGTGAGACGACCATTTACCTTAATTCTTGCTGTAGGGGCTGTGTATAGTGTCTTAAAAATGTTAATTGATTTCTCTGAAAATGCAAACCGTTCCAAAACCGAGAACAGGTATTCCCAACTGACACAGTCAAAAGCTTTCTCAGCATCTAAGCTGACTGTCACTGCTTTTGTTCCTGTTTCTCTAATATTTAGTATTATATGGAGGGAGCGTCTGATATTATCTTGTGTTTGACGACCTCGTACAAACCCAGTTTGGTCAGTGTCAATTAATTCAGGATCAAAGGAATCTAGTCTCTTGGACATAATAGATGAAAAAAGTTTGTAATCCTGATTTAAAATTGAAATCGGTCTGTATGAGCTGCATAACAGTTTGTTCTTATTCTCTTTTGGTATAACGGAGATAACAGCTTCACTCCAGGAAGGTGGAGTTGACAGTTTTTCAATTGTCCAATTGAAGGAGTTTAAGAGAACTGGAGTCAATTCTTCTTTAAAGGCCTTGTACCGTTCCGCTGGTAGACCATCACTTCCTGGTGTCTTATTTGATTTTAATCTACTCAGTGCAGTGTCTAATTCTTTCATTGTAATCCGTGATGATAGGAACTCATTTTGATGTTCTCCAATTGAAGGGAGGTCTAGTGAGTTTAAGAATGTTTTTATATTTCCTTTACTTTCTAGTACTGGTTGTGAGTAAAGAGTCTTGTAATAAGTGTAAAATGCAGAATCAATTTCCTCTAAACCGCTACATAGCTGTCCTGTCCTGTCTGATATTTCATACACTGATTGTGATACCTGTTTTTTTCTTAATTTCCCTTGCTAATAATTTTGTGGCTTTGGGGCCGACTTCATAATATGATTGTTTTTGAAATGTATATTTTTTCTCTTCATCTTCTTTATATATGTCTGAGATTTTATTTCTAGTTTCTTTGATGTTAGACATCAGTTGGGGATTCTGATTTGCGCTGTGTTGTTTTTCTAATTCCTTTAGATTATTTTCCAGCTGATTACGTTTATTTCCTTTTGCTTTTTTTAATGCTGTACTGAGGGAAATTAGTTTGCCTCTGATTACTGCCTTCAAGGTGTCCCATAATATATTTGGGTTCACTTCCCCATTGTCATTAAGCTCAGGAAAGGACTTGATTTCAGATTTTACTTCTTGTAAAACTGCTTTATTATTCAGCAAGCTTGTATTTAGTCTCCAAATTGTCTTTCTTGGTCTGCTATCTAAGTGTGAATTCAGAAAAATTGGTGAATGGTCTGAAATATCTCTGGTTCCTATTTCACAATTAAGGATCCTATGTCTATCATTTTGAAACCTAAAAAAAAATCTATTCTGGAGTATTCCCGAATGAGGGGCTGAATAAAAGGTATAATCTTTGTCAGATGGATGCAGCTCTCTCCAAACATCCAGTAGGTCGGTTTCATCCAGACCCTTTCTCAGTAGTTTAGTCTGTTTAGGTTAGACTCCTTTTTTATTAGTTGTTTCCCATTTACCATTTATTATTGTATTAAAGTCTCCTGCACAGATTAGTGTGCCCTTTGATTCGGAAGCAATAAGATTAAAAATCTTCTTCATAAATTTCTGATCGCTTTGTGGAGGTAAATAAACACACAAAAGGGTAGTTAGTCTATCCTCTAGTTTGCCCTGCACCAAAATGTATCTGCCCTCACTGTCCCTGATCTCCCTAACCAAGTCAAAGTGTATAGAGTTATGTATTAATATAGCAACTCCTCTTTTATGACCCGTCTTTGAGATAGATGGGTTTCCTGTAGAAATATGATTTGGTTATTATCCTTTCTCATTTTTGTCATCACTCTGCTCCTCTTAACAGGATTATTTAAGCCATTCACGTTCCATGAAACTACTCTAAAACTGCTGTACCCCATTGAAAAGGATTAACTGTCTCAATGTACTGGCAATATAAACCTATGCAATGGAACAAATTACATGAACAAGAACATTTGAAAACAATGCAACATTGACTTCCAACTTCAGGGTTTTAAAGTGCCCTGTCTTCATAAACCTTTGTTTATGCTGGTGGAGAATTAGTCCTACCACAAGTAGGGGCTCCCTCTTTGCAAGGTGCAAAGTCTCTTCTTTCTTCTGAGCCCGTCTATCAGTCACTTCTCCTCCCGGTCAGTTATATATATAATTATTTACTCCGGGGTCTATACTTACAATGCAGTAAGGACAGAAATAGAGTGTAGATAGAAATAAAAGTTGTGTATAATATATACCTTTACCTTATTATCATCATTCATAATGTTTATACTTGTTGTCTCTGGAAATCCTTGAGTCTCTCTCGGACCCGTCCGGTGTGATCGCCATCCATTTTGCTCCAGTGGGGTCCTTGTGCGAGCCTCCGTTCCCAGTCCACGTCAGTTGTTTTCGGCAGGTCCACGGTGTAGCCTCTTTGCCTCATGTCCTGGGCTGCTTCTGTTGCACAGTTGTAGAGGCGAGCTCCGTTTTCCCAGAGAATC
The DNA here is from genome assembly GCF_022749685.1 of Semicossyphus pulcher. NCBI lineage: Eukaryota > Metazoa > Chordata > Actinopteri > Labriformes > Labridae > Semicossyphus > Semicossyphus pulcher. The sequence goes on along the minus strand of NW_027211648.1, from coordinate 27,434,231 downwards.
CTCATCTTAGCGGGGTATGGGGTCTGGAAACATATTTGTTTCTCCTTCAGGATTTTCTTAATGTCTTTGTACTCCTTCAGTTTGTTATGCACCTCAGTAGGCAAATCGTGTGCAAATGTCACCGCCCTACCTCCGCAGGTGATTTTCTTGGTCCAGGCTGCTTTAAGCACTATGTCTTTGATGTCATATCTCTGGATATCAACCCGTATGGATCTAGAGACAGTTTTCGTCTTGAGGTCTGGGTCCGATGGACCGGAGGGCTCGTTGAATAAGCAGATCGGTGTTCTTGTCGAGTGCAAGCTCCGTCTTTAGAAAGTTGTCAATAACAGTTAGCATCGAGCTTCCCTCTGTGCCTTCTTTAATGCCGTATATGCGTATGTTATAACGACGTGACCTCCCTTCTAGATCCGTAACTTTATCCTGGAGTAGTTTTTGTTGTTTGAGGGAGTAAAGCAAAGTGTCCCTAAGCTCAGTGTTAGCTGTTTCTGTTTCTTCTACACGTTGTTCTGCTTTTGAAGTCCATTAATTCCTGTTTGAGTTCCGTTTTCAGTTCCTGTATATTCCTGCCCAGGTTCTGAATGGCTTTAGCGGTGGTCAGTTCACCTCCGTTGCCGCTAGCCTCCATCCTCTCCACGCCGGGGTTGTTGCCGTTTGATATTTTCTGTCCTTTCCGTTCGTCGTGATTTTTAATGTCCACCGAAGTTTTCTTGCTTCTCACTCCACGCATTCTAGGTCATATCGAGTTGCTTTTTAGAAATAAAAGTTTTTCTGAATCAATGACTGGGAGAGCTATCAATCTATGTCGCCATCTTGGAGCACTCACCAGATAGTCAAATGTTGTTGTTTCATCTCATTTTGTTCTCTGTTTTGTGAAAGGTGGTCAGCAGGAGGTTTTCGATCAACATAAGATCAGTCTGAGGAGGAGATGTGAACGTGTGGCTGAAGGAACTGATGAACCAGGAAGTGGAACCCTCCTCAAAAGAATCTACACTGAGCTCTACATCACTGAGGGACACAGTGAAGAGGTTAACACCCAACATGAGGTTAGACCGCTTGAGACAGCTTCAAAGAGGAAGACCCTCCATGACACTCCAATCAAGTGCCACGAAATCTTTAAATCCTTACCTGACCAACAGAGAGACATCAGAGTGGTCCTGACGAACGGCGTCGCTGGTGTTGGAAAAACCTTCTCAGTGCAGAAGTTCACTCTGGACTGGGCAGAGGGCTCGGAAAACCAAGATGTCAGTCTGCTGATTCTGCTTTCCTTCAGGGAGCTGAACTTGATCAAAGACGAGCAGTACAGTCTTCTCAAGCTGCTCCATGTTTTCCATCCAGCATTACAGAAGGTCACAGCAGAGACGCTCGCTGTCTGTAAACTGTTGTTCATCTTTGACGGCCTGGATGAAAGCAGGCTTTCACTGGACTTCACCAACAATCAGGTTGTGTCTGACGTCTCACAGGAGTCATCAGTCAACGTCCTGTTGATGAATCTCATCGAGGGGAATCTGCTTCCCAAGGCTCTCGTCTGGATAACTTCCCGACCTGCAGCAGCCAATCAGATCCCTCCTACATGTGTTGACAGGTTAACAGAAGTCCGAGGCTTCACTGACTCCCAGAAGGAGGAGTACTTCAGGAGGAGATTCAGTGATGAAGAGCTGTCCAGCAGAATCATCTCACACATGAAGACATCCAGGAGCCTCCACATCATGTGTCTAATCCCAGTCTTCTGCTGGATCACTGCGACAGTTCTGGAGCACATGTTGACCACAGGCCAGAGAGGAGAGCTGCCCAAGACCCTGACTGACATGTACTCACACTTCCTGCTGGTTCAGACCAAGAGGAAGAAGCAGAAGTATGATGAGGGACATCAGGTGAGTCCTCAGGAGCTGATGGAGGCTGACAGGGAAGTTCTTCTGAAACTGGGGAGGCTGGCGTTTGAACATCTGGAGACAGGAAACATCATGTTCTACCAAGAAGACCTGGAGCGCTGTGGTCTGGATGTCACAGAGGCCTCGGTGTACTCAGGAGTTTGTACTGAGATCTTTAAAAGAGAGTGTGTGATCTTCCAGAAAACAGTCTACTGCTTTGTTCATCTGAGCGTTCAAGAGTTTCTGGCTGCAGTCTACATGTTCCACTGTTACACAAACAGCAACACACAAGTACTGAAGGCTTTCCTAGAAGAGAACAAACACATCTTTGATAGACAGTTCTCATCCCTGGATGACGTTCTGAGGAGCGCCATGACGAAATCCCTTCAAAGTAAGAGTGGTCACCTGGACCTGTTTGTTCGCTTCCTTCATGGCCTCTCTCTGAAGTCCAACCAGAGACTCTTAGGAGGCCTGCTGGGCCGGACAGACAACAGTCCAGAAATCATCCAGAGAGTCATCAACAACCTGAAGAAGATGAACAGTGATAAGATCTGTCCTGACAGAAGCATCAACATCTTCCACTGTCTGACTGAGATGAACGACCACTCAGTACATCAGGAGATCCAAGAGTTCATGAAGTCAGAGAACAGATCAGAGAAAGAACTCTCTGAGATCCACTGCTCTGCTCTGGCCTACATGCTGCAGATGTCAGAGGAGGTTCTGGATGAGTTGGACCTGCAGAAGTACAACACATCAGAGCAGGGAAGACAGAGACTGATTCCAGCTGTGAGGAACTGCAGAAAGGCTCGGTAAGTCCAGATGTGATTAACATTTTAAATCAGGGTTAATAAGTCGTTTAGTTGTTCAGATATCAACACTATAGAATTATCATTACTCTTAAAATACTGTTCCACTTGTTTATTCATAAATCTATTGTCTTTTGTATTCTGTCACTGACGTTCTTGAGCTGTTTCAGAAGTTTTCAATGCAAAAATGTTGTTTTTCAGTCAGTTTTGTTTCTAGCTGTTAAGTTCATGAAAGAAAAGCTGTTCTATTTATTTCTAATATGTGTTACATTTGACTGTTTTACTATACAGCATTGGTTCATGAAGGCAACATGCAAACCTGTTTAAACACATGAAGGATTTAAGAGTTTGTTGTTGAGGTTTTATCACAGCAGCATTTAATCACAACATATAACAGTATTTAACAGTTATCAGTAAAGTTATTACTACATGAGTAGATTCTACAAGGTGTGCTATATAATCACTGACTATAACCACTATTCTTAAAAGTTTCAAATAAGTTCTGTTTCATTTTCTAAAGCAGATTTCTGAAGACAGAGAGAATTTCTTTCATGCAGTTATTTCTGTCATGTTTCTGTTACTGGTTTTGGATCCATTTCAAAGTGAGGACAGAGGATGTTCGGGGACCAAACACACTCCACTTTATTTTTTCTATTTCTACAGTGCACTTTATTTTGTTTTGTGATGCTCTGTATATATCCAGTATTTCTGTTTTCAAAGCACTTTGTAAACTTATATCTAGGGCTGCGGCGAGTAGACAAAGTAATTGATGACGTCCACGCTGAAAATGGAAAGGTTTTTCATTGGGGGAGGGGTACTCTGATTAAATATATTACAGCCTTTGGCCCTGTTAATATACATGGAGCCTCATTCACCTTCATTACACTTCAAAAAACATCATATAATAAAAACTGTGATGCAGACTTGCAGCGGTGAGAGGGGGAGAGGGTGATCACGGACTGAAGTGGTGACTACAGCCCGACTGATTTATCAGTCAGCGGATTTAATCGGCTGACATTTGCAATTCACAGATATATCGATATTGGCGTACAGGTTCTCCGATATGAATGACTTCAATTTTAACAGTGCTCTAGGAGAAAGCCATGTTACCTCCTGACAGGTAAAGGGCGCTTTAATAATTTTGACAGCATGAGATACAGAGTTTGGTCTTTGTGCTTGTCATTAAAATACAGCTGAAGTCAGCAAATGTAAAAGCCTCATCACTTGTGGTTACAACTATAAACCAGCACAAAAGTGACAATTGCTAACATATGCCATATGCAAAACATATGTTCTGAACAGACACATTACAGTAACAAAAATTATTTTTTGCGTTTTAGAACATAAATAGCAAACTTAACAACTTAAACTGCTCAGTCAGCACTAGGCGGCAGGCATGATGGGAAATGAGGACGTCCCTATCGCTGCCAGAGTGCGCGTCACAGCTGAGCCTCAGAAAATTGGAGGGAAGATAAGAGAAAAAATGCAAAAAAAAAAAAAAAAAATTTTTAATAACCATTTGTCCTGAACCTTACAACACGTAAACTGCCGTAATCTCAGATTCTCAAATTCAGCTGCAAATTCGGCATGACGACGTCATAATCTGTGTAGACCTGGCGGTTGTTATCAAGCTGCTCTGCTCCTCAAGCTTGCGTGTAGCTAGCTAGTGCAAAATGGACAGGTTTTTGACAACAAATAGACCGAAGGAGCAGACCAACAGCAATGCCATGGAGGACTCTGCTGCAAAAAAACCTAAGAACTCATGGCCAACTAAAATCCGAAAATATGAGGCAGCATACATTAAGTATGGTTTTACAGCAATACAGAAAAATGGCCATGATTGCCCGAAATGCGTCCTCTGTCTGGAGACCCTCTCCAACGAGTGTTTAAAAGTTTGTTGAAAAGTTTATTATTCAGTGGGAATATACAGTGCTGAAAAGATGTTCGTTGATAATTTTCTTATGCTAAACAAATGTAATAATTATTGAATAGTGAATAAAAGTAAGAAAATACATTCTAAAAGTTGATGTTTCATTACATATTTTGTAGCGTTGTCTGTGGGTTTGGGGGTCCCCGGCCAGAAGCTAATGCACTTTGTGGGGACTTGGCATGGAAAAGTGTGGGAACCCCTGATTTAGATAACAAGCTTACACGTCTACACCTCTGTACAACCCCGCAGGAAGATACAGGATTTTGTTTTAACAAGCCATCGTCGTGCTGCTGCCAGGTGTGTGCGTCTGTCTACTCCGCCCTCAGCACACCTGCAGCTCCTTGCAGCAGTGAGACACACACGTGCGGACTGTTCTCATTCACAGAACGGCAAATGAAGAGGTTTTGTGAAGTCCCTTTCACGTCTTATAAAGATGTAAAAGTTACGATGTTACGGTGTTACAGACAGACCGAGAGCAGAGCAGAGAGACAGCCATGTCACCGTCATGTTACGTGTTGATTGAGTCCCGACCTGCGGACTGTTGGCTGAGCTCCAGACCTCTGCCCCGCGATAGACAGTCCATAGATCGTCCAAAATGCCCCAAACAGAGCAGAATAATAAGAATAGAAACACAGGCGAAGGGCAGATCCTCTGCAGATACAGACACCAGCTCACACTTCTCCTGGATTATGATGTTGATTAAGAGGGAATATTTAATATGGAAAATCCTGCTCATGAAGCCTTTTATTACTATTATTAACAGTATCAGTCTGTCAAATGAGCTGGTCTGTTTAGTGACTTTTATCTGTGTGAAGGTGGGAAAAACAAGAAACTCACTTTTGTTCCTACTTTGTGTGTTTTTGTGTTATACTCACTTCTATTTAATTTGATATTTTATTGTAGTGCGATTTAAGTTGCTACAGAAACACTATTTTATTAGAATTTTGTATGACATGCAAATGTGACAATAACTTTTCAGATTTGGAATTTTAATATTTTAATTTCAGATACATTTTGAACATATGTGAGTATATCGGCTGATATATCGATATCGGAATTTTTTTACTCCCTAATATCGGAATCGGCATCGGCCCCAAAAATCCAATATCGGTTGGGCTCTAGTGATAACATGAGATAAAACTTTGTTCCATCATGAAGCCTGATGCTCCTCTACAGCTCTGTGTTTATCAGGGAAATATATGAACTACACAGCAGACTGGAGTCTCTGTTAAAAGTGACAGACAGACAGAAAGATCTGCGTGATTAAACGTGTGTGTCCTGCCCGCGCTGCGTTATTGTAAACTATGATGAACTGATTGAGCCAGGTACAGAGCATGAGAAACACACAGAGTGAGGCTAGAGCGAGGGGAGGTTGCCCAGTGCCACCAGTTAATCGATCGCGGATGGCGTCGTTCTCTCGGATTAAAATAAAAAAAAAAATCTAAAATTGGTCGCCAAATATACTTGGGCGTCTGTTAATATACCTGCGCGGCCCGTCCAAGTAAAGTCTATGTGTGTGAAACCCTGTGGATGATGGACTGCCAGAAAAGGCAAAACCACCTTGAGTGTCGTCTATTTATTAGTAGGGAGAGCTTTTTAAAATCTTCTGTCTTCGTAGCTTCTGTACACTCACTGTCAAAATAAAATGAACTCAAACAGAAGGGTTTATTAGATTTTTTGGAGGAAAAATCATCATTTAAATTAATCGATTAATCTGTAAAAAAGTCGATCGATTAATCAATAGAAAAATAGTCATTAGTGGCGGCCCTACTTATATCTACAACGTGCTGTAGATAAAGGAGAAGTATTATTAGTGTTATTCAGATTGAGTGTCTCATGTTTGCTGCAGCCACTGTGGCCACAGGTGAAAACTATGGGATCATGTTGAGCGCTGTAACATAGTGATTTGGTAGCACAAGCAGAGAATCGTCATCAAATCTTCAAACTGATTCAGAAATGTTCGTTCCACAACAATATCTATGAACAGTTTGCTAACATGAACTAACATTAGCTTCTGTGAACTGCTGCTCATACGACACAGACTGTCACAGTAACACCCCTGAGTGTGTTGAACCGAGCAGTGGTGCATTTAGTTGCTTATGAATTCCACATTTGAAAGAGGGAGGTTGTGTTACATGCCTGTGTTTTGAAGTGTTTCCTGATATTCTGTTGCTCACAGAAAGAAGCTGACAGGTGTTTCTCTCTCTTGTTGCTGTAGAGAAGAGTAGTAGCAGGAAATGCACAGCTTCCACCAATATTTAAGGTCTGATGAATATCTCAGAACATTATGGTGAAATTCAGACTTTAAGAGATCGTATACACACCAATGTTATTGATCTTAATACTGATACAGTGACAACATCTTTCTGATGACGTCATGGTAACGATAATGAAACCTTACCGGTTTGTTAACTATGTTTGTTTGCTGAATAAGTTCTTCAGATGCTCACAACAGAATGTAGACGACAAAACTTCATGCACTCAGCTGTCATACACATCAAGATGTTTGATTATAATATGATTTAAATATGTACACGTCTAATACTGTTAAAAGGTTCCTTTTGTTTCGATCCCACTTGACAGCAGTCACTGAATTTTCCCACTCATGCACGTGAACCTGAAAGCAGCAGGTAGCCAGCAAAGACAGATCGTCTTTCTCGACTGTAATTGTTAACTAAGTTGTAAAAAAGGTTTCTAATCAAGACGTCCTCATGCTAACTCTTTGGAGACAGACATTTTCTCCTCCTTTATCTGCACATTAAAGCAAATCAAAGATGCAAAGTGTGCAGGTACGAGAGGGAGTGAGGAGAATTATTGTTTCATGTCAAACACAGAAAGATAAGATGAGCTGAACCCTGAGGTGAACAGCAAACTTAGATTGTTATTTAGTCTGATGTGTCAAACTGTCATGAAGTAAACACAAAGTGTCTCTTTCATTGTAACATATCATGTAATTTATGTGTCATTACAGACTTTCTTACTGTGGACTGTCAGAGACTCACTGTGAAGTTGTGGCCTCAGCTCTGAAGTCCAACCCCTCCCATCTGAGAGAGCTGGACCTGAGCCTCAACTCTCTGCAGGATAAAGGAGTGAAGCTGCTCTCTGCTGGACTGGAGAGTCCAAACTGTAGACTGGAGACTCTGAGGTCAGTTTACTGACTGTAGCATGTAGTTTTTCTTATGTGTTCAATTCAACTCCTTGACTGAGGTTCAAAGTTTTGGGTGGTTAATCTTCAGGATTGACCTGATCACAGATCTGAAGAAGTGATTTTAAAATGTTCTGTCTTTCCAAATGGCTGAACAACAAGTGAAGAAAAGAAAAGAGATATTCACTGTTTGAAAGTTTCCACACGACTCACATTGTGTCGATCAGACAGTGAAGATGATGTCAGCACTGACGAGGCTGTAATGTGTGTGAGGGATGTGAACGATGTCGTAGATCTGATGATAGCAGATGAAAACCGGCTGCAGAGAGTTTGAGCTTCTGTGTAAACAGACAGAGAGACAGGGTCGATAAAGAAAAGGGAGTCATGAATGCAGAGCTCAGTAAAGGTGAAGGAAGGAACTGTGATGATCTTCATGGTATCAGAAGCTGACGCCCCACACAGCTGCTGTGGTGTGGTGTGCATCAAAGCAGAGCTAAGAGTAATAAACAGCAGCCTAACAGCGGCCAAAACAACACGACAGAGCAGGATTCAAAGTCTGTGTGAAGATTTAAAAAAGGACTCTGATGTAATTACTCCAAAAATATCAGTCATAGTGTTTGTGATTCACAACATGAACAGACTGTAAATATATGCAGACTTTATTGTTCAAAGTTCAGTCAAACTTTAGAAGCTTAATAAAGATTAAATTACACATCAAAGTCATTTGAACATGTCAAAAGGTGCAGCATCCTTCAAAAGAACAAGTGTTACACCTGGTTAAAGCCACATGAAGTGATGATTCTGAATGACAGCGTTAAGTTTGAGTTATCTGAGCTTCTATATTATTTCCTGTTCTTCTTTCTAACAGATCAAAGTGTTGCTTTGTTTTCATGTCAGCATTGAGGAACTATTTGAAGAAACAGACCTTTAGATTTCAGCCAAAACAAATCAATAGTCTGCACCAGAAACATGTTTGTCTTAATGGAGAGGTTCATATTTATTCAGGTCAATCTAAAAACAACACTCACATTCCCATATGCACATATATTTATAGAGTTATTTTATGTCTGTCATCATTCCCTCTGTCCATACTGTCTGTGAAGAAATCCTCTTCTAACCTGACTCCAATGTTACGAGATGGAGGACAAACATTCACACTCTTTCACTTCACAAAAATGACTTTTACAGTTTAGCTGAAACTAATAAGAGGCTTCAGCAGACTGAGCTACACATATCAAGTGTTTGGTGTTTGACTGTCTCCTTGTTGAGCTGCAGTGGAGGAATAGTGACTCAAAGAGTGAATTTGGTTGTAAATAGTTTGAACCTTTGGTGGACACAGACTTGATTTGGCTGACTCAGACTGCTGAAGCTTCATATTAGTTTCACATGAACTTATGGAGTTTATCCTGCTGTGTAGTTTTGTTAGGAAGGGACCACTTCACACTCACTGGGGACAGTAGGAATCATTGCTGCCACTAATGAGTCTTTAATGTGTAGAAAGCATGTGGCTGTTATTTTAAGACTTCAACAAATGTGGACGTCTCCTTTTATTACATAGACCTACTAAGCCCCCAAATACAGTAAGAAGAAGGTCATTTAATAAATGAATGAATGAACAGTGTTTAGTCCAACATGTCTGATGTGTTCATGATTCTCTAATTACAGACGTGACTGAGATCAGCAGCATGTTATTAACCTGTGCTGACATGAAAAGGTGTATGAATGTTCTGTTGACATTTGGATGATGACTGCAGAAGGCTGACGTCATGATGATCCACAGAACACAATGGAAAAGTCACTCCACTCATTTGAAGGAAAATCTGTAATTTTGTCTTCATTCTTTATTCAGATTGCGTGACTGCTGGTTGTCAGAGATGAGCTGTGCTTCTCTGATCCCAGCTCTGAAGTCCAACCCCTCCCATCTGAGAGAGCTGCAGCTGAGTGACAACAAGCTGCAGGATTCAGGAGTGAAGCTGCTGTGTGGTTTTCTGGAGAGTCCACACTGTAGACTGGAGACTCTGAGGTCAGAAACCATGTTTTACTTCTGTGCTGAGATTAATATGATGTGAAAGTTGTGTTGACACTAAACTGCAGACATGAGGCTGATATTATACTGATCCACACTGAGTATCTTAATGCTGAAGTCTATTTTCTTCTTCACTGCTTTAGTCCATTGACTGTAGCAGAGCAATGTTGAGTTCCACATTTAAAACCTTCATAGAACAAGAAAAATCCTACACTGTATAATTCACTGTGAACCTCTGAAACACCTGATTTCATCTTTTATTCCACATCATGTTTTGAAATAAATCAGTAATAGAAACATTTATTAATTATTTCAGTTTGTACGAGCAGAAAATAACAAATATATTCAATATTTTCTTTTTCCAACATTTCGATTAAAATATTTGTTTCTTGTAACGACTGAAAAGTTGAAAGTGAAGATGCTTTGAGTTTATGGCTCCACTATTTCTAAAAGAAATACTGTCCATGTCTTTGTTCACATTCACCAAAATTCATTCGGACATATTTGGCATCTTGGAAACTTTAGTATTTTGAGTCGACTCTTCAGTTATTTTCTGCTGGTTTTTATTGTATTTCTTGTTTGTTGTGTTTGGCTGCACAACATGAGTTTGTATAGATGGAGCCACTGGTGCTTCTTGTGTTACGCTCCTGAAAAATGAGGAGAAATAATCACACAGTGATCGGGTGATGTTTCTCAGACACGTCTGAAGTTCAATGAGGAAAGTGCTGTGATTTCTCCTGGTGAGGGATTAAAAGACCACTTTCAGCGTTACAGAAGACCTCTATTGCAGTTTAAACTCAACAACAAAGAATGAATCAAATGTTTCTAAATATCACATAATTAGCATTACAACCATTTTAATAGTGTTTTAAATATGTGTTTTATTTGAATCAGTCGTCATAAATGTTTGATCTTTTTAACCTAATCACAGATTTTAACATCATCACAGACCAAGAAGCACTAAACTGTAATTTGTATCAGACTATGAGTGTGTTATATTTGAACTTGTCACACTTGCAGAGTTTAAGAGGTGAAGTCGCTGCGTCTTTATTGAAGTAGCAGCATGTTGTCATTAATATTAATGAGAGCTCTTTTTCACTTTGTGTATTTCACACATTTTAACCTGCATCCTGTTGTGTTCAGGTGTTTGGAGTTTCCACTTTCTGAACTTTGACCTTCTTAACCTTCTTCAGCTCTGAACACATTATTAAAGGGATAGTTCGGATTTTTTGACCCCCAGTTGTATGATATACATGCCAGTAGTGTAGCAGATGCCAAGCTATTTGCTCACTCACCGAGTCCCGTGGTCGGACCTCTGTCCGGTTCCGAACGTAAAAAAAGTAGTTCCGGTGAGATGCCAGGGTCATGAAACCAAAAAGTTTTACCCTAAAAAAACTACACGGAGGCAAAGGTGATCCATTTTCAACACAAAACCACCCTCCGCAGATTTCATATACCGCGCCGTTTTTTTGGCACTATTTTCTCTCTCGAGCAATCAAGTATCACTACGCCCGCGGCAGGCCGGTCTCTCAGGTAAGCCGACCTAACACCTTCACGTTGATTCTGACCCATTTATGTAAGTAGTAAACATGTCGGACTATGAAAGTGATGAAGAAGATTTACCTTTTACTACGGATCCAAAAGGGATATCTGTATGAACCTGAATATACGGATGCTGAACTTTGTCAGATGGACATAGAACGGGCAGAGAGAGAAAGGAGAGAGACAGAAGCTGTGCAAGCAGATGAGGGGCCCGCTGAAACGAGAGATAGACTGCATGAAAACTGGTGGTGCACCTGTGGGAAGTGCCAGCCAATGCCCACCGAGTTGGAGAGCTACTGCTGTCGGGAATGGGAGCTGGTCATGCCGCAGTTGCAAGATCTCTCAATCTCAGAGGAAGCCAGCGCATCTGCTTCTACCTGTATCACAAACCACAAGGTCTTTCTGGCGCTCCTTAATGCTGGCTTTTTGCAGACCTTTTTCCACATACCCAAAATTAACTGGAAGAGGCGTCCCAGGCCAGCTGGACCCGACGGATAGCTGTCTTTAGAGTAAGTGTTGTTATGATCATCTCTTATGACAACAATCAGGTAATTCATTAGTTTCCATGAGGGTATTCGTGGAGTCTGAGTCTTAGGTGGTGAATATTTACTACACTGTTATTGAATACTGATATAGAATATTATACAGTTGTATTGGCTTGTTTGTCTTTGTGATTATGATATAATAGAATATAATATTATAATGTAACTTATTGTTCTGTTATACAATATGAATTGATCACTAAGTAGGCTATATAATCCTAATACTACCCACAATTTCCCAGTTTGGGGATAAATAAAGTACATTATCTATCTATACTTCAATATATATATATCTATAGATATATCTATATATCTATCTATACTACAACTCAACTCAACTCAACCTGTCAACCATAAATACGTCTTACATATGCTTGTAACTGACCATTTAGCATTTTACATACAGTATGCTCAGACTAAACATGTTATGCTGTATTTTTTTCAGACAATACAGGCTGGTTGGCTATCGGATCGTGCTTGAATGGGCCCTAAAAGGAGAACAGCTGGGAAAAGGCAATAGGAGAGTTCTTCCTTCATGTGTGGTGGACACCATAAGAGAGACATATCCATCACCAAATGGACAATATGTAGGCTTCAAAGAGTCAGAGGAAGCACTGGGTTTGTTTTAGTTGTGTTGAAATCTGATTTGGTAAGTTCATTTTTAAAAGTTGAGTGTTACCCTGAAAGACGCATGTTTCCTTTTTCTTTAAAATATATTTTATTTTATTTTTAAGAAACACACAAATTGAAAGCACCTACCTATATATTTTCAATTGTTAAAAAATAATTTTCAGGCATTGTGAACCAAATGTAAGCCTGGAAGACTAATGGTTGGACAAAAAAGTTTTTGTAAATAAAATTGCAGACGAAAATAAAGAATATAACTTTTTACATCTCTGAGTTTCAAACATTCTCTCCCATAACTATATAACTATAGTGCACGCTGCTTTTGTACAAAAGTACACAATTATTAAAAAACAAATATAGAAATATATATAATTTCTATATGTATAAACATATATAAATAAGCAGCATACAAATGGGCAATTTGTTATTCACAAACAACAACTGAAGTGAGACGTCTCTGACAGAAGAGAGCAGCAAAACTTTGGTTTGGGCCTACTTTCTGTGGACTAAAAAGTCTCAAACAGGTCCCTATTTGCCTCGAAATCGTGTTGCATGTTGTGCCACCAGATCATCCTTGTCTGGCTTTGGAGTTGGAGCTATATTGGCCGGTATGTTGACAGGAGGATGGATGTGGAACTGCTTATCTCCAAGCTTGATGTTCTTGTCAAGTCGCCGTTGGATGACACGCTGCACCAAGTCTTTCCTGAAACTCTGAGAGGTTGGCACATGGAGCTTCCTTGCAACCCATTGACTTGATTGCTTGGAGTGAAACACATTGTATTTTTCTTTCCCTGGGGGAATAAAAATAACCATCAGTTGGAAGTTAGTACAACTGATAACTGATGTAATCCAAGTCCATTATACAAAAAAACCACACAAATTGAAGCTACCTTTTTTGCTTCATCTTTCATGCATTCGTGCCTGCATGGAGGTGTATTGGAAGTGCCTCCTCTTCTCAGCGTACTTCAGCATAGCGCTGTGGAAAACCTCAAGATCCCCTGAAACAACAGATTTTATTTAGACATTTGTCATGCACATTTCTATAACAGCCTCACACATAACATTTCAAAGCCTCCAAAATCTTTTAGTTTTATACAGTACATTTGCTGATCAATTGTTGGCTCAAAGACCAGGCAACATAATCTGTTTTCTCCTGCAGTGTATGTGACATTTCTCTGACATCTCCTTCTCTGATTGAAGCATTGGAATGTTTGGAAATGATTCCAGCTGTTAGCTTTTTAGTCTCGATGTCACTGGGAGAGCTCATCGTTTTGGGAATAAATACGTCAGGCACGGTCCACATAATATTCATAAGCTTATTCCAACTTACCAGTGTGCTTGAATAAAGTCATTTGACTCAGGTTACCTCAAGAGATTCTTATCAAGAACAACAGAAGTGCATACCTTTTAAAACAGTGATTGTACGGAATATTATAAGATAGAATGTAACTTGTTTATACACGTATGCAAATATGTTTATACTTCTACACACGCACAAACACACGTTAGTATTACCTAGTTTCTCTTACCTGGGGTGTGGGCACCGCCGTGCTCCTCAAGACATGCATTTTCTTCTGTCCTGGGCGTGGAGGGACATAATCTTCTTCGGTGAAGTGCGCGCTGCAAACGCGAAGTTTTTTTACCCTCATTGCCTTGGTACGTATGCTCAACCCGACTGCAACAAGCCAAAGTTCTCGTAGGGCACGATCCTCGGGAAAGCGATGAAATACGTGCGGTGGAATATTTTTGTTACTGCAGCCTGGAAAATCACAAATTCGCACCATTTTGACTAGTATCTCCTCTGTGACAACAAACGTCCCCTGCCAAGTTACAATTCCAGCGTGTTCTCTCCAAAACAGCTGATGGATCACGTCACCTGAGAGACCGGCCTGCCGCAGGCGTAGTGATACTGGATTGTTCGAGAGAGAAAATAGTGCCAAAAAAACGGCGCGGTATATGAAATCCGCAGAGGGTGGTTTTGTGTTGAAAATGGATCACCTTTGCCTCCGTGTTGTTTTTTTAGGGTAAAACTTTTTGGTTTCATGACCCTGGCATCTCACCGGAACTACTTTTTTTACGTTCGGAACCGGACAGAAGTCCGACCACGGGACTCGGTGAGTGAGCAAATAGCTTTGCATCTGCTACACTACTGGCATGTATATCATACAACTGGGGGTCAAAAAATCCGAACTATCCCTTTAAACATTAAAGGATTTCATGCAGGAACATTGTATTCTAACGTCACATCATTTATTCTTTATTCAGATTGATTGACTGCAGTTTGTCAGAGATGAGCTGTGCTTCTCTGGCCTCAGCTCTGAAGTCCAACCCCTCCCATCTGAGAGAGCTGCAGCTGAGCCACAACAAGCTTCTGGATTCAGGAGTGAAGCTGCTGTGTGGTTTTCTGGAGAGTCCACACTGTAGACTGGAGACTCTGAGGTCAGAAACCATGTTTTACTTCTGTGCTGAGATTAATATGATGTGAAAGTTGTGTTGACACTAAACTGCAGACATGAGGCTGATATTATACTGATCCACACTGAGTATCTTAATGCTGAAGTCTATTTTCTTCTTCACTGCTTTAGTCCATTGACTGTAGCAGAGCAATGTTGAGTTCCACATTTAAAACCTTCATAGAACAAGAAAAATCCTACACTGTATAATTCACTGTGAACCTCTGAAACACCTGATTTCATCTTTTATTCCACATCATGTTTTGAAATAAATCAGTAATAGAAACATTTATTAATTATTTCAGTTTGTACGAGCAGAAAATAACAAATATATTCAGTATTTTCTTTTTCCAACATTTTCCTCCAAAGTCACATCATTTATTCTTTATTCAGATTGTGGGACTGCAGGTTGTCAGAGATGAGCTGTGCTTCTCTGGCCTCAGCTCTGAAGTCCAACCCCTCCCATCTGAGAGAGCTGGAGCTGAGCAACAACGAGCTGCAGGATTCAGGCGTGAAGCTGCTGTCTGATCTTGTGGAGAGTCCACACTGTAGACTGGAGACTCTGAGGTCAGTCCATGTTAGCTTCAGCAGTACTGTGCTAAACACAGTTATTATCACAGCAAAGATCCAGTATTGTCTGCTAAACCTCCAACCCTCCCAGTGGCTGCTGTCCTCAGTGAAGCTGTGAGAGGAGAACAGTGACAGGCTTCAGGATTGGACAGAAACACAGAGAGAGAACAGACAGCCAATCAGATCAGCACGAAGCTTGTTGTGATCACGTGTTTGATTTGATGTGAAGACAACTGTTGTTGTTGTGTTCATGTGTACAGGACATTAAGCTGGATTACAGCTGACAGCATCACAAGATGTTTAGAGACAATGGAGGACAGTTTTTGTTACATCATTGATTTTACAGTATCCAAGAAAGAAAAAAAAAGAAAAGAAAAGGCACAGATGTAAAAAGAAAATGTACTGGGGGAAGATGAGCCATAATGACAACATGTGTTCAATATAAGAGATAGAGCTAGGTCCAGGGTTTAGAGACACTTCAGTCCTTTTGTTCCACTTGTCCATAGTCTTTCCCTCCCATCTGTAGAAGAAATTAATAATCTTCAGGTCCGATTCAGTGGCTGGTTCAGATGAGTTTTATTCACTGCGCAGTGGAGAGAGATCATCACAGCAAGTTGTAGAAAACCTCTCTGACTAGAGTCAGCTCTAGTCAGATTATATATCTTGGGTCACAGTAAACAAAGGGCTAACCAAAAGGGCTATGCTAATTGAAATCGAGCAACAAAGGGCAATACACAACCAAGATGAAAGAAGCTACGGTGTCATTCTCAGAGGGGGGTGTCTGGGGGACCAAACTAACAAGAGGGTTCAAGCTAGCTTCTCGAGGCTCATACAGTGGTCTTAGGTGTGAAGAACTCACAGTCTGATGGCTAAACAAATGTATAGAAGGAAGTTAATCACAGGGGTTCCTTTGGAAACATCAAAACCTTGATTAACACTGATGTGATAGCAGGAAGGAAAAAGAATACACTCTGATGTTGTTCATCTCTGAAGTTACAATTTGTTGAGACAATTTAACTAAAAGTAGAAAGGTGGAACGAATTGTGAAGAAAACCATAATTATTTAAGATGTTAACAAATACAGAATTAAAGCTATAAATTCTGTTTCCACAATTCAAAAAGCCCTCTCATATGGGTGCACAATAAGCATTGAGAGAGTACATTGAATAGGACATTAGTGGGCAATTTACTCAAACAAAAAACAAACGAAAAAAATAAATAAAAATTATTCGAGATGAGCTGTCCATTTCCTCCAGTATGTAGTGAATTTGTCCATACACAGATTCAAGGAAAAAGTCAGTTTTTCCATGTCATATATTTCTTTAACAATTACAATCCACTCCTCTTTCGATGGGGACTCTTTTGATAGCCATCTTCTTGTAATAGCTTTTTTAGTGGCTACCAACATTATTTTAATCAAATATTTATCAGTAACATTGATTGTGGGGGATATATTACCAAGATAAATTGTGCAAAAGTCATGTTTAATCTCAAAGCCTACTATTGTTTTAATTTCCTCCACTACATCCTGCCAATAGGATCGTATAATCGGACAGTCCCAGAAGACAGGGAAATGGTCTGCCTGAGCATTCCCACAATCTCTCCAGCACCTTCCATAACTGGGCTGACCTTTCTGATGCTGTTAAATTTTTGGAGTGATAAAAAAATCAAATCATATTTTTCCACGAAAACTCCCACCAGTGACCTGAACTGGAAGCGCTCATTTGAGTTTTACAAATATTTAGCCATTCATCTTCTGAAATGGTTATTTTTGCTTCTTTTTCCCAGTTGGATTTAACATAAAGAGTGGAAAAGCCATTGAGTGATTGTAAACAGGAATAGATTCGGGAAATCAATTTCTGGTTTAGTTTAGATTTGTATGTGTCAATCAAAATGTTAATTAAATCAGAATTGCCTTCCTCTGTTGTTCTTATATCACAGTTAAAATGAGCTCTAACGCCGGGAACACACCGGACGCCGAAGCGGCGCGAATAGCTGCGGAGCGGAGCCCGTTTCCTTTCGGCGCCCATGTTAACCGATTGTGTCGTTCACACCAGACGCGCTGCGGCGCGCACCTCTGCGGCCGGCTCGCGCCCTGCAGCGATCGTATCGGCGTCTGGTCTATTTTTTCTGCGAGCTGCAAGCGATCGCGTCAATCCTGGCAGGAAGTCAAACATGAAACAACGAGAGAATCCGGTCAATTTTCAAAATTTAAACTATTTTCAAAATAAAACACCGCGATTGACAAATGCGATGTTATATTTGTGTGCTTTTATATATTTGTCAGTATCTAAACAGAGCGCGAGAGAGATGAAGATACACACAGACACACAGACATAGACACAAACACACACAGACATAGACACACACACAGACACAGACACACAGGCACACAGAAGAAAGAGAGAGACACAAAGTGGACTGGCAATAGGGGGTGCGAGCAGGGGGTCAAAACACAGACGCAAACAGAGAGAGAGAGCATGATGAAAACATGAAAACAGCTCCAAATGTGAGTAAACGACAGCTGAGGAGCAGAGGCGCTTGTCGACCGGCGCGGAGTAATGCACGTCTGGTGTGAACGAAAGTGCTCCGGCTCACTCCGGATTTTCGTTGCGCGGCGCTTCGGCATCCGGTGTGTTCCCGGCGTAACTTGAAGGTATCTGAAGAAGTCTTGATTTTCTAAATTGTAGTTGTCCTTAAGTTTTTGGAGTGGAGAGCCACTGTTTGAAACGCCCATCAATCTGGGCGGGTTTAAAATCTTTATCATGTGCCACCCATCGTAATAGTTTAATGTGGTTTTCCAGTTTGTATTTACAACATTCACCAAACCAAATGTTTAGGGGCGTTTTTGTCCAACCACTTAAGCTTTGTTTATGCAGCAAGTATAGATTTCTGTCTCCAAGCAAGCTCTGGAGGGGAATGTCCAGTTGGCTTAGTTCTAGATTTTTCCATTTAGCATAGTAACATGGGTTGCACAAATAAATCAAATATCTAAGCTGTGCAGATTTGTAGTAGTTCACTATGTTTGGGAAAGATAGTCCTCCTTTTTCTTTGGACAGTTGCAGTGTTTTGTACCTGATCCTTGGTTTAAGGCCTTTCCAGATGAACCCAGATAGCATTCTCTTCCACTCTGTTAATTGTTTTTCAGGTATTTCTATTGGTATTTACAGAAAAAGAAAAAGCAGTCGTGGTAAGATGTTCATTTTAACTATGTCTGTTCGGTTATGTAAGTCCAGTGGTAATAAACTCCATTTATTTAATTCTGTCTTTATCTCCTTAGTAATTGGCAGATAGTTAGTTGCGTAGATGTTGGTTAAATCCTTTGGAATTTTTAGTCCTAAATATTTAATGATATTATTCTCCCATTTAAAATTGCACAGGTTATTCATTTGTACTGAGGGAATATAGTTAAATGAGATAACTTTAGGTTACAAAAGTAACCCCGGTTCTCTGATAACATGAGTGAGGTATCTCACTATGGGTACGCCCCTCTGCGTAGTCCTCAGAAGCCCAATAACATTACGCCAGCCACATTGGCTGGCAGTCGTGACGACTGCATCAAGAGGAGGGACATCCTCTCCCTACAAAGGGGCTGATGCAGTCTCACCAGATCATTCAAAATAAGCACACCTCTTCCTCGCTTCAGGCAAGGAGGGTGGTCTGGTGAGATACCTCACTCATGTTATCAGAGAACCGGGGTTACCTTTGTAACCTAAAGTTCTCTTTCAAACATTCGTTCGGTATCTCACTATGGGGATATACTGACTCCCGTATTGCTAGACAAGCTTATCTTGAAGACCGACTGCCAATAATTAGGCTGACGACCCACGGCCCTCAGAGGAGCCCACACTCAGCACAGTATGCGCTAGAGAGAGCGCAGTGACATCCAGTGCATAGAACCTTGCAAAGGTATGATGTGAAGCCCAACTGGCCGCAAAGCATATATCTTGGATAGACACGCCTCTAAACAGGGCCCAGGATGTTGCCATCCCCCTTGTGGAGTGAGCGCGTAAACCAGCTGGGGCTTGAAGCCCCTTGCTGCTGTAGGCCATAGAAATGGCCCCGACTATCCAATGAGAAAGCCGTTGTTTTGTAATAGGCTTACCAGTATGAGGTTTTGCCCATGACACAAACAGCTGATCAGTTTTCCTAAAACCTTTTGTTTTGTCCACATAAATGCGTAAGGCACGCACCGGGCACAATTTGTGTAACCGCTCCTGTTCCGAGGTGGAAAAAGGAGGAGGTGAAAAGACAGCTAGGTCAAGTGGAAGACACACCAAAGTAGGATTCTTTGGTACAAAAGCTGGATTTGGCCTTAGCACCACACGTGCATATCCTGTGGCAAACTGAAGACAGTCAGGATGCACTGAAAATGCATGGATATCACTGACCCGCTTAGCAGACGCCAGTGCCAATAACACGGCCGTCTTAAGTGATAAAACCTTAAGATCTACCTGATCTAAAGGCTCAAAGGGGGGGTGAGACAGCGCATCCAAAACAGTTGGCAAATCCCATGATGGGGCCAGCTGTTTGGACACCGGACGCAGACGACGAGCACCCTTCATAAAACGGCTGACAAGGGGATGTTGTCCCACAGCCTTACCACCAAAACCTACATGGCATGCTGCAATAGCAGCCAAGTAAACCTTAACGGTGGAGAAGGCTTTTCCCTTATCCAGCAAATCTTGCAGAAAGCTGAGAATAATAGGAACTGAGGCCTGGAAAGGCACCTCCTGTGACCTTGAACACCAGTCCTCAAACACACGCCATTTGCAATCATATAGTGACCTGGTGGAAGAGGCTCTAGCACTCTGAATGGTCTTAATGACATTCTGTGGAAGTCCAACTGCATCCAGATTCAGCCTCTCACGGGCCAAGCCCAGAGCACCAGCCGCTCTGGGTGAGGGTGAAATATCTCCCCTCGCGCCTGTGGTAGCAGGTCTCTGCTTAAAGGGAGGGGCCATGGCCGGTCGTAAAGAAGTCGGCAGATGTCTGCCAGCCAATGCTTCCCCGGCCAATGAGGGGCTATCAGGATGAGTGTTAAGCCTCTCTCTTGCACGTAAACGAATGCGTAAAGCAGAACCTGCGGCCACTCGTGGGCTAGTGCATCTATCCCCATCGGTGCCTCCTGGTCTCTCAGGGAAAAGAACATGGGGCACTGATTGTTCTCTCTCGAGGCGTACAGGTCGACTTCCGGGCGACCGTAAAGCGCCCAAACCTGCTCTGTTACCTCTGGGTTGAGCTTCCACTCTCTGTAATGAGGGTTGCCTCTGGAGAGTAGGTCTGCCCCACAATTCTGTACTCCCGGCACATGGGTGGCTTTCAACGATAGGAGATGCACATTGCTCCACAAAATCAGTCTGTGAGCCAATGTGTGCAACTGAAGGGATCGCAGTCCGCCTTGTCTGTTGATATAGGCGACCACAGTCGTATTGTCTGACCTTACAAGCACGTGATGACCCTTTATAAAGGGGAGAAAGTGCTTCAGTGCCAAGTGCAAACTGCTAGGAGTTCCAGGGAATTTATGTGGTTCAAACGAAGGTGGGGAGCCCACACCCCGTTCACAATTCTACCCTCTTGGGTGGCCCCCCACCCCTGCAGGGATGCGTCTGTCGTGACCACTTTCCTGGATAGGACAGGTCCCATTGGACTCCCCTGTGTCAAAAATAGGGGGAGTTTCCACTGGTGAAGTGCTGCCATACAGTCCACTGAAACCCTGACAAAGCGATTTCTGTGAAGTGAGCGATCCAGCCCAAGGGATGCGATCCAGCCCAAGGGATGCGACCCAGCGTTGAAAACCCCTCATGTACAAACGGCCTAATGGTATAGCCACTATGGCTGATGCCATCAGTCCCAGAAGACGTAGGCATGTCCTGAAGGGTAACAACTTCCCCCTGCGGAAGAGGGCTAGGCATGCTGAAAATGCCCTCACTCTCTCCGCTGACAGGTGGGCTCTGAGTGAAACTGAATTCAGAGACAGACCAATGAAAGAGATTGTTTGACTTGGAGTCAGCACACTCTTTTCCTGATTCACTCTGAACCCTAAACTCTCCAGGTGTTGCAGGAGTAACCTTGTGTGCTCTAGCGCACCCTGGTGGGACTCTGCAGCCAAAAGCCAGTCGTCGATGTACATGGCTATGCGTATGCCCTGCTGTCTGAGAGGAGCAATAGCTGCCTCTGTGCACTTCACAAATACCCGAGGGCTTAGGGAAAGCCCGAAAGATAGAACCATATACTCGTAGATTGGGTCTTGGAAGGCAAATCTCAGGAATTTCCTGTGAGGAGCATATATTGGTATGTGAAAATATGCGTCCTTCAGGTCGACTGAAGTGAACCAGTCGCCAGGGCGCACAAAACGCAGCAGTGCAGCGTGTGTCAGCATTCTGAACTTGTATGACCTTAGGTGTCTGTTCAGAGCCCGCAGATCGAGGATAGGGCGGAGCCCTGTCCCCCCCTTTTTTGGTACGAGGAAATACCTCGAGTAGAAGCCGCATTGGCTCTGCTCTTGAGGCATAATTCGTATTGCTCCTTTTTTCATCAGCAATGATATCTCTTCCTTGAGTATCAGTGCTGATTTCCCCTGCGCACGGGAGAAGACAATCCCTGTGAAGCGGGGCGGGGCAATGGCAAACTGGAGCCTGTATCCTCTGTTTATTGTCCCGAGGACCCAAGCCGATGCTCCACACCTTTGCCAGCTCTCTTTCCTTGCAGAAAGAGTTGCTGTCACAGTAGCTCCTGCCACTGGGGGTGCAATTGCGCCCCCCTGTGGAGGAGCGGTGTGGCAGACCGCAAGGGGAACACTGTGGGAGGCCTGCACTGATGCAGTGCTTATATGGCCTGTCACCTCTAATAGAGGGGACACACAGTGTTTTATTTTTACATTGTTTTTCAACAGTGTATTTTTTATTGTATTCCCCAGTGCCCTTGGCAACATGCCTGGCTGCACTGGGGGCAACTTTATGGATGTGGGACACATGTGAGTGCTTGTGAGACATACAGGGAGCATGTGAACAGCTACCACAGGTGAACAGTCTCTCTTTCTCTTCATGGGGCGTTGAGCTGTGGATGCCAACTTGGGCCCTGCACGCTGCATGAAGGTTGCACTCTGGAACAGGCTCAGGAACAGAGCTGAAGAAGGGCAACATGGCATCAGTGAGTTGCTAGGCCCGCTTCTTCCTCCTTGCTCCCTGGGAGGGGCCGGGGGCAGGAGGACCCCCCTGAGCAGCCGCCGAGGCGAAGGATTTCTTCGGCCAGGGTCCCTTGTTTGGTGGCCTTGGCTGACTCTGCGCTGGAGGCTGGGGGGCTGGGCGCCTGGGAATCTTGAAGGCTGTGCCACTGGCCTGCTGAGTCACAGTTGGGTTGAAGGTTCGGCGAGGAGTGACAGAGGCCTGAGTTTTCCTGGGAAGGCAAAGCTGCAGGGCTTCTCCCTCTTTCTTTTTCTCCTCACACCGCTTTTGCATGGTCGCAACAGCCGAGCCAAACAGCCCACTTGGATCCATTCTCTCATCCAGGATGTCACGCTTTTGCTTGTCAGACAGGTCAGAGAGGTTGAGCCACCGGGCCCTTTCCTGGGCAATCATGGTGGACATGGCCCTCCCCGCTGACTGCACAGCGCACTTGGTGAGGTTGAGGCAGTGGTCGGTGATGACACAAATTTCCTCCCATAACTCAGTTGCTGGTAGAGCAGTCATCTGCTCCTGCAGTTCAGCCTGATAAGCCAGGAGAAGAGAGGACGCATTGAGAGCCCTAACAGATGTGGCAACTGATTTATAAGCTCTATCAGTCATGGAGGAGTGTCGACGATCTGCCTTGGCGGGCAGGGTGGGGCCAGAGGAAGACATAGATAACTTCTGAGTTGGGTGCAGGTGACAGGCAACCAGGGGTTCAACTGTGGGCATGTTGTAAATGCCTTTTTCTTTCATGTCCACGCAGTCAAAGGCTGACCCCCCCTGGACCGGGTTCACAGCAGAAAAGAGTTTTCCAACAACACATCGTCTCCTCCAAACATTCAGGGAAAATGGGTAGAAGCTGCCTGGCTGCCCATTTTGCCTTTGGTAACCTTTTCCCCTCATAGCGAGATGAGGAGGTCTCAGCCTGCACCTTCGGCCATGGGATATCCAGTTTCTCAGCTGCCCTTTTGCATACTTCATGCAGATCCATGCCTCTGGTGAGCGGGGATGGAGCCCCGTCCATTACTCCTCCCGCAGCTAACGCCGTAGTCTGCGGTATTTGTGCCGATGAGAAAGATGAATCATCATCGTCATCTCCCTCGGAGAGGAGAATGTCGGGCGAGACGTCAGAGCTATCAGGCTCTCCATCATCGCCTAACAGCGAGCCGAAATTGTCCGCCGGCATGCAATCATCAAACCCTTCGGGCACGGGAGTGTCGCCCCAGCTCGTACCTGGCGTGGCCGAGTCATCATATTCCATCAGGGGCGCCGCCGTTGCTAACAGCGGATCCTGTATACCGAGGCTTGCCTGGCGCGACAGCCTCCGGCGGAGACTCTTAAGAGTGAAGCGGCTACAGTGCTCACATGAGCCCGGTATATCCAGCGCTGACCGGGCGTGCTGCACTCCGAGGCACGCAACGTATATTGGGTGAGTGTCCATAGCCGATATCTTAGCCCCGCATACACAGTCCCGTGGAGGGGATTTAACTGCTAGCACAGGCGTGAATAACGGTGTGGCTTGTGCGCTGTCGGGCGGTACAGTGAGCTTCGACTGAGCCATGGTGAGCGGGTCGATGTCAGAACTGTAGCCGAAGTAGTGATTAGCTACGCGGGGTGCTAGTGTGGAGGCTAGCTTTGCTGTAGCTAATGTGGAGGCAGGCTTAGCTAATGCTAGGAAGGTGGCTAGCTTGGCTAAGGTGCTTGGTGTTACTGTTTGGTGACAGGCTAACAGGTGAGCTACAGTGAGCTGTATGGAGACAGTAAAAGTAGCTTCTTTATTACTCCGTGAAACCCTCGATTTCTATGGTGAAGAAATCGGGGTTCCGTACACGACACGGAAAAATTAGCGCCCGGCGATCGAGTGGTTAGCTCAATCTGTGGACTGTTAAACTAGTAATCCCGTTGGCAGTCGTGTTGGGAGATGAGGCTTCCTGAGATAGAAGCGAGAAGAGGTGTTTGAATGATCTGGTGAGACTGCATCAGCCCCTTTGTAGGGAGAGGATGTCCCTCCTCTTGATGCAGTCGTCACGACTGCCAGCCAATGTGGCTGGCGTAATGTTATTGGGCTTCTGAGGACTACGCAGAGGGGCGTACCCCATAGTGAGATACCGAACGAATGTTTGAAAGAGAACTTGTGTTTTATGAGTGTTTAACTTGTAACCCGAGTAATAACCAAATGTTTTCAAGGAGGACATTCATTTTGGTAAACTCAAATCTGGCTGCGAAAGAGTGATCAATACGTCGTCTGCGTATAGGCAGGTCTTATACTCAGTGTCTTTAATCCAAATTCCTCTTATGTCCTGGTCTTCTCTCTTTGCCTGAGCCAGAGGTTCGATAAATAGTGCAAACAAGGCCGGACTTAAGGGACATCCCTGCCGACAGCCTCTTTCAAGTGGCACAGGGTCGGTCAAACTACCGTTTATTTTGATTCTGGCTGAGGGAGAATGATATACATTTTTTAGATATGAGACGACTTTAATATCAAAGCCAAATTTATGTAATGTTAAGTATAGGTATTCCAAACTAACTGAATCAAATGCCTTTTCGGCATCAAGGCTGAGAACAATGGATTTGTCTTTATTTTTGCTCATATGCTCCATTAAATGTAAGGCCCGTCTTACGTTATCTTGTGTCAGTCTGGTTTTAAGGAACCCCATCTGGTCTTCATCTATTATGTCCGGGATAGTATTTTCTAATCTTTTTGCGATTATTGAGGCATATAGTCTATAATCTAAGTTTAAAATCGATATAGGTCTGTATGAACTGCACTCAGATTTATCTTTGCCCTCCTTAGGGATTACTGAGATAATGGCATGTCTCCAAGAAGTTGGTATTTCTCCTCCATTAAGTGTAAAATAAAAGCATTTCAATAATGTTGGTGATAGTAACTCTCTGAATGTTTTGTACCATTCTGCGGAGTATCCGTCCTCACCTGGCATTTTGTTTGTTTTGAGTCTCGAGATCGCATTATCCAGCTATTTTATTCTGATCTGATCCAATGGATGGTAAATGCAGTGAGTTAAGAAAATGGATCAGCTCCTTTCGGTTGTGTGTATAAATCTTTATAGTAATTTTCAAAGGACTTTTGTATTTCTTTTAATTTATAACATGTTTTTCCAGATTGCGCGTCCTTAATTTTATGGATGGATCTTTCCTCTTGTTGCCTTCTTATCCTCCAGGCTAACAGTTTTTTAGCTCTTGGTCCATTATCATAGTACCTTTGTTTGATGAACTTTGCCTTTATCTCCTCATGACTATCATATAGTTTGTTTAAGTTTTGTTTAGTGAGTTTTATATGATCTAATAATTTGGTAACATGAAGTTCAATGTGTTTCATTTCTAGGTTTTTCAGTTCCTGTAATAAGTTTTTTATTTGCTTCTGTTTCTCCCTCTTTTTAATTGAGGACCACAATATAAGTTTTCCCCTTATTAATGCCTTAGCGGCA
Source organism: Semicossyphus pulcher (assembly GCF_022749685.1). Taxonomy (NCBI): domain Eukaryota; kingdom Metazoa; phylum Chordata; class Actinopteri; order Labriformes; family Labridae; genus Semicossyphus; species Semicossyphus pulcher. The sequence goes on along the minus strand of NW_027211648.1, from coordinate 27,408,107 downwards.
TCCCATACAGTACCTGGAGACACTTCATCATTATCATTATGTTCTAGATATTCTTTAAATTCCTTATGAATGTATTGGTTGCACAAAGGATCATTTAGTAAACTTGTGTTAAGCCTCCATGTCGTGTCTTTAATTTCAGTGTCCAGATGTAGGGATAGATATACACCTGCGTGGTCTGAGATATCTTTGACCCCTATTTGACACTTTAAGTTTCTGTGTCTTTCTGAATTAAACATGAAAAAGTAGTCAATTCTTGAATGAAGATTATGGGGATGGACCGTTCAGGGAGCTCGCGAACTACACCATCAACCAGATCACCGCCATACCCGGAAGTCCCACACTGAGTATCTTAATGCTGAAGTCTATTTTCTTCTTCACTGCTTTAGTCCATTGACTGTAGCAGAGCAATGTTGAGTTCCACATTTAAAACCTTCATAGAACAAGAAAAATCCTACACTGTATAATTCACTGTGAACCTCTGAAACACCTGATTTCATCTTTTATTCCACATCATGTTTTTAAATAAATCAGTCATAGAAACATTTATTAATTATTTCAGTTTGTACGAGCAGAAAATAACAAATATATTCAGTATTTTCTTTTTCCAACATTTCGATTCAAATATTTGTTTCTTGTAACGACTGAAAAGTTTAAAGTGAAGATGCTTTGAGTTTATGGCTCCACTATTTCTAAAAGAAATACTGTCCATGTCTTTGTTCACATTCACCAAAATTCATTCGGACATATTTGGCATCTTGGAAACTTTAGTATTTTGAGTCGACTCTTCAGTTATTTTCTGCTGGTTTTTCTTGTATTTCTTGTTTGTTGTGTTTGGCTGCACAACATGAGTTTGTATAGATGGAGCCACTGGTGCTTCTTGTGTTACGCTCCTGAAAAATGAGGAGAAATAATCACACAGTGATCGGGTGATGTTTCTCAGACACGTCTGAAGTTCGATGAGGAAAGTGCTGTGATTTCTCCTGGTGAGGGATTAAAAGACCACTTTCAGCATTACAGAAGACCTCTGTAACCACCATTTCTTAGTTAGATGTTTGTTAATTTTCTTTGAATAGTATAATTTGCTGGAGTACAACGAATATTATATGTCTGTTTAATTTAGGGAATGTTGCTAAACATTTAATGTAATTTATTCTTGCATTTCCCTTCTGTAAGTTTCTTACCGTCCTGTGCAGCTTCCACAGTCATGTGACTAATTGACAGAAAATGAGTCTTTTTATTTTAATATATTCTGTAAAAGTTCAGTAAACGAGTGATGGCAGAGCAACACGGTTGTTTTACCGTGCCTGTGGACTAAACACGTAAAACATTGTTGTGTGGTTACGCTCAGAAGTAATTGTGGAGAAAGATGACCACTACAAGCTCTGTTGCAGTTTAAACTCAACAACAAATTAATCAAATGTTTCTAAATATCACGTAATTAGCATTACAACCATTTTTTTATTTTTTTAATAATTTTGTTTATTGGAAATTAAATGACATACGCTAAAGTGCAATGGGTTGTACAGGAATATAAATGTAATGTAAAGTATAGCCTAAACTAAGGCAACAACTAGAACACAACGTAACATTTACATTACAACCATTTTAATAGTGTTTTAAATATGTGTTTTATTTGAATCAGTCGTCATAAATGTTTGATCTTTTTAACCTAATCACAGATTTTAACATCATCACAGACCAAGAAGCACTAAACTGTAACTTGTATCAGACTATGAGTGTGTTATATTTGAACTTGTCACACTTGCAGAGTTTAAGAGGTGAAGTCGCTGCGTCTTTATTGAAGTAGCAGCATGTTGTCATTAATATTAATGAGAGCTCTTTTTCACTTTGTGTATTTCACACATTTTAACCTGCATCCTGTTGTGTTCAGGTGTTTGGAGTTTCCACTTTCTGAACTTTGACCTTCTTAACCTTCTTCAGCTCTGAACACATTATTAAACATTGAAGGATTTCATGCAGGAACATTGTATTCTAACGTCACATCATTTACTGTTTATTCAGATTGCGTGGCTGCTGGTTGTCAGAGATGAGCTGGGCTTCTCTGGCCTCAGCTCTGAAGTCCAACCCCTCCCATCTGAGAGAGCTGGAGCTGAGCAACAACAAGCTGCTGGATTCAGGAGTGAAGCTGCTGTGTGGTTTTCTGGAGAGTCCACACTGTAGACTGGAGACTCTGAGGTCAGAAACCATGTTTTACTTCTGTGCTGAGATTAATATGATGTGAAAGTTGTGTTGACACTAAACTGCAGACATGAGGCTGATATTATACTGATCCACACTGAGTATCTTAATGCTGAAGTCTATTTTCTTCTTCACTGCTTTAGTCCATTGACTGTAGCAGAGCAATGTTGAGTTCCACATTTAAAACCTTCATAGAACAAGAAAAATCCTACACTGTATAATTCACTGTGAACCTCTGAAACACCTGATTTCATCTTTTATTCCACATCATGTTTTTAAATAAATCAGTAATAGAAACATTTATTAATTATTTCAGTTTGTACGAGCAGAAAATAACAAATATATTCAGTATTTTCTTTTTCCAACATTTCGATTAAAATATTTGTTTCTTGTAACGACTGAAAAGTTTAAAGTGAAGATGCTTTGAGTTTATGGCTCCACTATTTCTAAAAGAAATACTGTCCATGTCTTTGTTCACATTCACCAAAATTCATTCGGACATATTTGGCATCTTGGAAACTTTAGTATTTTGAGTTGACTCTTCAGTTATTTTCTGCTGGTTTTTATTGTAATTCTTGTTTGTTGTGTTTGGCTGCACAACATGAGTTTGTATAGATGGAGCCACTGGTGCTTCTTGTGTTACGCTCCTGAAAAATGAGGAGAAATAATCACACAGTGATCGGGTGATGTTTCTCAGACACGTCTGTAGTTAAAGACCAGCTTCAGTCATGTTTCAACACATTCTTTGCTTGAAATAATAAATTGTGTCTGATATGTTTTTGTTCTGCAAAATATGTTTAATTACCTTTTATAAACATCCTCCCAAAGTATCTCTTCCTCCTCCCTCATTAACAATTCCTGAATCTGCATAGTCCCCGCCCACTCTGCAAATTTCCAACCGCCCCCCCCGTCGCAAAAACAAATCACATCTCTGCCATCGTTTAGTGGGAACTTATTGAAACTTAGCTATCTTGAAATGTAGTAATTAGTAGTAGTAACGTTAACGTTAGTAGTCAGTAGTGAGTTTAAAAAAATTACGATGACAGTTACAGCTGGCTCGCGCATCACGGAAGTGGTTGCCATAGGTTACGCATATTGATATGCATAGCATCACCCCGCCCATTAATGGGATTGGCTCCTTCGGTTTGTGACGTCTCAAACCTGCCAATCTGAAAACGTGTTGTTCAGCCTGTCCTTGGTTCACTGCAGTTTAAAAGCAGACAGGCCCAGCCCTGGTGATGACTGCTGATGTTGTCCCTGATATGTCTTGTAGCTCATGAGAAACACCACATGGAGGTGTTTACAAGGTTAAACACTTTAAATAAGGAAAGTGCTGTGGGTCGGCTGTGGCTCAGTGGCAGAGTCGGTCGTCTTTCAGTTGGAAGATTGGCGGTTCGATCCCCAGCTCCATCAGTCTACGTGTCTAAGTGTCCTTGGACAAGACACTGAACCCCAAATTGCTCCCGGTGGCATAGCCAAGGGTGTGTGAATGTGATATCTGACTGACAGTTGGGCACTTTACGTAGCAGCCTCTGCCTCTGTGTGTGAATGGGTGAATGTGACATGTAGCAGCCTCTGCCATCAGTGTGTGAATGGGTGAATGTGACATGTAGTGTAAAAGCAGCTTTGAGTGGTCGCAAGACGAGAAAAGTGCTTTATAACAACAGTTAATTTACCATTTACCATTTACCCTGGTGAGGGATTAAAAGACCACTTTCAGCGTTACAGAAGACCTCTGTTGCAGTTTAAGTTCAGCAACAAAGAATGAATCAAATGTTTCTAAATATCACATAATTAGCATTTCATCCATTTTAATAGTGTAACAATTTTTAAAGGAACAACATGCAACATTGACAGCTAGCGTCTTAAAAGGGTACTGCAGTCCAAATTCCAAATATTGGAGAGCGTTCCCTCCCCCCGTCCCCTCCTCCCCAGATTTGAAGCTCAAGCGGGTTGCCAGGTTGAGGACGCTGAACCTATTCGAACACAAGACGCGCTCTTTGACAATGACAAGTAATGAGTCCTGTGCCCCAATTTGTTTCATATCTGGCAACCTGGGGTCACGAAATGGGCAGTGGGCGGGATCACGCAGACCAAAACACACAAAGACGTTTCACACCGGAATGAAATTTTAAAGGAGAACATAATGGCTGCAGCATTGTTGTTGGAGAAGCCAGTATTTCAACTTAATATGTTTCCTTAATCTCTGATGACATATCACGGTAATTTTATGATAAATACAGTAAATATATTTCTTTATTTGAATCAGTCGTCATAAATGTTTGATCTTTTTAACCTAATCACAGATTTTAACATCATCACAGACCAAGAAGCACTAAACTGTAATTTGTATCAGACTATGAGTGTGTTATATTTGAACTTGTCACACTTGCAGAGTTTAAGAGGTGAAGTCGCTGCGTCTTTATTGAAGTAGCAGCATGTTGTCATTAATATTAATGAGAGCTCTTTTTCACTTTGTGTATTTCACACATTTTAACCTGCATCCTGTTGTGTTCAGGTGTTTGGAGTTTCCACTTTCTGAACTTTGACCTTCTTAACCTTCTTCAGCTCTAAACACATTATTAAACATTAAAGGATTTCATGCAGGAACATTGTATTCTAACGTCACATCATTTACTGTTTGTTCAGATTGAGTGGCTGCAGTTTGTCAGAGATGAGCTGTGCTTCTCTGGCCTCAGCTCTGAAGTCCAACCCCTCCCATCTGAGAGAGCTGGAGCTGAGCCACAACAAGCTGCAGGATTCAGGAGTGAAGCTGCTGTGTGGTTTTCTGGAGAGTCCACACTGTAGACTGGAGACTCTGAGGTCAGAAACCATGTTTTACTTCTGTGCTGAGATTAATATGATGTGAAAGTTGTGTTGACACTAAACTGCAGACATGAGGCTGATATTATACTGATCCACACTGAGTATCTTAATGCTGAAGTCTATTTTCTTCTTCACTGCTTTAGTCCATTGACTGTAGCAGAGCAATGTTGAGTTACACATTTAAAACCTTCATAGAACAAGAAAAATCCTACACTGTATAATTCACTGTGAACCTCTGAAACACCTGATTTCATCTTTTATTGCACATCATGTTTTTAAATAAATCAGTAATAGAAACATTTATGAATTATTTCAGTTTGTATGAGCAGAAAATAACAAATATATTCAGTATTTTCTTTTTCCAACATTTTCCTCCAAAGTCACATCATTTATTCTTTATTCAGATTGAGCTTCTGCAGGTTGTCAGAGATGAGCTGTGCTTCTCTGGCCTCAGCTCTGAAGTCCAACCCCTCCCATCTGAGAGAGCTGGAGCTGAGCCACAACGAGCTGCAGGATTCAGGAGTGAAGCTGCTCTCTGATCTTGTGGAGAGTCCACACTGTAGACTGGAGACTCTGAGGTCAGTCCATGTTGGCTTCAGCAGTATTGTACTAAACACTGTTATTATCATAGCAAAGATCCAGTATTGTCTGCTAAACCTCCAACCCTCCCAGTGGCTGCTGTCCTCAGTGAAGCTGTGAGAGGAGAACAGTGACAGGCTTCAGGATTGGACAGAAACACAGAGAGAGAACAGACAGCCAATCAGATCAGCACGAAGCTTGTTGTGATCACGTGTTTGATTTGATGTGAAGACAACTGTTGTTGTTGTGTTCATGTGTACAGGACATTAAGCTGGATTACAGCTGACAGCATCACAAGATGTTTAGAGACAGTGGTCCTCGTTCATCAAACTGTCGTACCATCAAATCTGATCTCAAAGTGTTCGTTCTCTCATTTCAGCACTAAACAATTCATCAGTTCATCTTTGTCACAGCTCTGAGATCAGTCTGCCTGAAGCCTGCAAATCACTGTCTGTTATTACACAGAACCATGGTTACGTTTAGTAACCACGGTCTTTGTACAGAACAAAACCTCTGCTGAAGTCCAGAAATCACAGCTGATGTTTCTGCTCTTCAGTCTTTGCATGAACATGAAGGACTTTTAACATCATATATAGTTTATATATCTGTCCATGTGACAGCAGCTTGTCCAAATGTTTCTGTGACAGACACCATTTTTACACTTCATGTGATATTTCACATTTGAAGCAGTTATACTGAAGTAGTTATACCATGTTCTGGGTGAATACTTGATTCTGATTGGCTGCTGGGTGTTGATTACTTCCTGACAATGGACACCTTTTAAGTAGTTGTGGATACGTATACGCTGGCTACGTAGTATCAGCCTGTTTCCACAATGACTGACCATGGCAACAGGTACAAAGTCAAAGCCTCTGTTTACAGTTGATGCACCTTGTTAACGAGCTAACATCGACCTACAGCAATGAGGGACTTCAACAGCTCTTTGACCTTATTGGGAGGATATGAGAACTTTGCTGACTGGGATGCAGCTGAAGAAAGAGAGAGTGGAAAGAAAAGAGAAACCTTTATTTACAGCACTGAGAGTAGTCCTTCAGTACCTCTGAGCACCACAGGATGGCGCCTGTAAAACAGGAGCTGCAGGAAGTACACAGCCCCTCTGAACTTACTGATCCTGTGGATCACATCAGCCATCATCTGACATCCCGCTCACTATTCAACTCTCTACTTCATTCTGCGGCCGACAGTAAACATGGCCGATCATTTGTTTGTACAAATCCTGATGTTGATTTCAGGACAATGACACGGCTGGTTAGCTACATAGTCTTCTTTTTATGTCTCATTATATTTAACTTATATCCAACACAATGTTATTGACTTTTAATGTAGCAAGTATATTGTTAGCTTTCTCGCTAATAGCTGAGCAGACATGAAATATCTCCTGTTGCAGAGTGGTGTCCAAGACCTGTTTTATTTACTGGAGGAGTGAATAATGTTTCCATGTTATTAGAAGTAGGGATGGGCATTTGAAGGCATGTCAATATTCCAATATTATATTAAAAAAAAAATCGGATATCCGGTTAACCTCACTACAAAAACAAAGTGTAGCACACAGCGCTGTTTAAAGTGCGCATCAGTTAGACTGGCCTACATCGGCGACTTCACAACACAAGAGTCTCTGTTTGTTACTCACACAGGGACGCACAGTAGCGCTCTTCCTCATCAGGAACAAGCAGTGTATTTGCTGACAGTGAATAACATTGTTTATGGGACAGAGCGCTCATTGTGCCGCACGCTGTCTCTAATACACGCAGAAACAGACGCACACTCACACACACGGAACTAAGAGGTAAAATTATTATAATCCTCAAGCATAACTCCCTGTGGCGCTGATATTAATACACTGTCCAGGAGAATACAGGAGAATACAGCCATGTGATCCTGTCCGATCCTGACGGATTTAAATAATGAATTAGTTACGCTGCTGTGCCAGGCATGTTTTTTCTTTATTTCTACTTTTTACACATTTTAAATGACATTGGTATACATGTTTAATGAACAATATGTGATTAATATAGCTAATGTATAATATTTAATGAACTTTAGGCAACCAAAAAAATCCATAAGCTACAGCTATAGTCGAATACCCACGTCATTTAGAATAATGGAGTACTTGAATATCCGTGCCCATCCCTAATCAGAACATTATGGAATGGTAATGATTGTTCCAGGTATCAGTCAAACTCTCAGGTGTTAGCGGCTCTGGCCTCCATGAGTCCAGAAAAAATGTCACAGAGAAACTGATTTGAATCCATGTTTACAGTAAGCAGTGAATATGTCTCTGTTTCTGCAGTCATGATGCGTTCAGGGTCTCTCAGCAGTTAAGTTCCACTGTGTACTTAAGTCCTGTTCAGACTCGTGGTATGAACAGACTGAAGTCTCTGCTGGTCTTTAAACTGGATGTGCTGCCTCGCTGACTGACAGCTGATGAGGGCCTCTCTGTAAACACTGATATATGACTTCTGTTGTCTGTCTTCTTCTCTCATCAGGTGTAAGTATTGATCTCTGTCAGAGTGTGAGCGATCAGGAGGATGGTCGTGTATCAGAGGATCAGCTGTGTCCTGGTGATCCAGAGAGGGTGAAGCAGCAGCATCAGCTTGTGTGTGTGGAGGCTCTGACTGGGCCATGTTACTGGGAGGTAGAGTGGAGAGGAGAGCTTCATCCAGCAGTGACTGACAGAGGAATTGTTGGAAAAACAAATATTAACCTTCTTAATGAACACTTAAAGTTCTTGGATGGGGAGGGAATGTTTGAAAAAAATGTGAAACTTTATAATCAAATGTTTTGGAGTTGAAGTTATACATGTGAAGGACATTTTTATGTTAACCTGTTTGCTCATATGTTTAGATTTCTTTAATATTATAGAGTTAATAATCATGGTATAATCAGCTAAGGTTAATTTTAAGGATATGTATTGTCTGCTCCTCTCCAGGGTCTTGTACATGATTTACTGTTGCTCCTTCTGTCTTAGAGAGATAGTTGGTGGCCTTGTCTGGGCTGAGAGCTCCAGGGCAAGGGGTAAACTCTAGATAGTCAGGCGCCTCAGCTAAAGTCATAACAATAACACCTTGCTTTGTCTCTGTGAGAGGGAGTTCTTTCTGTAATGTATAACATACACTGTGAACCTTGATTCTGTGTCAGTCAGCTAGACAGCTGCGTTCTGTGTAGTACTGGTCTGACCCAGCTCGAGTTCTTAACTGCTTTTACTCATCTTTTAATATTCTTCAATTAAATGACGTCAAAAGACATCTTTGTTTCCCTGAGAACTTTATTGGTCTTGTCATCAGAAATTGCCACCACAGAAATGGCGATGAGGATGGGATTCGACGCCTGATCGGACTCCGTCGGACTGGCAGAAAAGCGCAGGATCCTATCGAAAGGGGAAAAAAACAATTCAAAACCGCGTGCAAAGAAACAATACGACTACAAATTTTAATTAATTTTGAAATTTTCCGATGATGTCTAGTTGTTGAGTATTGATTTTTGAGTAGGCTAAAGTTTTACAGTTAAAAGAAGTAGGCCTAGGAAAAAGCTTAAAATCCCACGGACCGTGTTGCCAAGGAGAGAGTCCGGCTGACTCGTAAATGACTGATTCCAAGGTTGTTTATTCAAAGAGAGAGTAAGTTGAGGCTAGGGATAGGATGGGAAGGGCTCAGAGCAAGCAGTATCGCGAACCGGACCCAGGTCCGAAACCTAAATTCCAATCAGACATGATTAAAGTAATGGAGTCGAATCACCCAGGAAGTGGTGATCAATTATCAAAATGGGTAGAATTGGGTTTCCCTCAACAGGGCAGTTTCAGCCTCCGCCAATTTGACCAGTTACGTGAAATATTAGAGAGAATAAGTTTATGCAAAGAAAAGAAGGACAGAAAGAAAGTAGAAAAAATGTCTAAATCTAAAAGAAAGAAGTTTGTGCCATTTCAGGCTGACTGGAAGACAGTTAATGATTGGAGGACAGAAGCATGTAGACAAGGTGGCAATGGACGAGGCAGAGACAGAGGACATGGACGCGGCTTTGGGGGTCGAGGACATGGCTATGATCCGGATGTGTGTTTCAACTTTGGCGAAAGTGGACATTGGGCTGGAAAGGCTGGAGCTCGATACTGAAATGGCCGCTTCAGCTGCTAAATTAGCAGTATTATCAGCTTCCAGTCACCAAGCTCTCTTAAATACACAATCAAATAGAATGGAATCTTATTTTGAAAAAGGAGAAAAGTTAAAGGACACTTCCACCACTTTCAACAACAAACTGCTCATTTACTACCACCAAGAGAAATTCAATTTTTTGATGGGGATCCTCTGCAATATAGAACATTTGTCAGAGCCTTTGGACATTGTGTGGAGAGCAATGCCAGCAACAAAGGGGATTGTTTGTATTTCCTGGACAAATACACGAGAGGTCAGCCAAAAGAGCTAGTGCGTAGCTGTCAGCATATGGCTCCAGACAGAGGCTACACTATGGCTAAGCATCTGCTAGAGGAACACTTTGGGAATGAACACAAGATCACTGCAGCATACATGGAGAAAGCCCTCAGCTGGCCAGTAGTAAAACATGAGGACGTCAAATCTCTTCGAGCGTATGCATTGTTTTTGCGTGAATGTTGTAATGCGATGGAGGATGTGCAATACATGAGAGAATTGGATATGCCGGCGAATATGAGAACAGTGATTCTGAAGCTTCCATACAAGCTAAGAGAAAAATGGAGAGTTTCTGCATGTGAGATACTAGAAAGATTCAATCGCAGGGCGCTGTTCATTGACATTGTCACATTCATCGAGCATCAAGTCAAAATAGTGTCTGACCCAATCTTTGGAGACATTCAGAATACACAACTCTCTACAGTAAGCAAAAATGTGAACAGGACGAAATCACAGTCAAAGCCAAGATTTAAAGGAGACCGTTTTGCAACCACTGTTACTACCATTGAAACCCCTGCATTTGAAGAATCCAGAAAGTCTTACCAGGTTCAATGGCAAAGTAGTTCATCTGCAAAGAACAACAGCGTTTGTGTGTGTTGCTCTCAAGGTCACTCACTGGAGCAGTGTCCACGATTGGAGGAGAAAACGCACAGGGACAAGATAGACTTTCTAAAAGAGAAAGGAGTCTGCTTTGGCTGCCTTCACATTGGGCATAGGAGCAAGGACTGCGATAAGCGCTTGACTTGTAAGGTGTGCAGCCAAAACCACCCCAGCGTTCTTCACATCAACCAAAAAGTGAGAGCAAGCCACACAGACCCTAAACAGCCCAAGGAACCATCGGTGAGCAGCGCACTGGTCTCTCTGCAAACATATGGTCATACAGGGGCCGGGAACAGTGAAGGGATTCTATCCATCCTACCGGTTCAGGTGAAGTCCAGCAAAGGACATAAAGTCATACAAACGTATGCATTTCTTGATCCAGGCAGTACAGCCACATTTTGTTCAGAAAACCTGATGAGGAAGCTGAATATGAATGGAAGGAAAGCTCAAATCAGTCTACGAACCATGGGCTCAAGAGCATCAGTTTCCAGCTACAGGCTGACAGGTTTGGAGATTTCAAGTCTCACTGGAAAACAGTTCTACGATCTACCAGAGGTCTACACCCAGAAGAGGATGCCCGTAAGCAAAGATAACATCATCAAAGAAGAGGAACTGGCTAAGTGGCCATACTTGGATGGTGTTGATGTTCCTCACATCCAAGCTGATGTGGAGTTGTTGATAGGCACCAATGCCTCCAAAATGCTTGAACCCTGGGAAGTAGTCAACAGTCATGGAAACGGACCCTACGCCATTAGGACCCTATTGGGGTGGGTTATTAATGGACCCCTTCAAGGATGCAGTGATGAGCGGTGTGAGAGTGGCCACCCCGCTGCTACTGTTAACAGGATCTCCATAGAAAGGCTGGAGGAGTTATTGAATTATCAGTACAACAAAGATTTTAATGAACATACATCAGGAGACAAAGAGGAGATGTCGAGGGATGATGACAAGTTCATGGAAATCATGAAAGATTCAGTGAAGCTTCAAGATGGACGTTACAGCTTGAAACTTCCCTTTAAGAAAAAAGAGGTCTCTTTGCCAAACAATCATTGTGTTGCCAAGCAGCGAATTCTTGGATTGAAAAGGAGGTGGAGACAAGTACAGTACATCTCTGACCTTTTTTGGAAGCGTTGGCTAAGAGAATACTTACCTTTGCTACAGGAGCGTCAAAGATGGAGTAAGGAGAGACAAAGTCTTGTGCCTGGAGACATTGTGCTTATTGCAGATCCTACAGCTCCACGCAGTTCCTGGTTACTCGGAAGAGTTCTACAGACTTATCCAGACAGGAAAGGACTGGTGCGCTCTGCACGAGTGCAAACCAAAACCAGCATACTGGACAGGCCAGTGACCAAACTTTGTCTTCTGCAAGAAGCTGCAACATGAGTTGTAATTACACACATATTACTGGTGACCTCTGACCTATATGTAGCAGCATAGAAATATATTTATTTCTTTATGCAGTGTGCGGCTTCAATTAATGGAGCGCCACTGGTGGCCAATCATTGAACTAGGGGGAAGCATTTAAGCAGCGACTTCCCCCCTGCCTCTTTCTTTTGCGCTCCTGTCTGTCACTTCCGGCTGCGACAGAGCGACTGGTGTGCCCCTGGCGCGTGCGTGTCTCTCTCCGGGTTGCTGTGGTGAGTGTTCTCACCTCTCTCTGCGTTATTGTGCATGCTCATAGCTGGCTAATGCTAGTGTGGTCGCAGGTGAGATGCCGGTAGCTGCCTGGGTCTCTCTCTTCTGCCCTCCTCTCGTGTGTGTGTGGGTCTGCTGCTGCTGAGAGGTATGTAGATCCATCACTGTAGGTCGCAACCGCATCATTGTCAGCTAGATGGTAAATGTTAATATTTCTGACAGGTGAAGTTGAACTGAGTGGCTGTAAATATTTCGCCACTATACGTCACGTCACCATCAGCTGACGAGGAAACACTGCTGCTTTGTGTTCGAGGATCCTACTGACTGTTCGGAAGTTGTTTGGTTGTCCGTCTCTTGCCCTGCATGCTGCTCGTCTGGCCACCTGCTAGAGTTGGCTGCTTCACCTCCTCCTTCAGAGGGACACGGACGCAAGCCACATCGCTTATTGGCATTCAATGGACATTTTAATGGTGTGATCGTGTGGTGGGGATTTATATCCCTTTTTGTTTAGGTTAATTTGTATAAGTGTACTCCTGTTGTTTGATTATTTGGATTTAGTTAGATTACCTGTTCCTTTATTTGAATTTGGGTAGTTTGTGGGTTTTCCTTTTTGTGTGAACTTAAGTTGTTTGTTTTGTTTCATTTGGGTACTTAATTTGTATAGTTTGTTTCATTTGTAACCTACCGATTAGTTAGTATAGTTTTGTTATATTGTTTGTTTGTTTTATTGTTTCAATTTCACTAAATGTGTTATTCCTTTTCAGTTGCTGAGGGCCGGTGGTGGTAGTTGTGATCCAGGTGGCGGTATCCCCCCCCTTCGTGTGCTGTGCTCCCCTGGGATTTAGTTACTTCACCATCGTGTGTGTGTCACGTGTGCCTGGGTGATTTGTTTGGTTTGTTTTGGTGGATCCCTCCCCCCTTCACTAGTCCCTCGTCCATCTGGTAAGCCTCAGCACCTGATTAGGTTTTTCTTTATTTTCCTCCCCCCCCCCTTTGTGTGAATGGTGTGTTTTAAGTACTTTTTAAAAAAATTGATTTAAAATTAAAGTATTGGTATTGTAAGTATTGGAACCACGTCTCTGGCCTCCTGAGTATATGAATCTGTGTGTCCTAAGTGTGGGTAAACTAAATACTTCTCTGGGTGAAACTCCCAGAGTGGCGTTGCCTGGCAACTAAATATTCAATTGATCTGATAACGGTAATATCATTAGACAGATATAGTTCCAATGCGCTTCCACTCGCTGTCACTGCCACAAACTTGGCGTTGCCGGCAGGATTTACTCTTTTGAACGGCCGAGACGTGTGTTCCTTTTGCTTGCATTTATTTATTTATTTTTTTTTTTTTTTCCTATCTTCTTGTGTATTGATTGTGTATGTTTTTTTTATTGTATGCAGATTGGAGTTGCACAGTTAAAAACTGACAATGAGCAGTTGCGACAGGGACAGGCTGGCCCTAGTGCTCTTTCATCTACCTCTTCTGCGCTACCTATTGCTCCCTCCACTTCTAGTGTCCTTGTATCAGAGAGACTAATTTTTGTGCCTAGAGATAGGAAGTGTCCAGTCTTTAGGGGTGGACGGGTATAGGGTTAAGTGAGTGGATAGAGGTGGTGCAGGCGTGTATGAGGGCCCGGCATCTATCTCGACCTGACCAGGCGTTTTTCCTGTTTGATCACCTAGAGGGTGAAGCTAGAGATGAGATCAAGTATCGCTGTAAGGCAGAGAGAGAGGACCCTGACGGCATACTTGCCATTTTACACGAGCTGTACGGGTGCTCAGATTCGTACGTCGCTTTGCAGGAGGCTTTCTTTTCCAGGGGGCGGCAAGAGGGCGAGACTCTTCAGGAGTTCTCTCTCGCTTTGATGGGTCTCATGGAGAGGGTGAAGCAGCGTGCACCTGCTGCTATGTCAAATTCCGAAGCTCTTCTGAGAGACCAGTTTGTTGAGCAGGTCTTAAATAGTTCTTTGCGCCGTGAGTTTGTAGCGGATGATCCGATGATGAAGAATTAAAATCATTAACTCCTTAACAAAAACGGAATCTCTTTCTTCCTGTTCAAATGACCTCTGGGTCAATAACGACAAGTGAAGCCAGCTAATTTATGGCTCTTGTAGGAGGACGACTTTCCTTGATTTCTGGCTAACATCAAAAGACTCACTCGAGCAACAAGATGGAGATATCCAAAAACTGTATGAAAATAAAGAACTTTATGATTAAAATGTACATTTACTAATATGTTATGTGTAATAACCAACTGTAGTTACTGGACTGATGCTTAATGTTGATTGTTGACTCTAAATGTACAGAGAGGATGAGTGTTATCTGCCCACTCTCCCTCTCATCCCCCCTTTGCCTACAGATACTACAGTTCTGTGACTCTCTGGATTTCAGTTGTTCAAGAAACAGACAATTCCTAAACCTATAGGCCGAACCCTTAATTAATACGTATTCTATTACCTCAATTATTTTACATTATCGTGTTAGACTTATATTTCTGTAACATGTTTCCTAAAGTCTCTGATAGGAATGTGCACATTAGTGCTTAAGCCTAGGGAGGATGTTTGAGCAGACGTCCTGACACCTTCTCATGGGCTTTGCACTCAAAGTCATAAAGATGACAAAAGTGATGCTTCCCGGTGATATCCCAGGTCCCCAGACACCTCAGGAAATGACCTTTCAGAAGATAAAGGGGTTAAACAGCAACAACCCTTATACCTCTCTAATGGGCCATGGACCCCCTAACAAGGGATTAACAAATAAACACTTTCTTATGGACTGAACAACGCTCAGACAAAACAAAGTGAATCAACAAGAACTGGTTGATAAGGACACTAATTGACAATGGTTGCCTTTCCTGTGTTTTGTATATTGTGTGAATTTATCTGCCTGCAAGATCTCTCTGAGCACCTCTGCACGCCACAGGACACAGACACGTTCCTGTGGTAGAGGGAGCATTGATAAGACTACTCAAGTTATTTCACTCACTTGGTGTACAAAAGGTATACAGATGCATATAGATGAAATGTATGTGTACAGGTATGCATATTTGTCTTTACAACTGAGGTCGTCATCTATGTGGTTGTTGAAATCGTTTAATACTTTTATTTCAATTGATGAAGTTTTATTCGGTGAGTGATATTAAGTATTTGGTCTTATTTCAAAGGAGAGAGAGCAAAACTTTCAAATATGGTAGAATTAAAAAGGTGAAGCGAATTAATATTAAGTTTGTTAAAGAAGTTTAACTGAAAGAATCAACAGATGGTTTATGATGGGGAGTGGTCAGCAGCTCCCGCCAATGCAAAACACCCCTATCACAAAGGATAATACCCAAGGAGAAGGGATAAGACTTGTCTTCTGCTGTGGCTCTTCTGCTGAGACCCCAGGACGGATGGACTGATGTGATTCTCCCTCTCTCTGGCCTAATGGCTGAAGGCCGGAGAGAGGGGGGTTAAGCCTGCCGTCTGGCCACCCAAGGCCCGCTGCAGAGTTCTAGCCACACCGAGCATGTTGGAAGGGACATCCAACCAACCCGTGAAGAAAACTTCTGATTTGGCAAACAATTAGAACTTTGAGTCCTGCCAGCCAGGATCCCTTATTGCTGCTTGTGCTCTTCGCCTCTGGTTCTCACCTTGATGCTGCCCTGCGGAATGCTGGGCCAGAAAACGTCGCCTGCTGCGACTCCTGAATCCTGAATCCTAAGTTGCACTGAACTTGCCTGAGAGCCAAATCTTGCGACTATTGAGTAAAAGCTTTTGAATGAAGATGACGTTAGAGACAAAGACTTTAAATGGAAGAGACTTTGAATAAGGCAAAGCTGCCATTATGACCCCCCTCAGCCAAAGGACATGAAGAGATGCTCCAGCTGCTGCTGAGAGAGATGGAGAGACACAGACTCAAAGCCTGCAGTCTGCAACGTGGGACCCAAAATGCTGAGGCCGCCAGGAAGAACTTCTGCTGCTGCCACTCTGATCATCGTCAGGTGAACAATACTATTTCAAGTGCTAAGAGTTGATGTCAGACAACTGATGCTAAATTACCAGTTGAGAAATTAATCAAGAGATTTAATAAGCATCAGACCTAAACTAGGATCCTTAATCAAAATTATAGTTAAACCTAATATGAAATTGCTTCACAGTCTTCCATGATGCTCCTCAAACTCTGCCGAATGGTGTTTTAAACATTCAATCAGTTGATAAACCTCCAAAGATACGGTCGCTGATTTGACTTGACTTAATGTCAATCCTATTTAGAGATTGTTAATTGTGCAACCTATTCATTGTGCTCACTCATTTATTCCTCATTCATTTATGTATTTTCTATTTAGTAGTTTAGTCATGTAGTCAGTAGTTTAATAAATATCTCATTTATAAAGACCTTGATTCTGTGATTTGTGTGTGTATGAAATGGTAAAGTCACTGTACACCATGGCCAAAAACCTCGTAGCAACCCTGAGATCACAAGCCTAAATTAATTAATAACTAATTATAAGTTTTCCCTGTTTTGTCAAAATTGAGTGGCGTCCAACACTGAATTTAAGGTAAACCTAAATTCTGTTATTTAGTAATGAACTAATCGTTTCTAGGAGCCGAAGATGAGTGCCCTCACTCTCCTTCAGCTTTTACACCGATGTCTGTAATAACGATGCAAAACTTTGAGTTATGGATTATTGTTACATAATTTGATATTAATTAGTTATTAATTATTAGTCCTTTGAGCCGCTACACTGCTTATAAACCCTGAGCACACACTGTTAAAGCCATACCACCGGTCACAGATGAAGGAAATACAGTGTGTTTCTATATAACAGAGAGGCATACTAAGAGGTGCATAAAGGGAAATTAGCGTTTGCTTTGTAATAATCATATTCTGTTTCTAGCTTTTGTTTTATTTGAAGTGAGCAGAATCAGCTGTCACAAATGTCACACTAAATGGGAATCGCATCACAGAAAGACAGAAAAACAGACATGGAATAATGTAAATCAGTTCATCAGAACTTTACTGCACAATGTTCAACATTTACATGTTTGGATGGGTGGGGAAAAGGGTGAAGGGAGGGGGTAAGGGGTAAGGGGGGATAGGAAGGTAAGGGGTAAGGGGGGTAGGATAGGAGGGTAAGGGGTAAGGGGGGTAGGATAGGAGGGTAAGGGGTAAGGGGGCGGTAGGATAGGAGGGTAAGGGGTAAGGGGGCGGTAGGATAGGAAGGGAGGGGAGGGGGAGTGGGTTCAGGTAGGGGAAGGGGGGAGGGGTTGGAAGGAGGTTTAGCCGTGGCTACCCTCTTTTCTTTTTCTTCCTCTCTTCTTCCTCGCCTTCCTCTCTTTTTTCTCGTTCATTTCTTTGTCCTCACTCGTCTTTGTCTCCTTCTCCTCCTTTTGATTTCCAACGAGCTCCGTCTTTTCTTTGGGCTCCATGTTCAACTTTTCTTCCTTCATCTTGTCTTTCTCATGCTTTTCCATCTCTTCTTTGCCCTCTTCTTTCATCTCTTCTTTGTCCTCCTTTTCCATCTTTTCATTCCCTTCTTTCCTCTCCTCGTCTTCCTCGTCTGTCATCCTTTCTCTCTCCTCCTCTTGCTTCTCATTCAGGAGAGTTTCCTTCTCCACCTGCTCTTCTTTGGCTTCTTCAGGCTGCTGCTCGTTAATGTTGACGACGAGCTTCTGCAAAAAGAGAACCCGTTTATTTTTCTGCACATACAAAAGCTTACACTGAATCAATCTGCAACATGTATTACGATCCAACAAGTCATTATTGTGAGGTAAACCCTGTGATGAGGTAGCGTACCTGCAGCTGGTTGGTCTTGTCAATGAGGCTCTGCTCCAGAGCCTCACATCTTGCCTTCCACTGCTCCTCTTTCCTCTGCAGCTCTTCCTCCTTTCGGGCGAGCAGGTGCAGGACGTCGATGTGGGCCTTGGTTCTGTCTCGCCTCTTTTTGTTGACCCTTTTTAGGAGGTCATCTTTCATTTTGACCTCCTCCTTGAGCTGGCTCACTTCCTCCTGCTTGTGTTCAAGCAGACCAATCTTCTCATTCAGAGTTTTGTTCTGCTCTTTCAGAGACTGTATCTCGGTTATTGCAGAGAACAAGGCTTCCCTCAGTCCCTGAACAACTGAGTTTACAGTGAGCTGCTGAGGCTGCTGCGGCTGGGCGACAGCGGGTCTTATCTGGCCGTTAACGGCTGCACCAAAACACACTGGCCTAAATGCCTGAAAGAGAAACATACATGTGGTTGTTTGCTAAAAAATATGGTCTTATGTGTACTTATTCATACAAAAGAAGCAAAAGGACAGCACTCCTTGGACGGAGAGCAACACCGTAAACACATACTGATCTCCACACCACAGATGAAAACAAGTGTTTGCTGTATTTCTAATCATGTTACAAAATGACCACTGACATTCTGCAACATCTATCTTCCTGTTGCACAAGAGTTGTTTTGGTTTCAATAAATTATTAAAGTTTAGAAACTTAAAAACTGTATAAAATGAATCTTCTTTCAAGAAAAGCGTCAAAATCTGATGAAATAACAGCTCAAAGTAGCCTGGCTTTGACAGACAGGGCTAACAAATAACGAGATCTTACCCAGTTTGGATACATGTTGGCACAGTGAAGGTTTCAGAGAGGCAGCAAAGGTCACAGGAATATATGCACTACTTTACAGTAGAAGTCGAAGTTGAAACTGTGTTGTAGTCTCAGACTTGTAGAACTTTCTGATGAAGTTGTTGTTGAAGTTGATGAAATCAAAGTTGTAAAATACAATAAAGTTAAAGTTTTCAATAGTTTCTCTTTGTTCACAGAGAGAGCAGCTACTCGGTTCAGGTGGTTGAGTGCAAATGAGCAAATGTTCATGTTGATGTCACGGTTCCAGAGTTCTCATCGTGTGTTCCAGCTTCTCAAAATTCGAACAAAGCTGCTGATGGCATTTTTCAAATCGGTTGTTAGCTTTCAAAATACATGTAGTTATGTTTAAAGGGATATAATCATGTAATGTTTTCTTAGGGTGCAGAAAACAGAAAAAGTAGTTTATAGTGGTCACATGAAGTGAACAGACTTTGGCTCTGAGGATGAAACAATGTCTTACTGCTTATAAACCCTGAACACACACTGTTAAAGCCATACCACCGATCACAGATGAAGGAAATACAGTGTGTTTCTATATAACAGAGAGGCATACTAAGAGGTGCATAAAGGGAAATTAGCGTTTGCTTTGTAATAATCATATTCTGTTTCTAGCTTTTGTTTTATTTGCAGTGAGCAGAATCAGCTGTCACAAATGTCACACTAAATGGGAATCTCTATAGTCAAAGGACACATCGTCTGGGAACCACCTCAGACACTCTCCCTCACTCCCCTCTTTTAAAACTGCACTCAAAACCCGGTTTACACGCAGTTAACACATTTGTTTTACCTTGAAATATGGCCTGATGTACGTCTGGGATCCATTGTCTTTTCAGTTGAAACATTATCAAGAACAATTTATCAGATTACATTTATACGATTTGTAGATGAAAGCGATACAACCAGATATATGACATTAACCTTTTCATAACAGCACCTGAGCCTCGCTGCTGTGTGAATATGGTGAAATGTTTTCGTAGGATTTAGTGATAAACCGAAGTATTGGACAAATAAAAATTGACAGGTGTTGGTGCAGGATGAAAAGAAAGGACGCAATCTGGCCTTACAATGAATCCTGAGGGAACCATGAAAGTATTTACCAATTTCCATCGCGACCCAGTTTATAGTTGTTAAAACATTTGAAATAAAAACCCTTAAATATCTGAAAAAAATCAAATCCTAATTGTAGTTTTATCTCATATTAACCAGTTCTCTAGGTTATCCTTGTAATGGTAGAATCCATGATAGCTTATTGCCCACAGGCACCTGAGCCGACTCTTCTATTCTTCTCCCCTTTTTCAGGTCAAGGAAAACGTCCATCCAATTTCCTCTCCCCGAAAGAATGAACTCACCGCATCGGTTTTATTATCTTACACAGACGATAGCTCTCTCACTCATGTTCTTTCATCCATACGAGCAATTACTGAAGCGGTGCAGTCAGTGTCGTCGACACAAAAAGATGGATCAACCGACCAGATGACAGTCGGAGCCTAAATCAGTCAGTCGGTCAATATGCCACCCTGGGGAGACAGAGTGACATCTGTCTTCTCATGACAGCTGATGTATTTACCGATCACTGACCACTTGATCCCCCAGGAAAATGTGTTTGCTTTGGAGCGCGAGAGAGAAAGAGGCCCGCCGTGGCATGTAAATTAGAGTCTAAGGAAACAATAGAAGATCCATGAAGCACCTCTGGAAGGTTTCCGTTATTCTGAAAGCCGAAGAGAGGTGGATAAGAAAGATTCATGCTCTGATATTATCTGGATCTCTCTCTCTCTCTCTCTCTCTCTCTCTCTCTCTCTCTCTCTCTCTCTCTCTCTGAATGTTCTTCTCTCTGATTGCTATAGATTTAATACGGGAAATCAATACAGTGCAGAAGCCTTTACCTGGATTCACCTTTTCACCGAGCTGTGTGGAAAACGACGAAATGAAAATACTCTCAGAACAAGGTCAGACATGTCGTCAACTGTGATAAGTCGTTAAGTGAGTAGAGTGTGAATTCAGATCGCCATAGCGACAGTGGAAAGATATTGCTGTGTAAAACAGAAGAAGCAGTTTAAACAACAGGCCGATCAAACAGGATTTCAATACAGTACATGGTAGCACACTGGTACAGTGATGATTCCCAGTGTGTGTAAAGCAGCTGGGAAAACTTTCATTCACAAATGTAGAGGAGAGATGATGAGTCCATCTGTTGCTCAGCACTTATTTTGTCTGACCCAGCTGGTGTTCTGAACTTCCAGATTTCAGTTTCACTTCCGTGTTTTTCTTAAAGGAGCAGTTCGCCCCTGGAAGAAGCCCCTGTCAGTCAAAGCTGGTGTTCTCTGTAATCCATAGAAGCAATAATATTTGAAATTGGCACCATAGCTGTGGAGAAAGTTGTACAAACAGCTCATGGTTTCACCCATTCTACATTCCTACAACACCCAGCCTGCATTGCACCCCTCTCTCTGAAAGGGACGTCCCAGCGAGAGACGCTGGTGTGAAATACTGCCGTTTTCACTGCAGGCAACGGCTCAGAGCGGTACAGTATCTGAAATACGACGAGAATATACAGGTGGATCGTCTAAAAAAATCTTCAGGTCTGCAGTCTACATTTCAAACCTGACGATTTTGAACGAGACATGACATCAGAGGCGGGCGTCCTAGATTGAGGAAGTGTAGTTTAGCAAGCTCATGGCCTCCGCCAGATGACGTGTTTTACGTCGTCTGGCGGAGGTTTTCCAGGGCCCATTGGAGAAACACTGACTTCTGATCTAGCTAGCTCATACACAGAATATCAGTGAGGAACTGTATGTTTAAATAAAGCACAGAAAAGAGCATGTCAGCTTCCTCATTCTGCTTTTGTAACATCAGCATGTATGAAATTCCTGCCGTTTGACATAAAATACTCCGGACACTCAAAGCTGCCTATAGTACATGTCTTATGTTGCTAACATATTAGGAAGTACACTCATTTAATACAATCTGATAAGTACTGTCGCTCAAACCCAGGGGATCAGGTAAAGATTAACAACGTGGGCCATTCAAAGTTTAATCCAAAAGGTGACTGGACTCAAGTTCAGTTCATGCTCTGGAGCAATAATCACACACCCAATTCACAGCTGGTATTAAAATGTGTCTGTGTTCGTTATCAGGATAACAAACAATCTTATCTGACCTTTGTGTTTGCACAAGGGCGTAGAGGTGAGAAGATTGAGGCGAGGACATGCCCCAATATCAACATCAACCAATGGACTTTGGCCTGTTCCTCAGACAGTAGTTCATACACTTTACTGAGTTATGCAGTTACTTTTCTTTTTATGTCGTTACTCCAGAATATGCATGCACTCTCCCTTTCTAACCCCCTTTTGCTGTCTCTCTCCCAGATCCAGAGAAATTCAGTAGGTTCACATGCCATGTTGACAAAACCTTCCTCCTTGTGTTTACACGTATATTTTTAAGGTGTTTCCATCATTCTCACCGGGAACAGATCTCTTGAGGCAGGACATGACGTAAAAAGTACATTGCAGTCCCTGCGCATGGTGAACAGAAACTCCAAAATCTCTCCAATTCGCAGACATCTCTGCTGTTGACGTCTTGTAAATGATCCATCTTCTTCAACCTTGGATGTTTTTAATCTTCCTGTTGTGTTGCTCTTCTGGTTGCGCACCAATTTCACTAGGAGGCAGGAAAAAAATCTGGGTGAGGAGTGCAGTGTGTGTGTGAAAGGGGCTGAGCCAGACTCCCTCCTGATGTGGTCAGGCAGACCGGATCACACTCTGCGACACATTGACATATTGCATTAACATTTCTTTTTCCAGATGTTCGTCCAGACACAGACAAATTTTAATACCAGGTGTAACTGGGGTCATAGAGTCCAACAAACTTTTAAAAAAAGGTTCCCCTTTGTTTACACATTTGAATGGTACAATACTTTATAAATGGTCTTTAAGACTGCTTCATTTGGTGATCTGAATTATGAAATGTGCTTTATTAGGAGTAGCTATTGTACATTTTTTGTGCTCAGTGCAGCAGAAAGAAAAGCCACCATTTTAACTTGATGTGAAATAAAAGAAACGGTATACTAGCTTTTGATGCAGCTCAGTGTTTGTTCTGAAAGTAAGCATTGCAAACGTTTTGAATTTTCAGTGTGTCTGCCAGCTTATTCAAGAAAAACAAATAAGTAAAGTGCATTGCTTGTGGATGGAGTCTCTTGTGTTCGGTATAAACACGCTGAAAAAAATATTGCTTTATCGTCATGTTATATCGTTGAGCGTAAGACTCATGAGACAGGGCACCAAAATACCCCTCAGGCCCAGCTGAGAGATGTGAAAAGTTTCTATAATTTGCTTCTTTTTTTACGCCGCTTATGAAAGCTACTTTTGCAGCTGTTGTCAGATTATCACTGAGACATTTGTCCACATAAGCAGACTTTCTACAGCGCTCCTGATTTGCAGGGAAGTACAATGAATGTTTTCAGCATCTGGGCAAATTTCGAATTGCCTCTCGCAGTTGGCAATTACCTCCTCAGGTCTGAATGCTGACAGGGCATTGTGCAGAGGCTGTATAAGAGGCAGACACTGTACACACAGCCTTGTATGTGAAATATGTTATTGGAGCATGTAGGGAATGTGATGGCTGATGAGCAGCTGTGGAGCTGAAGAGATAAACCTCATTATGACATTAAAATGCAGGTGTAAGGTGGAAAAGCAGCAAAGCATTTCAGAAACACACGTGTGCTGCTCAGACGAGGGAGTTAGAGGGACGGTGTGGTAATTTACATGTCAGAGTCTCAGCAGTTACAGTGGCAGGTGGAGTTAATGTGACTCTTATCATGGCCATATGAACCACATAATGCCACTTGGATGTCATCCAGCAACACGAAACAACTAAACATATCATCTGCCATTGACTTCTGTAATGACACTCATGAGTGTTTTCTGTTTCAGTGCCACTATGAAAAGATCAACATTGTTTATCAGTGCTTTCAAACCCTGACATATTACTGTTGCCTTTATCACAGCGTTAAGGTTTAGCGCAGCCTCTCCGAGATCCAATTTAGTATGACGTCATCTTTTATTTGCGATCAAAGCGATACAAAGGTCTGGAACAAGGTGAGGTTTGATTAGGTTCAAGGAAAGGTTTTGGTGATGGTTAAAAAAAACAGTGTCGACAGTCTGTATAAAAAACAGGAATCACACAGCAGTTATGTTCAAGATGTAGCTGCATGGTCAGTGCTCCAAGTGAGTCTGTCCTCGAAGCTACAGAGAACCGACTCTTCTGCATCTTGTGCTTTGGTCCAACGTGACTTTTTCTTGCACACCTGCAAGTCCCATAGGCTGCTGGGCATTTAAATGAGAAAAAATACAATATACAAATAATTTATTAATCTCTGCTTGCGTCAGGAAATCAAACACTCTTCTGTTGATCACAAGTGCAACTTAACATGTGAACTACACTGTGCATTTGGGTTATTAGCACTTATTATTTACTGTAGACATTAAGAATGCCAGGGATATGCACAGAAACTATGGGCATAATTCACTGAAGGATTGCGCTGCTTTTGCACCCGCTAAACCCGTAGAAAAGTCACAAAAAGGCTCCGCCTCGAAGCACACGCAGAGGGTTGAATGTACCCCAAAGTGCACTGCAGGGCAAACAGCGTCTCTGTGCTCCAGTGATGTTTGTGCATATTTAAATGAGTCATTATTCAGACATTCGGGGCAAATTTGGCCCCTTTTAAGCAAATGAGCCTCGTGGCAAAAAGCACCTAATTCACAAACACCAGCGCTAACAGCAGCGCACAGTTAGAGTGAAAATATTACTGTCTGCAGAGAGCTGGTGGGAACTGCAGCACAGTTAAAAGGGCTGTCACGCTCTGAGTTTCTAGTTTCATCAAAACAATTCCACCCTTTGTGTGACCAAAAGAAAAAGAATGTCTGTAAATACTGAGTGTAAATTATATTTTGTCACTATTATCATAATCACTAGATCAATCGGTGTCCGGTACTGTGCGAGGCTAAACCCCGGCACACGGTCACACTTGTCCACATGTGTGCAAACGGTCTGGAGTCATTATGCAGAATGGGGATTATTATATATAGATAAGCTGCAGTTGTGGGTTTGCTCAAAAATGAAGCTGCGTTACAGTTTAACTAGTAAAACACCTGTTGAGTCTGGACTTTACAATAACCTGTGAAAAGAATCCCTCCCCCCTCCTCATCACCGATCTGTGGATGGAGTTGAGCTTCGTCAGTGTGGAGCTCAAAAAGTAAATGACAGCGCAGCTCTGCACAGAGAGTGGAGGCGCTGACAGCTTCCCTCCCAATCAGACACAAAACAAGAGCAAACTGCACGGACCTCCAAAACTTCATGGGTGTTTTTTCGTGCAGTTGGGACAAATTATGTGCAATTTATGATGCCATCAGCGGCAGCAATCCATTCTTAGTGAATTCCCCCCCGAGTATAAAATTATAGAAAATATGGTTATGAAGGAAAAAGACCTCACGCTTAAAGCTGGCTTTTGAATGTATCCGCTAACATGGGCTGCAGTACAAGCTGTTGACACAACATTGACATATTCCAGTGGTTCCCAAACTTTTTCTGCAGGGCCCTCCTTTGGTAGATGAAAATATTTTCAAACCCGTCCTACCCCTCACCATACTCATCGACACATAAACATACATCCATATACACTAACACACGCTATCAGACACGTGCTGCTCCTCAATATCTTTTGACATGTCATAAATGCAGCTCACAGTGGTATTGTTGACAGAGGTATAGACTTAAGTTTGCTGACTGTTACTTCATCAATCACAGGTGAAGCCACTGAGGGTCGTATTAATGCTTCTGCTGTAGTGTGCAGCTTTTTACATGAAACAGGTGAGTTAAGCATTTGATGGCACAGATGCAACTGTAGTAAAGCCACTCTGTTTGACAGTTGAGAATAGGGCTGAAAGGTGCACATGTGCAACAGTCACATTGCAGGACTGAAACATGTAAAGCTGCTACTTTATTCCTGCTTGGTGCAAAAGCAAAACTCGCCATTTTCTGTTTTTTCACAACTTATCTACAGGAAAAGTCTGATAACACATGAATGCAGCTCTTCACCCGAGCACACAGAGACCTGACCGCTGTGCAGCAGTCTGTGTGTCACCTGCCTGTAAACTGTAAACAAGCACATGACGCTGCTGCTACTGTCACACGCAATGTCGGCTGGATGATCCAAGGTTTCAGTTACGCCAGGTGAGTAGTGTATTCCTGTTATCACGACAGATAGATTACAGTCAGAACTTTGTTGTGAAAAATAATTGCCTGCTGCAGCTGGAAGTTCTTTTGATAAGAGTGAATTCAAAGCCTGAAATTGTACTGCTGTAAAACCAAAAAAATAAAGTAAAAGATGCTTGGAGGAGCTGAGAGGAACAGCAGAGACGTGGAATTGCTGTCTTAGTGTGCACTTTGGTTGCTTGTAGTGACAAATGCAATTTTCACTGCTTTAAATATTTAAATTAGTGTAGCTTCAGGGTGAGGGGAAATATCTGAAAGGAAAAAAAAGGTGACCGTCGGTAAATACTTAAAAATGAACAGGTTTATGTCAGGTATATCGTTGATGTACCTGATTGGCCTAGAACTCTAGAGCCACTACATAATAACTGACTCTAGAGTTGAGATCATTTCCTGAATGTTTAAAAAAAAAGAATATTATCAACAATCCCAAATAATAGCTCTCTAGCCAACAGCTCGGGCAAAACAAAGACACTTACTAATTGGAAATCTGCGTGTTGTTTTATTAAAAGTCAAGGGATGCTTCTATGCTCTTTAACACTGTTTCAACAGATATACAGCTATCTCTCTATTGCACTGACAAGTTCAATGTGCAAACGTGTGACGTGTGACTGCTAGAGATTTTTCAGCCCATATTTCAGCACCATGGACAGAGAAGAGCTTCGCATTTAACAGCACATGGTTGAAACACTGGTGTCCTTTTCCACCAATCCTTTTCCCCAACCACATGTTGTCTTGTTCTGGGTCACAGAGAGGTCTGAAGAAAAATCCCAGCATGCACTTGGAAAAATAACTTGAAAAGGGCCTAACAAAAGGAAAACAAATTCTCACCTTGAGGTTTTTTACAGTGTAGTGTAGAATATACTGTAGTGTAGAGTTTTTACAGTGTAGTGTACCTGACCCGTATGTTTCAGAATGGTCTGGGGGGGGGGGGAAGAAATCCAACAACAGCAGGCTTGTTGTTCAGAATAGAAAAACGTATTAGAAGAACAAAAAAAAAGTTGAAATGATGATTGGAGCATTTAGCATCATGCTTTCCCCTCCCCCCTCTTTATGGAGCCTGTTTGCCACTTTTTATTCTCTACCTTTCCTCCTTCCTCCTCAGCCTCTTTCCTCTCACAAATAGCAGCGACTGACTGGCAATCCCCGCCGATTTAACCTCCAACCTTTGACAACATTTAAGCTCCAGATCAATACATAATTACCAGCAATTTAATTACCCATTCACACCGTGAATACGTTGTTTTTGCCTTTTTTTTTTTAAAGCAACCAATAAGAAGGCTTTATGTGTAGTGGCTGGAGAGGAACATTCAAATCTAATTATGGTCACAGCAGCCTGGTCAGGCAGGTGGGGACATAGTGGCTCAGCACGCTGCACCAGCGCCATTCTCTTACTATGTTGGGAGTCCATTACTTACTTGCTTTTTGTATAAAGCACACATTCATTCTTATCATATGTTACAATTGCCAGCTCCACCCGAGTCCACCACATTCCTGTTTTGCAAAAAGTTCTTTGTTCAAAAGATTACATAGAGTTTGTCAGACGAGGTGCAGCGTGATGCTTAAATCCCAAACACTCTTTTGTTGAATGCATGCAGTGTTGCTCAACGTGTTGCAGGCAAAAGAGGTGGTAACACAGAAAAACAGTTATCATATCGATTCAACTTCAATGTAACTTTTTTGTTGTTTAATTTCCTCATTATTCCTGATGTCTGCAGGAATCAAGAACCAATTCAACTCCTGTGTAAAGAAGTAATGTATACTATCTGAATAAAAAGTATTACATCAGCAAATCAGACAGGAAACCTGCCTGACGTGTTCTCAACATTTTTTCCTCCTTATATTATAGCTGCGTTTGGAGCTGACTGTCTGGGCCCAGAAAGTAGTTCATGATGATGTGATGATGAAACGGGAAAGGATTCACTCAGAAATTTGATCAATGACAAAACGTTGGTTTAGGTTAAAGTCAGAGTCTGCCCAGACTCTTTCTAAGGAGAATGAAGCAATCAACCTCTGAGGGCTTAACGGTGAAGTAGTGCAACTGTTTGTAATTTGCTTCTTTGTTAAGACCAACAGCTTGTAATTAAGTCAGGACAAAGAATTTGCTCAAAGTTTGTATAGCTAAAACACAGTATCAAATAATATATGGAGAAACTGTGAGTGTATAATAATCTTTTTCTACTCTGTATTTTGGTTTTATATAAAAACACATTCAAGATTTTCATTGCATAAATGTTTAAGTCACTATCTATCGCTGAATGAGGTAACACAATGGTGATTGAGCCTATGGCCCACTGATGAAAGCCTTTGCAGTATTACAGACTGGCTGTCTGTGGCGAGTTTTGTGGAAAAAAATCACAAGCGATGCCCAGTTAGTGACGCGTTTTCCATCAGCCAGCAGTGATTGGTCTGTCAGAGAGGGTAGGCGGAGCTAAGCGGCTGCTTTTCCGGTCTCTACAAGTGTTGTGAGTAAACAGTATTCTACTATGGCTGAACAAACAAAGAAAAGATCGATGACTACTCTTGTTGTTTCTCAGACATCGATGATGCGCAGATGAAGAAAGGAACTTCCATTGACACCGGCTTGTGTGTATAAGCATAGGTTTATTACAAAGAATCAGCATCAGACAGGCTTCTAGAATACCTGGGAGATCACCCTCAGCCAAATAGTGTCTCCCCGAAACACAGTTCAACATGCACTTATATATGATGGAAGTGAGTGCATGCTTCTCTCATCCTATTGTTTAGACTAGGCGGGGCCCCCTTGTCCTTCAGGTTAAAAAGCGCTGATACATCTTTAAAAACAGGATATATACACCTACACGTACAGATACTTGATTTAATGTAACATCTGTAATTACAGATGTGACTGGATATATTGCTTTTAGGACTGAGCTAGCGTTGCAGGAAACTCTGTAGAATGGTTAACAGAAGTAAGGAAGGAAATGCCTTGCTGGTGGCTAACAAGCTTGTACCGCTAACCCAGCTAACAGCCTCAATCACTGCAGATAACACAAACCACTGCACACACTGGGTCTCATTCATGAAACGTGAGCAGAACAAATTTGTGTGCAAACTGTTCGCAGACGGAAATTTACGTGCATCTCCGCATTCATCAATATTTTAGTAGCTCCGATCTTTTCGTAGCTACTAACAAAATCTACACATGCTGCTGACCACGCGTAGTGCTTGTGTAAATTTAAGAATGCACATAAATAATGCTGCTCACTATTGGAAATTACAATTTTAATTCATATTGCGCTCTGTTATGTTCTTGGAGGGATGTGTTAATTTGGTTAACTGCTGTAAGTAAAGCCTCTTGATTCCTCAGGACCTCATCCGTAAGGACAGCCGGATCACCTCTTCGGCCTCGGTACCTGGGTGCAGCAGAAGCAGCAGCAGGAGCAGCAGCAGGGGCAGAAGGTGGTGGAGCCACATCATGGGAGGAGCACTCGCCAGCAAGGAAATTATTTGAGACAACACGTTTGTTTTTTGTTTTTTTGTTTTTTTGTGTGGCTCTCTGATCATTTGAAAGAAACCTTTAATAAATCTGATTTGAAAAATGTTTCATTTACGTTGGCTGCAGACTGACTTATTTGGAGCTGTATAAAACAGAGCTTTAGGCTATTAAGATTCAAATCATTTGAAGACGATGCATACAAAACTGCTGTGGGCTATATGTTATCCGTATCCTTTGTTAAAATAAATGTTAAATAGCTCTACACTCGACAGCCATCACTGATTTAGATTTGATCCATTACGCACAATATAACATTTCTGGTTTCCCGTTTCCACTTCATTCAATCCGGAGAGAAAACCCAAAAATGAATCTTCTGTTTGTTTGGTGGGACTGTACCACCTAGGTTAAACTATACTGACCACTAAGCTATCAGTGATGGTTTAATGTATTACGATACAACACTTATCACCTTACCATCTGGGTTTGACGTTGACTCCAGTGGAGGCATGTCGCTGTCTCCGTCAGGTATCATTCCTGACAGAGAGGTCTCCCCAATTATGCCAGCGATGCGCTCGTCTGCAGTTGATAGTTGTGACTGTGAGCCTCCTCCTCCTGTGGCTGATGTATTTTTTTTTATGCGCGCTTATGCGTTTCTTTGCCTCCAGTTTCATGTCAAACCATTTAGCTTCACCTCGGACACGGTTCTTTGGACTACAGAGACAACATTAACGGCATCTGTCACCTCCCTCCAGGCCTTCGCTTTGCCTGTCCCTGTCACACCACTGCTAACAGATGAAAATAAAATGTGTTTTCATAACTCCACTTCACCCAAAATTATTTCTATCTCCGCTTCGGAAAAATTCTTTATTCTTTCTCTCTCTTTCTTTGTTTGCGTCCTGACTGACAGGTCGACTGTATGCATCTACACCTCCTTATATGGTGGTCATTGGCAAGTCATGGGCGGGGATTTATGCTAATAGCTGATTACCGGGAGCGCGCTGTCACTTTACGATGGATTGGCATTCGTGATCATACACACGTGTTTACGATCAGATCTGTGTCTCATCAGCCCCATTACCGCGTGTATTTTACCCTCTGTCTTCCCCTGTCTCGTTGCAGGTTTGTTTGTATCTTTGTGTCGCATTCCAGCATTCTGTTTCCTTGCTCTCGTTTTTGACTACTGATCTGACCCTGTTTTGCCTTCTGATCTCGCCTTTTATTGCCTCACGTTTTTGGATACCTCTGCCTGATCTGACTGCTCATCTGTGTATCAAACCCTGCATGGCATTAAACCGTTTCTGAATTTTGATCACCCGTTTGTGTGTCTGCATTTGAGTCTTTCCTCTAGGTGAACACACATGTCCCTCAGCCATGTTCTTTATTATTAAAGACAATAAGTAATCTTGAAGATTTTACTTTCGTTCTCTTTGGCGGCACCTTTGGCGAGTTGCGTGAGTAAACTTCCCAATTTAACCAGACGCCCACGGTTGGCTCCGGTTGTAACTCTTGATGACCTCGCTGACGGTCGCTTTCCTTTTTAGACTGTTTGCTTCATCTGGGCGTCGAGTTTGTTTCTTTTTCTTTGGATTTTCACTTATTTCTGAAGTTGTATCTGTAGTCATCCATCTTTTCTTTGTTTGTTCAGTCGTAGTAGATTACTGTTTACTCGCAACACTTGCAGAGAGCGGAAAAGCAGCCGCTTAGCTCCGCCTACCCTCTCTGGCAGACCAACCACTGCTGGCTGATGGAAAACGCGTCACTAACTGGGTGATTTTATCTGCGACAGTCGCCACAGACACCCAGTCCGTAATACAGCTAATGCAAAAGCTTTCATCAGTGGGCCATTATTATTAATATTATTTTCTTGTTATGTTGCAATGTATTTGACACAACCAATGGAATATCAGATGATGGACTCAAAACTGCACGGTAGGGACCAAAGCGCTTTCCTTGACGGGCTTGATGTGGGGCACATGAAAGGTGGGGTGGGTCTTCATGGCACAGGGGAGCTGAAGGCGGACGGCCACTGGGTTGATGATCTTAGAAACCAGGAAGGGATGCACAAAACGAGGAGCCAGCTTGCAGAGGTTGGTCGCATTCTCTCTCGCTTTGATATTAACGTCCAACAGAATTGCGCCTGACTCTGCTCTGCTCGCGGCTTACCAATCCCTTCCTTCATCCTTTTAGAGCACCAGACTGATTGATGTTAGCACGCGCCAAATAGCCTTTTGGAGGAGGGCTGTATTTATCAAATGACCATGTCACTGGTTAGGTTTTTCAGACCCGGGAAGACTCGCAGATAAATGCCTATTGTCTCTTTTCCTATTGCCAGTGGAGTATACTCCTGTCGGTCTCTCTTCTGCTGCGTCTCCGTCTGATGTCACAAAAGGTGCTCACACTCACGGACAGAAAAACCTCGTCTAATTCCTGCAAAGTTTCAAACAGACGGGAAACTGGAGGGTTAAGTGGGTATCAGCCC
The DNA here is from genome assembly GCF_022749685.1 of Semicossyphus pulcher. Lineage (NCBI taxonomy): Eukaryota > Metazoa > Chordata > Actinopteri > Labriformes > Labridae > Semicossyphus > Semicossyphus pulcher. The sequence continues at coordinate 27,376,020 of NW_027211648.1, read as the reverse complement.
AAATTGAGTTCAGCATTGAACGAAGAGGACAAACCTAAATTATTCATGTGCTGACTACCTTTTCATTAATCTCAGAGAAGTAGAAAGTGCTTCACCTCTGCAGAAGTGAATTATAGCTCCTGTAAAGACGTTAACGGATGGAGGAGAGGCTAAACTGCTGCGGCTCTGAGGAGTTTAAGTCAGGGGGTATGTATCCTTAACACTAAGGTACTGGACATGTTGGTGTTTTAAACATTTAAAAAAAAAGTTTATTTTTTCCCTGTATTTATGGCAAAGAACCTCATTAAAGAAAAGGCTACAAATCATCAGGTGTAATTAGTGAAAAGTAGATGCTTTAAAGGTAAAGTTTCTCATTGAATTTCTCTTTGAAGGGACAGTTTATATTTTTTGAAGTGGGGTTATATCAGGGACATATCAATACACCGTGTAATCATGCACAGTTGATGAAGGTCTGCACAGCCCTTGTTTGAAGACGGCGTAATAAGTAGAGACACTGAAGCAAAGCTATCTATCTCTGTGGACGGGGTTTGTAGCAAAACAAACTTCAGCCCCTTAAAGGGAGAGTTCAGTAGGGTTGTATGAGCTACTTAACAATAGTAAGTGCTGCGGTCCACACAAAGTAGTGCTGAATAACGAGGCTGTCTTATTGCAAAGTGAAATGCTGTGAAATATTCAAATACAGAGCACAATTGAAACCACTATTGATTTTTAGGTGAGACGACCTTATGGGTGGATAAAGTACGTGTGAAAGTGACTCCATCTGCAGCGGCATATAGCCTAGCATCCGGTTTCTAAACACCGGGGCCGTGCTGACCGGCATCCACTGTGTGTAGTACACTTACTATTGGTAAGTATCTCATACAACCTCACTTCAAACAAACCGAACTATCCCTTGAAGAATGGTCCCACCTTAAAAAAATATCACTTTAAACCACTTTTCTTAAGCGTACAACATCTGTATTCCTACACATGCAACGGTGAACAGAGAGAGAGAGACAACTTCTCCGGTTGTTTAGTGAGTTGTTTCATTTATTTAGCGCGAGCTGTCCTGACATTTAAGCGTCTAGCTGGCTATGAGGAGATGTTTTTCATAGTTTTCTTGAGCAAAATGATGACTGACGTGAAGTTGTCTCTGTGCTGCTCGACAAGTGTCAATGTATATTTAGAGCTGCTAGCCACAGCTGCCTGAGCTCAGTATCAGTCAAAGGAACAGTGAAATCTATATGATGATTAGGACCCTCTTTGTTTGAACAGTCCAGACAACACAAGCATGACCTATCTTTAAAATCTTTTGGAAAGTGAAGTTCATTCAGTTCAGCTCACCACAGCACTTTTCACCCAAACAGCTGGAATACGACAAACACAGTGCACATACATAAAGACGGACGACGTCTTTCCACTTTCTCTCTGACAAAAGTGAAGCCAAAATATCACTTCCATCGTGCCCTGAGGACGTCATTTGTATCCAGAGTGTGTCCTGCAGAGATGAGTAACAGAAAAAGTAAGAAAGAAAATAAATACAACAAGAAACAATTAAGCACACATTAAAAACATTTAAAACTAGACATGAGTGCAGTTTTGTTGTTGAGAAAAGCAGGATTTGGTAGCTCTTTTAAAAATGGTGAAGTTTGCAGCAAGTTCCAAGACTTTGTTCCTTTCACAGAAAAAGCTGAAGAATGCCACCTTACAATTGTCACTATAAGCTGCCCTGGTGGATCTGCTAAAACTCTGTAATCTTTTGATGTTTTCACAGAGAGGCTTAAGAGCAAGTCCATTTAAACGTTTAACACAAGCTTTACATGATGGAAAGTTAGCAAAACTTAAAATCTAGTATTGACTTAAAATGGGGCAATGGTGGTTCCTTATTTGTTTTTTGTCCAAGGTTTTCAAGGCCCGATTATAAAGACACTCTATAGATTTAATTACAGACTGGTTGGCCTGAGACCAGGCGGCCAAACCAAAGGACAGATGTGAGAATATCATTGAATTTAGAAACAGCACGGCACAGTCTGATGTCAAACAATTTCTTACTCTGCTCTGGAACAGAACGCTGCAGGAGCTGTATTTGTCAACAGAGCTGTCAATCATGAGGTCACACCCCCTTTTTACAGCATCAAATAACTAATTAAAAGTAAACTTAACTCTTGGACACAAATCAGCATGATAAGAGAGGTTTTGGCTTCACTTTAAGGGAGCTGTCATGACGTCCTTGAACAGTTGAGAAAAACGTCGTGCCAAAGGAAAAAGGCTGACAAATGACGAGGGTGAAAATATTTACAATACAAACATACAAAAAGGGTTGACTACCATGTAATGGGTACAAAATGTTTTCTTCTTCGTGCAATTTGAAATTCAAGTGTGAAACTGCATTTCTCTGACCATTACAAAGAGAATGCAAATAAAGAGGCTGATGAACACATCTGCATTGCAGGGAAAACAATGTAAAGTGAAATAACCACAGTGCTTTTCTGGCAGGATCGCATTAACCTCTGCACTGCCTGGGAAACCATGTACTGTGATTAAAGAATCAATGGTTGTAATCAATGTGCTTCTGCAGCTCTGCATCATTAAGAAAAACCTCTCTTTCCCTCTCATCATGTGATGTTCACAGTTATTTAGCAGCCGTCCTCGCCTCATCTCAGAGCGCCTCTTTGTCCCTGTGTGTCCCGAGCTGTCTCCTGCGGTTCACTCCGTCTCTGGCAGAGAATTGATAACGGCTCCAGGATTAACTTCAGACTGCATGTCCCAGGAGTCTCCACATCCCTCAGCTAAAGCAGTAAGCCAACAAAGGACAAAAACCTCGTCCCCACATAACGCTGGAAGTGTATCACAGCTGCGGAGGATATTGATTATTGGTATTGATTGTACCTGGTGGATTAAGGGCTTAACGAAAGACGAAGGTCAATATGAAGTCAAAGGAGTGGCATGAAAAAGAAAAAATTTGGGAAAGACAGTGTGAGAGTCGAGTCACCAAACCTCGAGTCTGAGACGAGGCTCGAGTCCCCAGTGTTCAAGTCCAAGTCACCAAAGAAGAATCGGTCAAGTCCCCATCACCTGAGGTTTCAGGGTGCATCCTGGACAGATGTCTGTTTAAGGTTGTCCCCGTCTTCTCATTGATTCTATTACATATCCAACATGTTGCACTGCTCTTGGTGCATTGCTGGAAAAACTTTGAAAGCAAAGCGCACGATTTGTGGCGCCTCTTTAGGCCTTTTGTAATAACATTTTTGTTCTTCATTTGTCTTGCATTGGATTGCTTTAAATCTTTTATTTTTATTTTCAATTACAAAGTTGTTTTATTATTAGTTTTTATCCCTTTATTTTTCATTTTTACTTTCCCTACATTTACTCTCCTAGAATTCCTTCAAGGGCTAAGCTGTCAATCAACTGCTTTGGGCGGGCCTTTCTGCCGAGGCTTTTTCTGTTGTTTTCCAACTATATACTAAAAATGTTAACATAGAGTAACATTAAAATGATAATAGTAATAGTAATAATAGTAACATAAAATTAAAAAATGAATGAGAACTGTTATCTCAATTATTCTGGATTTATAATTAGTTTTTATAGATTTATTAATTCTTTGATTTATTTCTCTTTATGTTTTCAGTATTTTTTATTCACTTATATTCATTCCTTTTAAATGTCAACATTTTATTCTTTTAATTATTTGACAGAAGTATTTTTAGGCACTTGTACGATGCCACAGATGTGCAGCCATTTTGCCAGCGGTTGATTTCCTTGGAAGTAGATTTCATACCTGATATGTCTGACTCAACATGAAATTAGGAGGCTAAGTTGAACAATAAAATACTTGCCACAGTCTGAACGTGTCTAATGTTAACATGGCATTAGAGAGCGGCCGTTAGACATCCCTGCTGAGGTGGTTTAGACAACATGAAAGTCACCTTCGGATAATCGTGTGGCACTAAATCTCCAAACAAGCCTCCGTATCATGTAATTACACACATGATTATAGTTGTAGTATCTCTTCTTACATTTTAGAGCTTCTGCTCTTGGTGACCTTGGCTGGTATAGATTCAGGGATTGTTTCATTGGTCACAGAACAAAGGCACACTCTCTCTCTCGTCCTCCATCTTTTGTCCCTTTTAAATACACAGCAAGACATGACGAAAAGTGGATATAAAACTGTAGTTACCTGCTGGTATTGGCAGATGTTGAATGACCACTGTAAATATAAAAAGGGGGTGTGACCTCATGATCGACAGCACTGTTGACAAATCCGGCTCCTGCAGCGTTCTGTTCTTGAGCAGAGTAGAGGAGGAATGGCGAGAGGAGACATAACTAAAACAATAAATACAGGGATTGAGCTGAGCGGTTGAGACACATTGTCCATCTTTATATACAGTCATTGGTCCAATGATGCTGTGCATGTGTGAAAAGGGCTTAATAGTTGGTCAAGTTTGTGCATGTAGTGTCCCAAGTATGTATTGATATTATTTATAACTCCAATCTAAGATGTTCTACGTTGTTTATTGACTCTATTTTACAGGAAACCGATGTAAAAGGGTTGTTTTTTAATTTTATTTTTAACTTAAAATTTCCTCTTAAGCCTCTTTCCCACTGGTCAAAAAACCTGCTAACACACAGCTTTTTTGCTAAGTGGGAAAGGTTACAATCGGTACTCAGACCCGGTCAAATGACTCTGCAGTAAGTCCCGGATAATTATCGCCTCGGCTCCGATCGGCATTGATGAGAACACCAAACCCATGTCGACACGCTAATCTCCGCCCCCTTTCCGGCGCGATGCTAAGCTCTGTCGGTAACTTCTGTGACTCCTTTTCATCTCAGCAACAAATCGCCCGTCTCCGTCCAAGCAGCGCTCGAACATTGTTCCAAATTTGTCGGCGCAGAGTTTGATAAACAGACTGAATGAGTTATAGATAACACCACCGTAACATCTTGACTGTTTACTAACCCTGGCTGTGTTGGAAAAGCCATATTATATACTACATGCTATATACTGCATACTATATACTACATGCTATATACTGCATACTATATTCTACATGCTATATACTGCATACTGCGTTCGGCGGTAGTTTGTAGTATGGAGGAGCTTTTTAAATTCATTTTGCAGTATGCTACGCCAGGCGGAAGTAAACAATAACCGCTGCTTCTTTAGCTACAGCGCCCCCTTCTGCTGGAATGCTGCTGCTGTCCGTCTTTTCAACTGCTGCTGTGACGTTCCAGCGCTTTGCATTGTGGGATACAGTACGCTTTTGTTTGCATACTGCAGACTACATTTTGGCCAAATCAGTATGTGCTGCTAGTATAGCATGGCATTTCGAACACAGCACTTGTTTCCGGCCTGTTTGTGACGTCAGGCGGTGACGCAGCGGAAAGAGACTGAAAGGAGTATACTTCACATGGCAATGGGAAAAGAGACAATCGGCATTTATTAGCGGGTCTTCCCGGGTCTGAAAAACCTGCGTTAACATGTTAATATGGTGAGAAGGGGTATTATAGAGGTTGTATATATTTGACTGACACATCCTGAGAAAAACACCTCCAGAGATCAGCTGTTACACTGTGACGCCACTTAGTGTAAAGCATATGCAAATTCATGTTCCCTCTATTTAATAGTAAACCAGTCCCACGCAGAAGAGGAGAGAATACTGCTGGACAAGAGAGTGAACAGAGCCTATCATTTAAGGAATCTCTTTCACTTTAGTGCTGCCTTTAAATACCTCTGTTTAATTGCTGTACCGTGACAGGATAATTACCACCGTCACTCCGACCATTCAAGGGGACTAACAGGCCTGCAGATTACCTAACACTTTCTGTCTGTCACCATGGCTCTGCAGGAGGCTGTGGTGAGCTGGTTGTCTGTTAAAATTTGGGGAATCGTCGAGCATTTAGGCATAATTAAAGTGTTGTTTTATCGGTGGAACATATCTGCAGAAAATTGACATATCTGCCGATGCTGATATGTCATTTTCAAGCCATAATCTGCAGATAACATGCCGATAATATTGTGCATCCCTAGTTTCTCTAAATCTATGCGCAACAGGTAAATCTATTATGTCTTACACTCTTCCATTGTAACTATAATGGAAGATAAATAGAAGGGAATGTTTGCCTTGACAATAAATCAATATTATTCTAACTTTAAAAATGTGTTCATTGTGCAGCAGGTCCTTGCGTAGTATAACTGGATTTTATGAACTCAGAGAATTAAACTAACAATATTTTTAGTCTTAACTGCTGTACAGATAGTGGAATTATACAATATATTGGCCAGTCAGGGCTGCAGCAAAAAACAGCCTAACGAGGTGTGTTGATTGGAAGACAGTAACCCTCATCAAGAAACAGAAACACTCCAACAGTCGCATCTTCTATTTATAGCTTTATGAGAGAGTTGTTTCTTTCCTCAAATCAGGATTTTATTGTTTTGCAGCATAGAAATGAAACAAATTCACTTACTGCCGTAAAGCTGAACATTCACACCGATACCCTCTTCCATTTGTCTGTCTTTTTAATACAGTAATAGTCTGTCATTCTCTATCATCATGCACATGGGATATGTGTATTATGCTGTAACTAATGGCTCCTTATTAATCTGTTGAGACAGAAGGTGCGTTTCGCTTCTAAATGCTTAACTGCCATGTAGAACAAATTGAGTAAAAGATTGTACTGCCATCTGGTGGATACATCACACATTGCAAACAGTATCCTCCCAACGGTATGAGACTTTTTTGCTCCTATATTTGGGTTTAATTAGTTTTAACATAAGAGCTCAAACACTTCTGCATTTTAAATCAACAGAGGCAGACATGTTATGTGTGCTTGAAAAACAGAAAACTGTAAGATGCCTTTTTTGACAGTATTCACGAGGACAAACATGATGCTGTATGGACAAATGAACAAATGTACTTAAGTGAGGAGGCCTTTAAGAACGCCAAGCGACTGTTTTACAGTTTTTCTAAGTTGTTTTGGCTCAAATCTCAAATGATACTTTCAGACGTCGAAACAATGTAGGAAAACAATCTGTTACTCGAGCTCAATGGGGAAAGCCTTTCTCTCTTTATTTTACAATTTGCAAATAATTGTCCACATTTTTAACAATTATTAATACTTTTAATTAAAATAGATAATATTCCTTCTCATTTGAATAGTTTTGCTCTCGAAAATATTTTAAAATGATTGAGTTGCATAAGTCTCAACATGCAGCAGCTCGTTCTCACACACGGGTCGTTCAGTTCCGTAAAAAAAGAACACGCCTTTATGAAATATAATTGTTGACAACGCGGAGAGCGCGTTTGCCTGCAGTTTGCATGTAAAATGAATTAATAAACAAGTTGTTAAAGTGTGTTTATAATTGCAGTGAAGCATTCAGGTGCTGCAGGAGTGTCCGACAATCTGAAGAGGCAATGACAGATCACAAACATCATCTCTAATCACACAGAAGTGCAATAACGAATCTGTGTGATCTTCTATAGTAAGAGTGGTTATTGTACTTCCTGGGGTGCAATTCCCCAGGTGGCGTTGCCTGGCAATTCTCGACTCTCCTCCCCCCATTTTCGGCCACAATTGGCGTTGCCGGCAGGATGCACTGTTAGAGGACAGAGACGTGACTTCCTTTTTTTTTTTTTTTTTTGGTACTATTCCTTTTCCCTTTCTTTGGTTATTGTTGTGTTGTGTTGGAGTTTGTGGTGGTGTGTGGAGGTAGCGGTGGAGACGGAGCGGCAGCATTTTTTTGGCTGTCTCGGGCGAGGGATGCTTCCCAGGCCAGTTCCAGCAGAGCTGACCCCGCTCCTATCACTTCAGGTGATAATCCTCCAGCTGCAGGGGCCAGCGCCACGGTCACTGAACGGCTGATTGTTATACCTAGAGACCGTAGATGTCCCATGTTTAATGGTAGGACAGGTATAGGTATAGTTGAGTGGAAAGAGGAGCTACAGGCATGTATGCGTGCCCGCCACCTGTCAGTTCGCCATCAGGCCTTCTTCCTCGTTGACCATCTGGAAGGGGAGGCCAAAGAGGAGATCAAGTATCGCCCCCGTGTGGAAAGAGAGGATCCAGCCAAGGTTTTGGCTATCTTGACTGAGCTTTATGGCTGCGTTCGGTCATATGTAACCCTACAGCAAACTTTCTTTTCCAGGAAGCAGCAGGAAGGGGAGACATTACTTGAGTTTTCCTTGGCTCTGATGGCCCTCATGGAGCGTGTCAAGCAGTCAGCACCTGATGACCTGCCTAACGCAGAACTTCTCCTTCACGATCAGTTCGTGGAGCACGTGCTTGATGGTGCCCTTCGCAGGGAATTGAAGCAGTTGGTTCGCCGCTGCCCTACTTCTTTTCTGCTTGATGTACGTGGAGAGGCTATTAGATGGGAGAGGGAGGGGTCCCCAAGGGCTGCTAGGGAACATAGCCACTCCCTTCCTTCGGCCCATGACTCAGAGTTGAGTGAGGTGAAGGGACTCTTGAAGAGTCAACAGGAACAGCTTGACCAGCTTGCCCAGACCATGGCTTCTTTGCAGGCCCGTCCTTTTCCCCCTCGGCCTCTTCGCAACGGGCCTATGATTTGCCGAAGGTGTCAACAGCCAGGCCATTATGCCAGCGAGTGTGACGGGGAGCGGGTTCCCCCTCGTCCCGTGCTGGCTCTGCCACTGGCCGATCTTCTAATGTGGCTGGGTTTTCCCGCTCCGCATTCCAGCCGGAAAACTGAAGCCCGCTGAGCCGGGGAGCCAAAGCTCAGATGGGGAGGTTGGAGGCTCACAACCAGATCTTATCGATCGAATAATGGCGCCCTGTCCACATATTGATGTTTTAATGGGTGGGGTCACTGTCCCATGCTTGTTGGACAGCAGGTCCATGGTGTCCACGATCCCTGAGATCTTCTTTGTAGAACATTTCGCGCCCTGGGGCCAAGAGCGCCTTCGGTCTTGTAATTGTGGTGGTGGTGGTGGTGTGAGTGGTTATTGTATTTCCCGGGGTGCAATTCCCCAGGTGGCGTTGCCTGGCAATTCTCGACTCTCCTCCCCCCATTTTCGGCCACACATTGAAATTAATTTAAATCATTTTTCCAGTACAAATTTAATGCTGAATTAATACTGTTCAAAGTACAGATGGACATTATTTAGTAAAACTGGTGTAAAATTAATATGAGATGGGCTGCACGGTGGGCATGATCTACTTTGGTCCGTCATGTTTCCTTTTTGATAGAAACGTAACATTTCTCGATCATGGTTTTGGAAACAAAAATTGTATAATGCTAAGATCAGTGTTTCTTGGTCACCATGGAGACGATGGAGCTAACAGTCAGAACGTCAGAACATGCAGGTGTAAACAAAGCAGCGCCTGTTTCTATATGTGGATAGATGAGTTGAGTGTAGAAAGATAAGAGGATAAATAACTATAATTTACAGATATGAGTCAAAACGCAGTAACAGCTGAATGTTGTTGTGAGTCTGAGTGAAACAGATAAAGTGTGTGTCTGTTATTGAACCTACAGCCAGAGCTGTGTGTTCATCACCATGTTGTTCTTGACATGTTGGTGTTTTCATACTGAAATGTGTTTGACAATTTAACAGTGGTGAAATGTACAATTACTAAGGACTTTAACAAAACTATAATTAAGAGATACTTGTACTTTGTGTATTTCCATTGGATGCTACTTTATACCCACTTAATTCTCCACTACATTTATGAGGCCATATTGTGCTTTCCTGACTCCACTACAGTTCTGCAACATTTTTTTAAGAACACTACTTAAGAATACATCACAGATGTTACTAATAAAATGTGTTGTATTTTATTGCTTAGATTTAATCTAGGTCACTCTCAGTGGACAGCAACTATCAGTTACAGCCTTACACCACATTATACTTCACAAATGAGATACAAATGTATTTGTAATACCAGAATGAATACAAAGTTCTTGTCCATAAAGGCATGATCTACTTTGGTCCGTCATGTTTCCTGTAATATGATGTCAAATCTGTGTTCATGTGAACTCTCCCAGCCGGAAACTAATGTTTCTGATTATTCCATCACTGTGTGGATGCAGGGATGTTGTCTGATAGTGTTTAGAGAGAGTTTCTTTGTGTTCAGGAAAACAATCTGTGTGGAGAGCATCACATTTGGTGTTTATAAGCTACTGTCTCTTTTTTTCAGTGATCATGTGATCTCCTGATTTAAGGTGGACTCACTTTTAGTCTGTAAACACGTCCCTCCATCTCCCTCTACTTCTGGCTCCTCCAGGAAGAGGAGCAGGGAAGACGGAGAGGAGGAGGAGGAGGAGGCTGCCGCTCGGAGGCCGAGGTGGTCAGACAGCGACTCTGACTGACTCCACCATGCTGTCTCTCTTCCGCTCTTCCACACCACAGGTTTCTCTCCAAAACATCTGGCAGGATGCTGCAGCGACCCTTTCTTCCACGACAACTGGCCTCTGCATCTGGCGGGACCAGTGATTCCAGGGACAGCCCTCGTGTCTGGCAGGGCTGAAGACCCCACAGGTAGCACCTTGCACCGGGGGGCTCTCTGTACCCTCTCCACATTTTGGCAGGGTGACTGGATCGACGTTTCTTTCACCCTGAGGGCCGGACTTTGCGTCTGGCGGGGTTTTACCCCGGGTACCCTTTGCGTCTGGCGGGGCTGTTGACCCCCCCCTGCATGTAGCCTTTGCGTCTGGCAGGCTGGAGAGGACAGAGGTAGCCCTGCTCGTGTCTTCTGATGGACTCAGTCTCCCTCGTCACAGCACTAGAGACTCCTGCTGATTGGTTTGGGGCCTGCACAGTCCGGGCCCCCTCCCAGTGATGCTCATCAGATGGCAGATGAAAAGGAGCAGGTGGGAGGAGCACACGGCTGTCTGCAGTCCTCCCCAAGGTAGACATCACCGTGAGCAGTGACTGGACCGCTGGCAGCACCCACCTGTGACTCAGAGCAACCCAACCCTAAATATGTATAACTGTAAGCCTTAATATATTTTAAATGGGTGACTTATTAAACAAACTGACATATCTTATCGGGGTAATATGATCCCAAGTGGTCACTTTGGGTTCAGAAATAAAGACAAAGTAAAGTCCAGGTCCAGGTGGAGGGTGGAGGAGGTGGTTGAGTGTGGAGCAGCAGGAGTGGAGGAGTCTCAGTGTGTCTGCAGAGACTGTGTAGAAGGACAGAGCAGCAGCAGAGCAGTCCACATACTGTGATGATACTCTGTCACACCCAGAGGAACACACGGGGATGATGATGGACTTTGTGTCTGACAGTGGAGCTGATCTCAGAGCAGTTTGGACTACAGCACCGAGAGTCATCTCCACTGGGTGTGATTCTGTTGTGGCAAAAAACGTTCCCCGAACCCTCTTGTCTGCCACTTAATGTCAATCTCCAATAGGTTATAAAACTCTTAAAAATATAGTCAAAGTCTTGAAAAAACTGGGACAAGCAAACACTAGAGACTGGCAGAATCTGATGCAAAAAGAGTTTATTCCCGTATAAATACAAACAAATAAACCCGAGTCCATCCGGATAAGACCGCCCACACATTAGCTGCTCGGTCTTATATACTCTAAACTCCTCCCTCGCTGGGCCCGGCACGTTTTTTCCCCATTGTCAGGTCTCTGCCTAATTAGTTAGTGTGTCGCAAGTGGCAGACTTGTGCCACCACCTGTTGGAGCCCCCTTCCCTCAACTCTGGCTCTCAGCCCTCAGCTTGTTAGGATTCTACTTTAGAGCTTTAGAGCATTGGATTATAAGAACTTACTTTAAAACATTTGACTATAAAACCTGAACTATAAAACATGTGACTGTAAAACTTGAAGGCATTGGACAATAGAAACGTTAACTACATTTTGACCATAAAAAACTTTACCTTTAAGACATTTGATTATAAAGTTTCTACTAAAACATTTGATTATAAAACTTTTGGATATATAACTTCAACTCTAAAATATTTGATTATAAAGTTTCACATTCTTTCAAACATTCCCTCCTGTGGGACTGAAAAGTCCCATAGCAACAACTTTAAGTGATCATTAAGACGATTAGTATCACTCATGACAAATGCATCATCCAGGCACATTTTTTTCAAACAATTCCTCTGTCAGTCACTGCTGGATGAAGCTCTCCTCTCCACTCTACCTCCCAGTAACATGGCCCAGTCAGAGCCTCCACACACACAAGCTGATGCTGCTGCTTCACCCTCTCTGGATCATCAGGACACAGCTGATCCTCTGATACACGAACATCCTCCTGATCGTTCACACTCTGACAGAGATCATTACTTCCACCTGATGAGAGAAGAAGACAGACAACAGAAGTCATATATCAGTGTTTACAGAGAGGCCCTCATCAGCTGTCAGTCAGCGAGGCAGCACATCCAGTTTAAAGACCAGCAGAGACTTCAGTCTGTTCATACCACAAGTCTGAACAGGACTTAAGTACACAGTGGAACTTAACTGCTGAGAGACCCTGAACGCATCATGACTGCAGAAACAGAGACACATTCACTGCTTACTGTAAACATGGATTCAAATCAGTTTCTCTGTGACATTTTTTCTGTCAGGGATAATGCCCGACGAGGTGTCCATTATCAGGAATCTGTGGACTCATGGAGGCCAGAGCCGCTAACACCTGAGGGTTTGACTGATACCTGGAACAATCATTACAATCTAATAAGGAACTAATAACACAAAAACATTATTCACTCCTCCAGTAAATAAAACAGGTCTTGGACACCACTCTGCAACAGGAGATATTTCTTGTCTGCTCAGCTATTAGCGAAAAAGCCAACAATATACTTGCTACATTAAAAGTCAATAACATGAATTCAGCTACCAATGTTAGACGTCTGTTGAATGCTATCCTAGCTTTTAAACAAAAGTCTATTCATGGTCTGGTGCTTTCTCTCGACGCAGAGAAAGCATTTGACCGAGTTGAATGGTCTTTCTTACTGTATACACTGGGTAAATTTGGTTTGGGGGAGAACTTTATAAAATGGGTCAAAATTATTTATACTAGACCACAGGCAGCAGTCTTGACTAATGGACTCAGGTCTGAATACTTCAATACTCACAGAGGGGTGATGCAGGGCTGCCCTTTATCGCCCCTCCTATTCGCTTTGGCCATAGAGCCACTTGCTGAGGCCATAAGGGTGACACCCACTATACGTAGTTTAGAGATTGGACAGCTGTGTCATAAAATAACCTTATACGCGGATGATGTTCTAATCCTTCTGACCGACCCTGAAACATCTGTACCAGGTCTTATTGATGTGATTGACAGATTCAGTTGTTTCTCTGGTTATAAGATCAACCTGTCTAAATCAGAGGCTATGCCCCTTGGTACTCTTTCAACAATACCAACTACTGTACCTTCCTTTCCTTTCAAATGGTCTCCCAATGGGTTTGTGTACTTAGGAATCTTCATCACCCCATCCTTTGATCAACTATATAAAGCCAACTTTGCACCCTTATTTTGTAGAATTAAGCAGGACCTAGAGCGATGGATGTCACTTCCTATTTCCTGGTTAGGACGCATTGCCCTGGTCAAAATGAATGTGTTGCCTAGGTTACTGTACCCTATCCAAATGATTCCTGTTTTGTTTTCTAAAAGGGTGTTGAAGGATATAAATGGGTGGCTCAGCTCTTTTATTTGGAACAAGCGTAGACCTAGGCTTAAGATGGCAGTATTACATCTACCAAGTTCGATGGGTGGCCTGGACTTACCTAATATTAAAATTTACCAACTTTGTGCCCATTTAAGATTTGTAAACGACTGGGTTAAGGGTAAAACTTCAATCTGGATGGATATTGAGACAGCATTATCACAGTGCAGACTAAGTGACCTATTATTATTTAATACTTTTAAAGAAATCAAAGCTTTTTGCGCAAATCCTGTAACAATCAACACTCTAAAAGCATGGCGGCTTGTCCGCCATCTTGAGGGAAGATCAAATATAACATCCATTTTCACCCCAATAATAAATAATCCTGCTTTTCCCCCAGGTTCTTCGGACCCTGGTTTTCGACAATGGTCTAACAAGAATATTAAATCCCTCAGTGACCTATTCTCAGATGATAAGCTTTTGTCATTTGAACAGCTTACTAACAATTACAAATTGTCCAAACAAGATTTCTTTCGCTTTTTGCAAATAAGGCATTATATCATTCATAGCACAACCCTTATTGATCCCTGAAATATCTGTTGTTGAGAAAATTCTGTTTCATCAACAATTGAAAGTGTCTCTGAGCTCATTTTACCATGTACTTAATGTTTTTTCTACTACTGATGCGCAGGGGGTCCGAGGTGTGTGGGAGAAGGAGTTGTCTGTGACCATAGATGAAGAAAAGTGGGATACCATTTGGTCTCTTGCAAAAAAGATTTCAATTTGCACTCGGACAAGAGCAATACAACTTACGATTTTACACAGATTACATATTTCCCCTCACCGCAGGAATTTCTTCAACCGCTCTCTCTCCCCTCTGTGTCTCAAGTGTAAAACTGATGTGGGAACTCTGACTCAATGTTTCTGGTCTTGTCATAAACTTCAAAGATATTGGGTTGAAATTATAAGTGAATTGGAGAGAATCTTTCATATTAATATAGAAATGGACCCCATGTCCCTGATTCTAGGTCTTCCAAGTGACTATTTGAAAACAGCAGTCAACAAAAGATTGTATAATATTCTAACGTTTGCAGCTAGGAAAAATATTCTTTTGCAGTGGGTCAGTGACAAGGTTCCTTCTGTCTGCGGTTGGCGCAAAATCATTTTTGAACTGATTCCTTTAGAATATCTTACCAACGTCATACATCACAGTGTAGATCAGTTCTACAGAGTATGGCGCCCATTTTTGGACTATATCGGTCCAGACCTTTCCTCCACCCTATTAAAAGGACTGCTGTGGACTTGAACGACATTCGTGTACTGTAAGACTGATTCACCACCTCTTGTATCATGCTATATGTTCATTTCTCATGTAAGAGCTGTCATGTATGTTTTGTGTTTGTTTTGTTTCGTGTCTAGTTTTGTAAACACTGTTTGTTTGTTGAATGGAAACAAAAACTGCAATAAAAACAATGAAAAAAAAGTCAATAACATTGTGTCGGATATAAGTTAAATATAATGAGACATAATAAGAAGACTATGTAGCTAACCAGCCGTGTCATTGTCCTGAAATCAACATCAGGATTTGTACGAACAAATGATCGGCCATGTTTACTGTCGGCCGCAGAATGAAGTAGAGAGTTGAATAGTGAGCGGGATGTCAGATGATGGCTGATGTGAACCACAGGATCAGTAAGTACAGAGGGGCTGTGTACTCCCTGCAGCTCGTGTTTTACAGGCGCCATCCTGTGGTGCTCAGAGGTACTGAAGGACTACACTCAGTGCTGTAAATAAAGGTTTCTCTTTTCTTTCCACTCTCTCTTTCTTCAGCTGCATCCCAGTCAGCAAAGTTCTCATATCCTCCCAATAAGGTCAAAGAGCTGTTGAAGTCCCTCATTGCTGTAGGTCGATGTTAGCTCGTTAACAAGGTGCATCAACTGTAAACAGAGGCTTTGACTTTGTACCTGTTGCCATGGTCAGTCATTGTAGAAACAGGCTGATACTACGTAGCCAGCGTATACGTATCCACAACTACTTAAAAGGTGTCCATTGTCAGGAAGTAATCAACACCCAGCAGCCAATCAGAATCAAGTATTCACCCAGAACATGGTATAACTACTTCAGTATAACTGCTTCAAATGTGAAATATCACATGAAGTGTAAAAATGGTGTCTGTCACAGAAACATTTGGACAAGCTGCTGTCACATGGACAGATATATAAACTATATATGATGTTAAAAGTCCTTCATGTTCATGCAAAGACTGAAGAGCAGAAACATCAGCTGTGATTTCTGGACTTCAGCAGAGGTTTTGTTCTGTACAAAGACCGTGGTTACTAAACGTAACCATGGTTCTGTGTAATAACAGACAGTGATTTGCAGGCTTCAGGCAGACTGATCTCAGAGCTGTGACAAAGATGAACTGATGAATTGTTTAGTGCTGAAATGAGAGAACGAACACTTTGAGATCAGATTTGATGGTACGACAGTTTGATGAACGAGGACCACTGTCTCTAAACATCTTGTGATGCTGTCAGCTGTAATCCAGCTTAATGTCCTGTACACATGAACACAACAACAACAGTTGTCTTCACATCAAATCAAACACGTGATCACAACAAGCTTCGTGCTGATCTGATTGGCTGTCTGTTTTCTCTCTGTGTTTCTGTCCAATCCTGAAGCCTGTCACTGTTCTCCTCTCACAGCTTCACTGAGGACAGCAGCCACTGGGAGGGTTGGAGGTTTAGCAGACAATACTGGATCTTTGCTGTGATAATAACTGTGTTTGGTACAATACTGCTGAAACCAACATGGACTGACCTCAGAGTCTCCAGTCTACAGTGTGGACTCTCCACAAGATCAGAGAGCAGCTTCACTCCTGAATCCTGCAGCTTGTTGTGTCTCAGCTCCAGCTCTCTCAGATGGGAGGGGTTGGACTTCAGAGCTGAGGCCAGAGAAGCACAGCTCATCTCTGACAAACTGCAGCCACTCAATCTGAATAAAGAATAAATGATGTGACTTTGGAGGAAAATGTTGGAAAAAGAAAATACTGAATATATTTGTTATTTTCTGCTCGTACAAACTGAAATAATTAATGAATGTTTCTATTACTGATTTATTTAAAAACATGATGTGGAATAAAAGATGAAATCAGGTGTTTCAGAGGTTCACAGTGAATTATACAGTGTAGGATTTTTCTTGTTCTATGAAGGTTTTAAATGTGTAACTCAACATTGCTCTGCTACAGTCAATGGACTAAAGCAGTGAAGAAGAAAATTGACTTCAGCATTAAGATACTCAGTGTGGATCAGTATAATATCAGCCTCATGTCTGCAGTTTAGTGTCAACACAACTTTCACATCATATTAATCTCAGCACAGAAGTAAAACATGGTTTCTGACCTCAGAGTCTCCAGTCTACAGTGTGGACTCTCCAGAAAACCACACAGCAGCTTCACTCCTGAATCCTGCAGCTCGTTGTAGCTCAGCTGCAGCTCTCTCAGATGGGAGGGGTTGGACTTCAGAGCTGAGGCCAGAGAAGCCCAGCTCATCTCTGACAAACTGCAGTCACTCAACCTGAATAAAGAATAAATGATGTGACGTTAGAATACAATGTTCCTGCATGAAATCCTTTAATGTTTAATAATGTGTTCAGAGCTGAAGAAGGTTAAGAAGGTCAAAGTTCAGAAAGTGGAAACTCCAAACACCTGAACACAACAGGATGCAGGTTAAAATGTGTGAAATACACAAAGTGAAAAAGAGCTCTCATTAATATTAATGACAACATGCTGCTACTTCAATAAAGACGCAGCGACTTCACCTCTTAAACTCTGCAAGTGTGACAAGTTCAAATATAACACACTCATAGTCTGATACAAGTTACAGTTTAGTGCTTCTTGGTCTGTGATGATGTTAAAATCTGTGATTAGGTTAAAAAGATCAAACATTTATGACGACTGATTCAAATAAAACACATATTTAAAACACTATTAAAATGGTTGTAATGCTAATTATGTGATACTTAGAAACATTTGATTCATTCTTTGTTGTTGAGTTTAAACTGCAATAGAGGTCTTCTGTAACGCTGAAAGTGGTCTTTTAATCCCTCACCAGGAGAAATCACAGCACTTTCCTCATCGAACTTCAGACGTGTCTGAGAAACATCACCCGATCACTGTGTGATTATTTCTCCTCATTTTTCAGGAGCGTAACACAAGAAGCACCAGTGGCTCCATCTATACAAACTCATGTTGTGCAGCCAAACACAACAAACAAGAAATACAATAAAAACCAGCAGAAAATAACTGAAGAGTCGACTCAAAATACTAAAGTTTCCAAGATGCCAAATATGTCCGAATGAATTTTGGTGAATGTGAACAAAGACATGGACAGTATTTCTTTTAGAAATAGTGGAGCCATAAACTCAAAGCATCTTCACTTTAAACTTTTCAGTCGTTACAAGAAACAAATATTTTAATCGAAATGTTGGAAAAAGAAAATACTGAATATGCAGCTCCAGAAAAAATGATCAGACCACTTCAAAAATCTGTTTTTCTCTGGTTTGTGTTTGAGTAAAATAAACTTTTATTTTATTGTAAACAACATTTCTTCTACTTCCAAATCAAATATTTTCATTCAGGACTTTTATTCACAGAGAATGACGACTGGTTAAGATCACAAATAATGCAAAGAAAACAAGTTCCTGTTCTTGTTTAAACAGCAGAATACAAATGTTTTAACTCAGGAAGAGTTCACAAATCAATGTCTGGTGGAATAACCTGGTTTTTAATTACAGCTTTCATGCATCTTGGCATGCTCTCCACCAGTCTCTCAAACTGCTGCTGGGTGACATTAGGCCACTCTCTGCAAAAATTCAAGCAGCTCAGCTTTGTTCGATGGCGGATCTGGATCCGGCTGGCAGTGACGTGTAGAGAGATGCTGATTAGAGGAAAATGTGGAGTGGTTTCTTCATTTTTTTCAGAGCTGTATTTGTTATTTTCTGCTAGTACAAATTGAAATAATTAATAAATGTATCTATCACTGATTTCTGTTGTTGTTGTTACTCTGTGTGCATCTCCCTCTATCCCACTTTTCGGCCCATCCAGTCTGGGAAGATGGATGTTCAACATGAGCCTGGTTCTGATCGAGGTTTTGACCACAACTGTTGCTAAGTACTGCTCACGCTCAATTATTAGAGCTTCAAAATGGGTGGTTGGTGGGGAGAGACGGCAGGACGGGCTACGCCTCCCCCCGATTAGGGCCTACATGGATGACGTGACACTGGTGACCACGACAGGGCCCTGTACAAAAAGGCTACTAGAGAGGTTAAATGAGAATCTCAAGTGTGCAAGGATGAAGATTAAGCCCAGTAAATCAAGAGGCATCTCAGTGTCCAGAGGGAAGGTAATAGAGAGGAAGTTTTAAGTGGATGAAGAAGAAATCCCATCCATTAGGGAAAAGTCAGTGAAGAGCTTTGGAAGGTGGAGTAATGGGGACCTGAATGACAGTGAACAGATAGAGCAACTTAGGAAAGATGTTGCAGAGGGGATAGGAAGGCTTGAGAAGTCAGGGCTCCCAGGCAAGCTCAAGTTATGGTGTCTGCAGTTTGGACTATTCCCTAGGCTGATGTGGCCACTGTCACTTTATGAAATACCGATATCAAAAGTGTAAAGGCGAGAGAGGTTGGTTCCTCGTTGTCTTAGTAGTGTGGGGTTGTATGGGAAATGCATACTCCAGCTACCAATAACTAGCTTAACAGAGGAGTTCAAGTGTGCAAAGGTCAGGACAGAATTGTTGCTATCAGGGAGCAAAGACATGGTAGTGAGTAATTTGGTCCCATATCCAACAAGAGGGAGGAAATGGAGCTCAAGACAAGCAGTGCATGAAGCAAAGGCAGCTCTTAGGCATACAGTGAGGGAAATAATCCCAGTTTGTAAGTTTGCCCACTGACAAAGAAATGAACAGTCTCTAATTTTAATGGAAGGTTTATTTTAACAGTGAGAGAGAGAATATCAAAAAATAAATCACATTATATAAAAGTTATGAATTGATTTGCATTTGATTGAGTGAAATAAGTATTTGATCCTCTAACAAAACTTGACTTAGTACTTGGTGGAGAAACCCTTGTTGGCAAGCACAGAGGTCAGACGTTCCTTGTAGTTGGTCACCAGGTTTGCGCACATCTCAGGAGGGATTTTGGTCCACTCCTCTTTACAGAACCTCTCCAAATCCTCAAGGTTTCAAGCTGTCGCTTGGCAACTCGAAGCTTCAGCTCCCTCCACAGATTTTCTATGGGGTTAAGGTCTGGAGACTGGCTAGGCCGGTGGGGATGGTGTTCTTGAGGTCATAGTCAGAATTTCTCTTCCTCCAAACACGGCGAGTCGAGCTGATGCCAGAGAGCTCGATTTTGGTCTCACCTGACCACATCACGTTCTCCCAAGCCTTCTCTGAATCATTCAGGTGTTCATTGGCAAACTTCAGACGGGCCTGTACGTGTGCCTTCTTGAGCAGGGGGACCTTGCGGGCGCTGCTGGATATCAGTCCATTATGGCGAAGTGTGTTACCAATGGTCTTCTTGGTGACTGTGGTCCCAGCTGCCTTGAGATCATTAACTAGCTCCTCCCGTGTAGTTCTGGGCTGATCCCTGACCTTTCTCATGATCATCGATACCCCACGAGGCGAGATCTTGCATGGAGCCCAAGACCGAGGGAGATTGATGGTTATTTTGTGTTTCTTCCATTTTCTAATAATCGCACCAACAGTTGTCTCCTTCTCACCACGCTGTTTGCTGATGGTCTTGTAGCCCATTCCAGCCTTGTGCAGGTCTACAATCTTGTCCCTGACGTCCTTAGACAGCTCTTTGGTCTTGCCCATGGTGGAGAGTGTTACGGCTGTATGTGTTCCCTGCACTGTTTGTCCCTTTTGCCTTTCTGTTGTCTTCCCAGCTCTTCCCTGCTGATTGCACAATGAGGTTCACCTGGTCTTGGATGCTTAAAAACCCCAGACTTGGCATCTGAAGGGGAGAGGCTTCTGGAGTGGGGACTGCTGTGGTTCTGCCTCTCAGACTGGGATTTTGTGTTGTTGTGTTCTAGATGCTTTTGTTAGCCTTTAGTTAATTTGGTTGTTAGTATTGTCTGTAATAAATGCCTTGGTTTTGACTTTTTAAAGGTGTTTCCTGTGAGTTTGTTGGGTCAAATGTGGATAGTTGTTAGCCCCATAGGGCCGCCTTATGGTGGGGCGTAACAAATGGGGGCTCGTCCGGGATAGAACGTCCATGAGGTGAGGTAAATGTGTGATTTGTGGCCTTACTTTTAGTTGGTAGCCATCTCTTTTGTTACATGTTAAGTTGTTGCTGCTTCCTTGGTTTTTGTTTGAGCACCCTGATAAGTTAGCCACCGGGCAGGTAAGAACTTGCCACTTTGTTATTTTGCCTTTCTTATTTTTTGTGGTAATCCTGAGTGGGGGCACGCTTCAGAGCGTTGTAGTTGGCTGTATCTAAGGTCTCCTGTGATGCACTGAGTTAAGCGTTTAAAGTCGCCTCGAGCTCGGCAAGCCACTGAAGACTAGTTAGGTCTAAGTTAGACATCTGGTTAGGCAGATAGGGGTTGGGGTGACTCACTACAGCTTGTTACCCAAGTTTATACCATTTTGCAAAGCAGCATTGTCGATTTGTATTTGAGAAGATTACCTTTTCGTTGGTCACGCTGTGTGGCTGCAATTAATACTTTAGTGTGCAGTAACTTGTGGATTGTGACCTTTGTTCGGTGGTACCTGCACTCCACATTCGGTGGGTCACTTATGAGTTGCTGCTTAGGTGTAAGTTTGCAACTATGTGTGTAGTGTTGACTACAATGTGACCATTTTGTGTTGTGGTTGTTGCAGTCCACATTTTGGTGTGGTCACTTGTGTGTGTGTTACTGCTTTCTAGTGTTAAATTGTGGCAAGTTAGTTGTGCTGTGACACTTTTGGGACTGGGATGTCGTCACTCCACAGATCAGTGGATCTCATAGTGGTGGGTGTGGCCTCCCTGTCCATTAAGACAGTTTGTTACTGGTTGCCTGCATCGATCACAGTCACTTGTGTGTGGTTGAAGACTACATGGTGTCCATTTTGTGTTGTGGTAGTGGCAGTTCACTTTTATTGGGTCTTTGTTTGTTGCTGTTAGTGAATGGCAACAACTTTGTAGTTGGTCTACTTGTGTTGATCCTTTTGTTGTGTGAATGTTGCACTCCACTTTTGTGTTGGTTGCCTGTGTTACTGTTTTAGATGCAAGTATATGCAGTAATTTTCTTAAGTTGCTGTTTGTCCTTTAGAACCTCATGGTGGTAGCCATTTTGTTCCAAGTGGGAGTGGCACCCACTGATTTGGCTACTTTTGTGGTTGCTGCTTATTTTAAAAAAAATGTTGCAGCTTGTTGTTGGCCCTTTAGCATTGTGTCAATGATTCTGTGTTCCACATTTGACCCCAGTACACCTTTTTGTCAGCAGCAGTCCCATTCTGATTGAAACAATTGCATATTGTTATTTGTTTAATATTCGGGCTAGTCTTTTGTGTATGTTAACTTTAAGCAACATATTATGGTCCAGACTTGTGTGCAGTTTAGATTAGTCGACATAATTTAAAGAGTTTTATTAGTGATAGTTGTGGGCTCTTGTGTGTTCTGTGGTTTTAGCTGTGATTTATCTTGAGCATGCAGCCTTGGTAACTAACACTTGTGTACAATTATTGCACCTTCCACTTTATTTCAATGAATAAATAATATTGTGATTTTCCAAGTAAAACTTTGGTATCATTAGTGTCATTAGTTGTTAAATCATGTGTGGTGATATGACAAATTATTTATTCATTGTTTTAAGGGTGGGGGTGTTACGGCTGTATGTGTTCCCTGCACTGTTTGTCCCTTTTGCCTTTCTGTTGTCTTCCCAGCTCTTCCCTGCTGATTGCACAATGAGGTTCACCTGGTCTTGGATGCTTAAAAACCCCAGACTTGGCATCTGAAGGGGAGAGGCTTCTGGAGTGGGGACTGCTGTGGTTCTGCCTCTCAGACTGGGATTTTGTGTTGTTGTGTTCTAGATGCTTTTGTTAGCCTTTAGTTAATTTGGTTGTTAGTATTGTCTGTAATAAATGCCTTGGTTTTGACTTTTTAAAGGTGTTTCCTGTGAGTTTGTTGGGTCAAATGTGGATAGTTGTTAGCCCCATAGGGCCGCCTTATGGTGGGGCGTAACAGAGAGGTTGGAATCTGATTGATTGTTTCTGTGAACAGGTGTCTTTTATACAGGTAAGGAGTTGAGATTAGGAGTGCTTTCTTAAAGCGAGAGGACAAGTCTGTGTGCCTCAGGAGCACATAACCGGTCTGTGGGAGCCAGAATTCTTGCTGGTTGGTAGGGGATCAAATACTTATTTCACTCAATCAAATGCAAATCAATTTATAACTTTTATATAATGTGATTTTCTGGATGGTTTTTTTGATATTCTCTCTCTCACTGTTAAAATAAACCTACCATTAAAATTAGAGACTGTTCATTTCTTTGTCAGTGGGCAAACTTACCAAATCGCCAAGGGATCAAATAATTATTTCCCTCACTGTACACAGATTGTAGACAACGAACAGCAAGGCCGGGGGGCTTGGGGCTTAGCTTGAGTAAACCAATGTGGAACAAAGCAAGTCTCAGAGAAAGGTGGAAGCTGGTAGTGGAGCAGGTACGTCGACAAGAAGAAGTAGTAAGGTGTACTAAGGCTGTGGCTCAGGCTAAGCAGGGACAGTAGATGAACTGGGAAAATGTAGAGAAGAGGAAGCTCAGCTGGAGGGACCTGTGAAGTATGGAGGATAGTCGTATCAAGTTCCTGAAAGGGGCTACTTACGATGTGTTGCCATCACCCCAGAACCTAAAATGTTGGGTAGAGGGGGACCCATTGTGCCCACTGTGTTCAGAGACAGACACCTTGAGGCATATTTTGTCAGGTTGTAAGACGAGTCAGTCGCAAGGTCGGAATACATGGCGACTAGGGTTGGGCATCGAGAGACAGATCGTGTCTGTATTTATTCAGTAAGGAGACTGCATCTAAGTTTTTAATACGGGACAATCCCGAACCGAAGAGAGGGAGAGACGGTGGCAATAGTGTAATCATGCAGCGCAGTGATGAATGCTGTTAATGAGATGAGCTGGAGGTGATCCACGCGTAGTTTATCAGAGGTATCATGCCGCGCAGGGAGGAGACAGATGTTAGGAGAGGAGCAGATATAACACAGATCTGTGTGTGTTTCTCGTGCTCTGTACCTGGCTCAATAACGTCGCAACCTGTCCATATTTCCACACATATATTTAATATATTTCACTGATTAACGCGGAGCTATAGAGGAGCATCAGGCTTCATGATCAAACAAAGTTTTATTTCACGTCATCACTTCAGTCTGAACTCACCCGCTCCCTCTCTCTCTCCCTCCCTTCCTCTGTGCTCTTGCGCAGCAGCCCCCCCCCTCTCTGTGCTGTGCGTCTGCATCACAGTGTTTTGTATTAGGCTATGCATGATGTGTTTTAAAGTCTTATTACGATGCATAATGGAATTGACAAGGAGACCGACGCTTCATAACGTGGATCTGTGTTACTCGCGCAGATCTTTCAGTCTGTCTGTCACTGTTAACAGAGACTCCAGTCTGCTGTGTAGTTCATATATTTCTCACAGAGCTGTAGAGGAGCATCAGGCTTCATGATCGAACAAAGTTTTATATCAAGTCATCACTTAAGTCTGCATTCACCCGCTCCCTCCCTCCCCCTTAGCAACCCCCTTTAGCTGGGGAGGTAAAAGAGAGACTCCTTCCAGTCAGGGACTAAGTACTAGACAACAAACTAAGTGAGTAGTAAAGTTTGTCAGGAAACAGGGAGACCTACAGAAGCCAGTGGGAGAGAATCACATAGGGAAACCTCACTCCCCCCCCCCCCCCCCCTTGCTGTGTCCGCAAGCCTCAAGGCTCATGAGTGTCTCAGGTCGAGGATGAGGCCAGTGAGCGAGGAGCGGCCATGAGGAGACCCACGGTGGTAACTGGACAAGGGGATAGAAAACCTAGCCGAGATTGTTATTAAGATTTAAAGTAATACGTTGTTATTAATTATCTGACAGAACCAAAGTCAAATTTAGTCTTTAAAGTTGGAGATTAAAATTAACATTTAAGGTAAAACCCCCGAACCCCGAGGGCAGCCTGTTTCGTCTCTCGCGTGAAACTCGCTTCATGTGTTTCATTCAAAAACATTATTGTAGTATCGGTGTTGTCAATACCTGGAGCTTGCAGGACAGAGCCTGGGTCTGTTGAGGGTGGCAAAGCTGCTTGGGTGGCAGTGACCACTAAGGGTCATGTGGTAGGTTAATTATAAGTATTGGGATGAGGGCACAAGGGGAGGGGTTTCTTTACTGAGCGCTTATCTTTATCATTAGGGCACAAGTATCTTGTGTTTCATTCTAATACATGGTGGTCTCATGTTGGGTCTCTCTCTAAATAATATAACATAACTCCTGCCCACTTGTGTAATCTGTGAATGAGAATAGAATGGTCTACTGTGTGGAAAGCTGAAGTAAGATCTAAGAGCAGGAGGATGGAGCAGTTCCCTGAGTCAGCAACTACATGGAGGTCGTTTGTGATTTTCAGAGGTGCAGACTCAGTACTGTGTAGAGCTCTGAAACCAGATTGGAACTTTTCAAAAATGCAGTTTTGAGCCAGGTGAGATGACAGTTCGTTAAAAACAACTTTATTAAGGACTTTGGAGAGAAATGGTAGATATGGGTCTGTAATTACTGAGGACTGAGGGATCTAGATTTTGTTTTTTTAAGAGTGGCTGGACAACTGCATGTTGGAAAGACTGTGGAACATGACTGGTCTCCAGGGAGCTGTTGATGATTGTAAGAACACTGGGACTAATGGTTCCAGTTACTTCTTTGAAGAGTTTAGTTGGGATAATGTCAAGAGAACAGGTGGATGTCTTCATAGAAGAGATAATATGATGGAGCCCTGTTAAGGTGATAGGGGTTAAAAGAACTTAGAACTGCAGTGTTGTCAGAAGAGATGGATATACTATTTACAGGAGGAATGATACTAGCTCTGATGTCAGTGACTTTGTCTCGAAAAAGGTTTAAAACATCTTCACATTTAGAGACAGAATCTTCAAGAGAGGAGGACTGAGTGGAAGAGGTGATGGAGTTTAACACATAAAAAAGTACTATGGGATTATGATATTGAGCTTTTGCATTTTTGACGGCCAGCTGGTATTTATCCAAGAGATCTTTCAGGATTTGAAATGATATCTGCAGTTTATCCCGCTTCCACCTTCGCTCTGTTCTTCTGCATGCTCTTCTTATTTCTCTTGTAGTGTCATTTAGCCATGGTCAGGCCAGAGGCTTGAGTTTTTTATTTCTCAGCGGTGCAACAGAGTCAAGGGTGGCTAAGAAAGAACTGTTGAATAGAGCAACGATTTGCTCTGTGTCCGCATGAGATGGTGCAGCCTCAACACCTCTAATGTTAGACGCCTCTTTGTAGGCTGCTGTGAATCTAGTGGCAGTGGTTGAATTCATAGTGCGGGAGCGGAGAAGAGCAGGGCGGACAGGAGAAACGTGTGGCAATTTGAGTTTGATTTGTCAAAAATGATTGCTCTGTGGTCAGATACATGAAAATCTTCTATTTCAGGGTTTAAGATAGAGAGACCGGAGGAGGAGAGAACTAAATCTAGTGTATGACCTTTAACAGGGGTTGGGCTATTCACAGACTTGTGGAGACCAAAGGATTCAAGCAGGTTTATAAAATCA
Source organism: Semicossyphus pulcher (assembly GCF_022749685.1). Classification (NCBI taxonomy): domain Eukaryota; kingdom Metazoa; phylum Chordata; class Actinopteri; order Labriformes; family Labridae; genus Semicossyphus; species Semicossyphus pulcher. Next base: position 27,349,666 of record NW_027211648.1, on the reverse strand, counting down.
CGAGTCATGGCTTCAGAGAGACAGCAAATATGGATGTTAAAATCTCAGAGAATAAGAATATTGTCATATTTAGGGGCAATGTTGGAAAGAAGATCAGAGAATTCACTGATAAAGTCAGTGTTTGGTTTGGGGGGTCTGTACAGTAACTAACAGAAGACTGATGAGCTGCCATCTATCACAAAAGCCAAGGATTCAAAAGATGAAAAGGGGCCTGTAGAAAAACTGCTGCACTTGAGGGTATCTTTGTGGATGACAGCAACCCCACCACCTCGTGCATGTAACCTGGGTTGATGAAAGTAAGAGTAGCCATGAGGAGTGGTTTCAATAGACACACTTATAGCCACCTTGTGTAACTGCCTGTTTGCCTTGATCATCCCGCAGGCACATCTGTGACAGAAGCAGCGCTGCACGCGTGTTTACAGTTTACAGTCAATCTCCCTCGTGTGTGTAAGAAAACTAAAACGTGTGTGTTTATCCCGGTGTTATTCCTTTTTTTATTCATTGTCCAGTGCGCCCTGTTTTTTTTTTCCAACTGTTGCCCTTCTTAGAAGGTTTAAAAACATTTCAAGAGTCCGCGGTGGCCTGCTAACGTCAATTAGCGTCTTCTAGAATGACAGTTGTTGCGAGTTCAGTGAGTAGCGTGTAAAGTGTTGTTGACAGCAGTAGCCGGAGTGCCTGCAGTGATGCTGACATCGGATTGAAATCACCGCAGGATTGGGCTTGTGGATCCTACTGGCACACCGGGCCAGTTAAATGCTTTATCTACTGGCCCTGGGGCGTTATGAACATACCATGGGGCAACCGGGCAAGTGCATATGTTGAGTCTTGTACCTTGTATTCTAAGGAAGTCACGAAGTCCGCACGGTGAGACGGAAAAAGTTCAATTTTTGGAAGTTATGAATCGATTTGGAATCTTAGAAGATAGGAATCGTGATTTTTACATGAATTGATTTTTTTGCCCACCCCTATGAGATAACCTTTGATATGATTTGGATCTATACAAATAAAAAATTATATAAACAAGAAAACATGATGTGGAATAAAAGATGAAATCAGGTGTTTCAGAGGTTCACAGTGAGTTATACAGTGTAGGATTTTTCTTGTTCTATGAAGGTTTTAAATGTGTAACTCAACATTGCTCTGCTACAGTCAATGGACTAAAGCAGTGAAGAAGAAAATAGACTTCAGCATTAAGATACTCAGTGTGGATCAGTATAATATCAGCCTCATGTCTGCAGTTTAGTGTCAACACAACTTTCACATCATATTAATCTCAGCACAGAAGTAAAACATGGTTTCTGACCTCAGAGTCTCCAGTCTACAGTGTGGACTCTCCAGAAAACCACACAGCAGCTTCACTCCTGAATCCTGCAGCTTGTTGTAGCTCAGCTCCAGCTCTCTCAGATGGGAGGGGTTGGACTTCAGAGCTGAGGCCAGAGAAGCCCAGCTCATCTCTGACAAACTGCAGTAAAACAATCTGAATAAATAATGAAGACAAAATTACAGATTTTCCTTCAAATGAGTGGAGTGACTTTTCCATTGTGTTCTGTGGATCATCATGACGTCAGCCTTCTGCAGTCATCATCCAAATGTCAACAGAACATTCATACACCTTTTCATGTCAGCACAGGTTAATAACATGCTGCTGATCTCAGTCACGTCTGTAATTAGAGAATCATGAACACATCAGACATGTTGGACTAAACACTGTTCATTCATTCATTTATTAAATGACCTTCTTCTTACTGTATTTGGGGGCTTAGTAGGTCTATGTAATAAAAGGAGATGTCCACATTTGTTGAAGTCTTAAAATAACAGCCACATGCTTTCTGCACATTAAAGACTCATTAGTGGCAGCAATGATTCCTACTGTCCCCAGTGAGTGTGAAGTGGTCCCTTCCTAACAAAACTACACAGCAGGATAAACTCCATAAGTTCATGTGAAACTAATATGAAGCTTCAGCAGTCTGAGTCAGCCAAATCAAGTCTGTGTCCACCAAAGGTTCAAACTATTTACAACCAAATTCACTCTTTGAGTCACTATTCCTCCACTGCAGCTCAACAAGGAGACAGTCAAACACCAAACACTTGATATGTGTAGCTCAGTCTGCTGAAGCCTCTTATTAGTTTCAGCTAAACTGTAAAAGTCATTTTTGTGAAGTGAAAGAGTGTGAATGTTTGTCCTCCATCTCGTAACATTGGAGTCAGGTTAGAAGAGGATTTCTTCACAGACAGTATGGACAGAGGGAATGATGACAGACAGAAAATAACTCTATAAATATATGTGCATATGGGAATGTGAGTGTTGTCTTTAGATTGACCTGAAGAAATATGAACCTCTCCATTAAGACAAACATGTTTCTGGTGCAGACTATTGATTTGTTTTGGCTGAAATCTAAAGGTCTGTTTCTTCAAATAGTTCCTCAATGCTGACATGAAAACAAAGCAACACTTTGATCTGTTAGAAAGAATAACAGGAAATAATATACAAGCTCAGATAACTCAAACTTAACGCTGTCATTCAGAATCATCACTTCATGTGGCTTTAACCAGGTGTAACACTTGTTCTTTTGAAGGATGCTGCACCTTTTGACATGTTCAAATGACTTTGATGTGTAATTTAATCATTATTAAGCTTCTAAAGTTTGACTGAACTTTGAACAATAAAATCTGCATATATTTACAGTCTGTTCATGTTGTGAATCACAAACACTATGACTGATATTTTTGGAGTAATTACATCAGAGTCCTTTTTTAAATCTTCACACAGACTTTGAATCCTGCTCTGTCGTGTTGTTTTGGCCGCTGTTAGGCTGCTGTTTATTACTCTTAGCTCTGCTTTGATGCACACCACACCACAGCAGCTGTGTGGGGCGTCAGCTTCTGATACCATGAAGATCATCACAGTTCCTTCCTTCACCTTTACTGAGCTCTGCATTCATGACTCCCTTTTCTTTATCGACCCTGTCTCTCTGTCTGTTTACACAGAAGCTCAAACTCTCTGCAGCCGGTTTTCATCTGCTATCATCAGATCTACGACATCGTTCACATCCCTCACACACATTACAGCCTCGTCAGTGCTGACATCATCTTCACTGTCTGATCGACACAATGTCAGTCGTGTGGAGACTTTCAAACAGTGAATATCTCTTTTCTTTTCTTCACTTGTTGTTCAGCCATTTGGAAAGACAGAACATTTTAAAATCACTTCTTCAGATCTGTGATCAGGTCAATCCTGAAGATTAACCACCCAAAACTTTCAACCTCAGTCAAGGAGTTGAATTGAACGCATAAGAAAAACTACATGCTACAGTCAGTAAACTGACCTCAGAGTCTCCAGTCTACAGTTTGGACTCTCCAGTCCAGCAGACAGCAGCTTCACTCCTGAATCCAGCAGATTGTTGCTGCTCAGGTCCAGCTCTCTCAGATGGGAGGGGTTGGACTTCAGAGCTGAGGCCACAACTTCACAGTGAGTCTCTGACAGTCCACAGTTAGAAAGTCTGTAATGACACATAAATTACATGATATGTTACAATGAAAGAGACACTTTGTGTTTACTTCATGACAGTTTGACACATCAGACTAAATAACAATCTAAGTTTGCTGTTCACCTCAGGGTTCAGCTCATCTTATCTTTCTGTGTTTGACATGAAACAATAATTCTCCTCACTCCCTCTCGTACCTGCACACTTTGCATCTTTGATTTGCTTTAATGTGCAGATAAAGGAGGAGAAAATGTCTGTCTCCAAAGAGTTAGCATGAGGACGTCTTGATTAGAAACCTTTTTTACAACTTAGTTAACAATTACAGTCGAGAAAGACGATCTGTCTTTGCTGGCTACCTGCTGCTTTCAGGTTCACGTGCATGAGTGGGAAAATTCAGTGACTGCTGTCAAGTGGGATCGAAACAAAAGGAACCTTTTAACAGTATTAGACGTGTACATATTTAAATCATATTATAATCAAACATTTTGATGTGTATGACAGCTGAGTGCATGAAGTTTTGTCGTCTACATTCTGTTGTGAGCATCTGAAGAACTTATTCAGCAAACAAACATAGTTAACAAACCGGTAAGGTTTCATTATCGTTACCATGACGTCATCAGAAAGATGTTGTCACTGTATCAGTATTAAGATCAATAACATTGGTGTGTATACGATCTCTTAAAGTCTGAATTTCACCATAATGTTCTGAGATATTCATCAGACCTTAAATATTGGTGGAAGCTGTGCATTTCCTGCTACTACTCTTCTCTACAGCAACAAGAGAGAGAAACACCTGTCAGCTTCTTTCTGTGAGCAACAGAATATCAGGAAACACTTCAAAACACAGCCATGTAACACAACCTCCCTCTTTCAAATGTGGAATTCATAAGCAACTAAATGCACCACTGCTCGGTTCAACACACTCAGGGGTGTTACTGTGACAGTCTGTGTCGTATGAGCAGCAGTTCACAGAAGCTAATGTTAGTTCATGTTAGCAAACTGTTCATAGATATTGTTGTGGAACGAACATTTCTGAATCAGTTTGCAGATTTGATGACGATTCTCTGCTTGTGCTACCAAATCACTATGTTACAGCGCTCAACATGATCCCATAGTTTTCACCTGTGGCCACAGTGGCTGCAGCAAACATGAGACACTCAATCTGAATAACACTAATAATACTTCTCCTTTATCTACAGCACGTTGTAGATACAAGTTTACAAAGTGCTTTGAAAACAGAAATACTGGATATATACAGAGCATCACAAAACAAAATAAAGTGCACTGTAGAAACAGAAAAAATAAAGTGGAGTGTGTTTGGTCCCCGAACATCCTCTGTCCTCACTTTGAAATGGATCCAAAACCAGTAACAGAAACATGACAGAAATAACTGCATGAAAGAAATTCTCTCTGTCTTCAGAAATCTGCTTTAGAAAATGAAACACAACTTATTTGAAACTTTTAAGAATAGTGGTTATAGTCAGTGATTATATAGCACACCTTGTAGAATCTACTCATGTAGTAATAACTTTACTGATAACTGTTAAATACTGTTATATGTTGTGGTTAAATGCTGCTGTGATTAAACCTCAACAACAAACTCTTAAATCCTTCATGTGTTTAAACAGGTTTGCATGTTGCCTTCATGAACCAATGCTGTATAGTAAAACAGTCAAATGTAACACATATTAGAAATAAATAGAGCAGCTTTTCTTTCATGAACTTAACAGCTAGAAACAAAACTGACTGAAAAACAACATTTTTGCATTGAAAACTTCTGAAACAGCTCAAGAACGTCAGTGACAGAATACAAAAGACAATAGATTTATGAATAAACAAGTGGAACAGTATTTTAAGAGTAATGATAATTCTATAGTGTTGATATCTGAAGAACTAAACGACTTATTAACCCGGATTTAAAATGTAAATCACATCTGGACTTACCGAGCCTTTCTGCAGTTCCTCACAGCTGGAATCAGTCTCAGCCGTCCCTGCTCTGATGTGTTGTACTTCTGCAGGTCCAACTCATCCAGAACCTCCTCTGACATCTGCAGCATGTAGGCCAGAGCAGAGCAGTGGATCTCAGAGAGTTCTTTCTCTGATCTGTTCTCTGACTTCAGGAACTCTTGGATCTCCTGATGTACTGAGTGGTCGTTCATCTCAGTCAGACAGTGGAAGATGTTGATGCTTCTGTCAGGAGAGATCTTATCACTGTTCATCTCCTTCAGGTTGTTGATGACTCTCTGGATGATTTCTGGACTGTTGTCTGTCCGGCCCAGCAGGCCTCCTAAGAGTCTCTGGTTGGACTTCAGAGAGAGGCCATGAAGGAAGCGAACAAACAGGTCCAGGTGACCACTCTTACTTTGAAGGGATTTCATCATGGCGCTCCTCAGAACGTCATCCAGGGATGAGAACTGTCTATAATAGATGTGTTTGTTCTCTTCTAGGAAAGCCTTCAGTACTTGTGTGTTGCGGTGTGTGTAACAGTGGAACATGTAGACTGCAGCCAGAAACTCTTGAACGCTCAGATGAACAAAGCAGTAGACTGTTTTCTGGAAGATCACACACTCTGTTTTAAAGATCTCAGTACAAACTCCTGAGTACACCGAGGCCTCTGTGACATCCAGACCACAGCGCTCCAGGTCTTCTTGGTAGAACATGATGTTTCCTGTCTCCAGATGTTCAAACGCCAGCCTCCCCAGCTTCAGAAGAACTTCCCTGTCAGCCTCCATCAGCTCCTGAGGACTCACCTGATGTCCCTCATCATACTTCTGCTTCTTCCTCTTGGTCTGAACCAGCAGGAAGTGTGAGTACATGTCAGTCAGGGTCTTGGGCAGCTCTCCTCTCTGGCCTGTGGTCAACATGTGCTCCAGAACTGTCGCAGTGATCCAGCAGAAGACTGGGATTAGACACATGATGTGGAGGCTCCTGGATGTCTTCATGTGTGAGATGATTCTGCTGGACAGCTCTTCATCGCTGAATCTCCTCCTGAAGTACTCCTCCTTCTGGGAGTCAGTGAAGCCTCGGACTTCTGTTAACCTGTCAACACATGTAGGAGGGATCTGATTGGCTGCTGCAGGTCTGGAAGTTATCCAGACGAGAGCCTTGGGAAGCAGATTCCCCTCGATGAGATTCATCAACAGGACGTTGACTGATGACTCCTGTGAGACGTCAGACACAACCTGATTGTTGGTGAAGTCCAGTGAAAGCCTGCTTTCATCCAGGCCGTCAAAGATGAACAACAGTTTACAGACAGCGAGCGTCTCTGCTGTGACCTTCTGTAATGCTGGATGGAAAACATGGAGCAGCTTGAGAAGACTGTACTGCTCGTCTTTGATCAAGTTCAGCTCCCTGAAGGAAAGCAGAATCAGCAGACTGACATCTTGGTTTTCCGAGCCCTCTGCCCAGTCCAGAGTGAACTTCTGCACTGAGAAGGTTTTTCCAACACCAGCGACGCCGTTCGTCAGGACCACTCTGATGTCTCTCTGTTGGTCAGGTAAGGATTTAAAGATTTCGTGGCACTTGATTGGAGTGTCATGCAGGGTCTTCATCTTGGAAGCTGTCTCAAGCTGTCTAACCTCATGTTGGGTGTTAACCTCTTCACTGTGTCCCTCAGTGATGTAGAGCTCAGTGTAGATTCTTTTGAGGAGGGTTCCACTTCCTGGTTCATCAGTTCCTTCAGTCACACGTTCACATCTCCTCCTCAGACTGATCTTATGTTGATCGAAAACCTCCTGCTGACCACCTTTCACAAAACAGAGAACAAAATGAGACGAAACAAGAACATTTGACAATCTGGTGATTATCTTGTTACTAAAAAAGATCAATATAAGAAAATATAAAGTGTTAAAGTTGAGTCCAAATCAGCCTCTGACTGTGTGTCAGTGAACGTGTTTGATTGACAGCAGAGAGAACAGGTTGATCCTCAGCAGCTCGTCTGCAGCGCTTCATCTAAACAGCTCACTGTGGCTGTTTCTTCATCACTGCAATATTTAAAACTGATGCACTGATAAAATCATGCAGACGATGTTCACATCTTGTTGTGTAGACCTTCTTTGAATGATTGGAACCACTAACAAAGCACTGACAATCTCTGTAACAAATACACTACATTTCCTATAGCTGCTGCAAAATAAAATCCTCCCGCTGGTAGGGCTGTCGCGGTGAAGGAATTTACCCTGCGGTGATTTAGGACGGCTCAACCGAGCGGTATGCGGTATTACCACCGTGTATCTTTTGTTTTTTTATTTATGCTGATTTTAGTGAAGTATAAGTAAGCTTTATTGTCAGGCTATTGTTACTTATATTGTTGCTTTTTAAATGACGAAGATTACACAGTTTTAACACAAATTAAATACTTGTTTATCACTAAATGAAAAACCTCCTTGCGCTCCGACCCCCCTCGGGGCGCGTGCCACAAAAATGCAAGTAATATATTTTTGTGCAAAACTCTTGGACAGCAAAGATGGGGACAACTATAAAAATGTTGATTTAAACCAGTAAGAATGTTTACCTTTATACAAAATTGGGCCATCGACTACATTTTGATTGGACATCACTAATTTGATCGCTACTGCGTGACAGCGGGTCTAACTACTGCACTGAGAGAGAGGGAGAGACCCCTGTTTGAATAATGACTTAGGAGTGCTCTGCAGACATGTAGGTCTGTGAAGCTGGCTCAGCATATCAGTATATGCTTTGTTTGTTGTTTAATGCATACAGTACACCATAAAAATGTTGCTTGAGAGACGCAGAAAACACACTGATCAGTGGCAGCTGGCCAATAGAGGGCGCTAGGGCGCCGTCCCACCACTCCCGACATCCTAGACCTCCACTGGACAAGACTTTACATTAATTTGTAATTTATTTTGATTTTATATTTTTTTTTATTAGCAAGGTAAGTATTACAAGTTTGGTGAATAAAGTGTATAATCTGCAATAAAATGTAGATTCAAAATGTTTACGTCGTCTAAAGTTACTGATAGGTCACGTGTTTCCGGCCTGGGGCGCAAGAATCTTTGTCCGTTGACCCTCGTTATAAGTTGCACATGCGCAGTTTGCTCCTCGTCAATACAAGAGATAGGAGTAGACAGGGCGCACATCACCAGCGCCCTGACACCATTTATCCATCTAGCAGCAGCTGCTGAAACCACCAACCACTAGGTGGCAGGTAAAAGAGAGCGAGCACGAGCACGAGTCATAAATTGGGTCAGAATTAGTCGGACTCGTTGACGTTCAGTGTATTAGACTGAGATTAAGACAGGCACGGCAGTGTAGTGTCAGCTAGGTACAGTATAATGGCGAAAGAAAATACTGTCACTGAAAGATGTGTCTCAGCAGCAGCTGGCCAAGAAACGCTGCACACTGGGCCCAGGTGAACTTCAGAGGCTACCTACAGAGGTGAGATAGCAGCTGTGTGGTGTTGGTCTTTTATTGTTGTTATTGGTGTTTGTTTTTAATCGTAGTAGTGCTGTCTTGTCAGAAAAGTGGGCAACAGTAGACCCAAAATGATGTAATAGTCTAGTTTCAAGGATTCTTCATTTGTCATGTGCACAGAGATGCAAATTAAACATGCGGTGAAATAAAGGAGATGCTCAGTTACTGTGTATCAAAGGGATCAATAACATAACAATGAGATCAGCAAATAGAAAAGATTAAATAGAGTACAATGAAATAATATAAAATTACTAATGCAACATGAAGTGTCTCAGTATGGAGTCAGGCCACCACAAGCCTCCAGAACAGCTTCAGTGCTCCTTGTCAAATCTCTTTATATAAACACAGGGGGGATAAACGGTGCTTCACTGCTAATACTGGATAATATTTAGCCTAAGTTTATTAAGTTTACACATTTTATTTCATTTTCAGTTGATTTATTGAACATGGGGTTTCAAGTAGGCAAGCTACGATATTAAAAGTCGTCACATCACCGTGGTATTGCAGTACTGCGGTCACCGTGACAACCCTACCCGCTGGTTTGCTGATGGAAAACTTTCATGTGAATAAAATGTGTTGCTGAGCCGTTCATTGTAACAACAGACTGTCTAAGAGGTCTGTGTAGACAACACCTGGCTTGTTAGCTTAGCTTGTTATCTAAATAACCAAGTCATGAGTTAGCTTTGGCATAACTGTATAACTTTAATCATTTACTGTTTGCCAATCCCTCCCTCCTCTTCAGTTCCCCCCTCTCGTCCAAATACGGTCACTTCTGTATCCAAAAACCAAGATGTTGAAGGAAAATAAACTAAAGGCCTCAAAACTGTTGTCCACAAACAAAAGCGGTGACATCACGGGGGCTACGTCCCTCTGCTTATATACAGTCTATGGTGAACAGCAGCAGTTTAAAAGTTCTTCCTGATGGAGAACAAGCAGCATGCTGATATTTTAAGCAAAGACAGGGGGCGCTACAATAAAATCACAACATGTTAAATATACATTTGTTTTGGGTTCAGATTTTTCCTCAAAGGAGAACACGGGACGAGTGACACAGAGCAGATATGTATGCTGGAGCAGAACACATCAGTTCATTTGTAATGGTATTTATAAAGATCTTAATGTTGGTGCTGAATGACACAACAAATGTGTCTGTATTAAAACAACAAGCCGTGTTTTCAGACACGATGACATCAGCAGACTGATGGACGGTCTTACTTTGTAAAGTGCTGGTCTCACTGGCTGTCTGCAGTCCAGGTGTTGTTCTGGATCTTTTTCCACACTGGGGACAGGAGGAGTCTCCTGATGAACCAGACTGGTCCCAGTATGAGGTGAGGCACTGTCTGCAGAACCAGTGTCCACAGCTGGTAGAGACTGGATCCTTCAGGACGTCCTGACACACAGCACAGCGGGACGGCTGCTCCTCCACAGAAACATGACTCCTCTTCTTCTCTCTGTGAACACATTTCTTCATGACTGAAATGATTTGTTGAATTTGGCAGAAAAATATCACCATGTGATCGACACTGTCTCGAAGCTGTGATAGCTCACAGAGAGCAGTAAAAGTGTTTGTCATTAATTAACTGCTTTCCTATCAGACAGTCTTATTAAACATTGTGTGATCTGCCTGTAGTTTGTTATTAATACAAACTCAACACTTCCTGCAGCTGCTTCACAGTAAAAGCCTTCCATTAAAGACAGCTGATTATGTGCTTCACTGTTTTACAGTCACTGTGGGCGGCTCAGCTTGAGTCACTTATGTTTGAACTGAGGTAAGAAGTGGCCTAAATTAAACTGAGGTCGAGCAGCAGGCTCAGACACACAGCATGTCACAGAGGTGTCACAGGTTCAAGTCCAGACAGGTGCCTTTGTTTTCAGTCTCTTATGTCTTCTGTAGTACTGTCACAAATACAATGATGTCAGTGTGCTGCAGTGTTTCATATGAGATGTTTGTGTCTTTCTCTCTAGTTGAACAACAACACTCACTGAGTCTCAGAGCCTGCTGTGCTCCTCATCCTGAATAAACACATTTAAACACATGAAGTCTTTTCTTTACGTTTTCTAACCACATTGTAACTGCAACACGTTTCTGATTGTTCCTCCTGTTCTTACTTTATTTACATATATCCCAGCATGCAATGAAAGTAACACTTCATAACACAGAAAACTCAGCAATAATAATCACTAAATTATTATTTTATGATATAATTATATTATTCTCAAACTCGGAATATATCCACCTTAGTTTGAAACAGTTTCTGCAGTAATAACTCTGCACCATGAATATAAATCTATTAGCAAAACATTTAGTATTCATCCTCAATGCATCGTCGTCTGTCAGGTCAGTTTACAGTAACAACAGTCTCTTACTTTGTGTCTGAGGGTCCAGGTTCATTACTGAAGTCTGGAGGACGACCTTTGGACTGGTCACTCTTCAGAGAAAGACAGCTGGATACTGCAGACTCTGCTCTCTGTCTGTTGGGCTGAACTCTGCAACACACAAGATGTTTTTATTTATATCACATGAGTCCTTGATAAAATCTTCAATTCTACTGCTGCTGTTGATAAATAGGAGATTGAAAGGTTTGTATTCTTCTTCTTAGATTAGTTGACAGCTGTTTAAGGTGACTGACAGCTGTCACTGATACTAAGAGGAACAAATGAACTGAAATGAATCACATAAATGTTTTGTTGTATAACAGTAACAACAGTTATAATAATTGTTTCACCTCAGCAGTAGATAACAGTTTACTCTGTCCACTAGTTAGAGTACATCTTTCCTCCAGATGGCAACTGACAGCAGCCATTTAGTGTCCTGATAACATTTCGTCACCATGTTTTACACAAGCAGTGAGTTAAAGATAAGACAAGTCAACTGTCCCAGAGGGAAGTTCACCCTGGGTAACAGAGCTGCACACAGACACAGCTGCAAACAACTTTAAACTACATGTAACCAACAGTCGTACACTAAAGACAAAACAACAAACCAGAAAAATAAATATCATAAAGATATGTTTAATATTGCACAAACCAACACAATATTCTGAGTAAAAACATAAAAAAATAATGAAACATTTGAAGCAGATTTTGAACAGTAATGAATTCTATATTTTCTGGAGGTGTAAATTCTGAAATGGAGATTTCAAGTGTTTTCCTGCAGGAAAATCATCAGAAGTTTGTGGATATAAAATCAAATGGTTTTTTTTGTAGAACAGTTTCTGCATCATTAATATAAATCTATTAGCAAAGCATCTAGTACTCATCCTCAATGCATCGTCGTCTGTCAGGTCAGTTTACAGTCACAACAGTCTCTTACTTTGTGTCTGAGGGTCGAGGTTCTTTAGGTTCATTAGGTTCACACACAGTATACAGTTTAATAAAACCAGTCAGCGCTCCACCTGTTCAGTGTTCTTTATATCTCTGCTTGTTTTCGTGAGTTACTGACGGTTTAATGTAACTTATTCAGCCAATCAACACTTTGTGTCCACAGATGAAACAAACTTTCGAATTTACTCGAAGTTCTCTTTCCTCTACAGTCCACAGGTGGAAAAGTGACTCAGAGACTTTAACAGTCAAATGATACAAATGTTAATTAACACTCACCCTGCCTCAGCCTTCAGTTTTGTCTCCTGCGCCATCGATTCAAAATGGTGGAGTCTGCTCCGTCGTGTAGTGACTGAACACTTTCACTTTCATCTTCCAGCCCTGTTGAGCCTGTATCCCGTGATCAGGTTGCTCCTCCCCTCTCCATTTACAGGAAATATGGTGAGTCGATGATGTTTCATGAACACACTTCAAAGCTGCCTCAGAAAGACGTGTTCAGAATAGAGTTGAAATCTTTCACACAACATTAAAAGAAGGCATAGGTGATCAATTTAAGAACTGTGCACTGAACTGGATGAAAGACTTGAAGCTGATAATTCATGGAATGATGAATGGAAAAATACTCGCTGTACTGAAAACAAACAAATGCAACTTAAAATACTAAACAGATATTATTACATTCCTTCACAGTGGTGCAAAATGGGCGTAAGAGATGATGGTAAATGTGTTAAATGTGGTGCTACTGAAGGAACTCTGCATGTTCTGCTGTGGGAGTGCAAAGAGTTAAAGATCTTTGGGATGGCGTTACAAAGCAAACAACAACTTACATCAATATTGACGTTCCACTCACACCAGAGTCATGTATACTGGGAGATTTGCATGACTTCAGTAGAGACTCTAGAAGAATCAAATCTCGTCTTTTCTCATGTAGCACAAGTAACTATTCATGAAAATAAAACATATTATTTGCACTTATTAAGAAAGAGGCACCACCTTCTAAGGGAGGCAATTAAACACATTGAAGTTTGGTAATAATCAATGTCATTATCTGGTTTGTAAGTTCAGAATGTTTATTTATATTGAAATGATGACAGAGCTGATTTTTTTTACCTCCTACTGCCTCCACAGATGGTTCGGGTTAGGTAGCTAAGCTAACAGGTTAGCGCAGTGGGTCTGAGGCCGGCTTAATGCTCTGAAACTTTGAGGACAAATTCCTTGACACTCCGGGTGGGATCAAGCTACTGGAACCAGAATAACAGAAACACACCAAGTCCTTTCAATAAGCATATCTCACGCTCGGCATGCGAGCTAACAGGGGTGAAGCCCTGATACTGTCTTCTACTAATGCTGTGGATGACAGGCCCACCTGCTCTGAGTACACCGGCACCACTTGGACAGGCGACTGACTGACAGGGTCCAGTCTATTATTAATATAACAAAACATACGTGTCAGTATTAACTCAGTGTCTCAGTCAGCCAAGGTTTGTCTGTTTATTTTAATTCAATGGTGAACCTTCGGTATATTTCCACATCACACGGGGAACCATAAATAAGCAGCATAAATAACTACTTATGAAACTTTAAATTTCACTCATGAAGAAAGAGGCACAAGTTTCAAAGGAGTGAATTTAATCAAATAGAACTTTGATAACAATCAATCTCATGATCTGGGTTGCGAGTCAGAAAGAATTGATTGTTAGTTTCTGCTTGGAAAAATAAAACAGGCAACGACTACGGCTAACTTCTCCTGCAGCTGATCAACAGTTGCATTCCTTCCTTTTCTTCTATTAATTTATCTTTTATTTATTATTCCCACACATTTTTTATTTCTTTATTACAAAAACAGCAACACGGAAAGTAGGCCCGATGACATTTCCAGCAAGCTAGCATTGTTACAGTTGGGACGCCAGTTTAGCTCAGCGGTTTAATCACACGTCCCATGTACAGAGGCTACAGTCCTCGATGTACGGGCCCGGGTTCGACTCCCACCCTCGGCCCTTTGCAGCGTGTCATCCCCACTCTCTCTTCCCCTGTTTCCGACACTATCCACTGTCCTCTCTCCTTCAATAAAGGCATAAAAAATGTGTTGTTTAACTTGAGGAACTACTTAAAATCACCTTTATTCTGCAACAGAGGCAATATTTTTGAATCCACATGTTCACAGGAGTTCTTGCAGACCTTTCGGAGCAGCAGTGAGTGTTGCTCTGAAAGGTCTGCAAGAACTCCTGTGAACAAAACTTGCTGGCTTTTTCAGAGATGACAGTTTGAAATGCTGTGAATTAGTATTTAATGTGTGAGAAGTTTGTTTGATGTGTGTCTGTGTGTGTAATGCTGCAGCCCTGTTACCATGCTGTACCAACACTCATCACACACACTCTGCTCATTTGCTCAGAACTAAAGTGAAGGAAAGTTAAACTACATGTCACATGGGCGCTAGCGAGGAGATATGTTTAAGGACTCATGGGAAATGTAGTTGTACATCACAAAGCTGACACGCTAACCAAAGTCCTCATTCTAAATGAGATGACCAGGTGTTGAGATTTCAGTGACAGTGATAGATTCTGGTTGATCTCAGATTACAGACAAAAGACGACAAGAACGTGTTCACGTGTAGAGAAACCCAGAGAGGATTTCAGAGCTGATCCTAGAACTAACACTGATCTGTTTGTGGTGGCAGATACTTCTATCATTAATCTAAGAAGTTGATAAATACAAAGAGGACAATTCAGATTTATTTTGATGTTCATGTCAAGAATAAAAATAAAAGTCTGTTTACGTTTTGACTCAAACAATAAGAGAAGAATCAGATCCGGATTGAAGAAGAACAAGAACCAACAAAGAGAACCCAAACTGATCAAACTGTATGTGGAGCTTTAAATAGTGTTAAAGGAAGTGATGACATCATGTTCTCAGTACCAAAAATACTCTGTTAAGGTTAAGCACCTGCCTTCTCATTGTGACTTTATTAAAGTACAAAAGACTTGAATTTCAAAGTAAAAGTACTCACAGGGCAGTGTTGTGTTCTTATGTTAGTGGATCATTATTGTTGATATATCATAATGTAGGAGTTACTTTATTGTTGTAGTTTGTCCAGGTAGAGTTCGGCTGGATTTTATCTGAACTAATGCATCATATGTTAACTGATCACATGTTTGTATTTAAAATGTTCATCTATGAAGTAACTTGAAAGTAGAGCTTTGAAATAAACGTAGAGGAGTCAAAAATACAACACTTCCTGCTGAATTTATTGGGCACAAGCACCAAGTAGATGTTCTCAGGTAAAGTTCAAGTCCCTCAAAATCTCCAAACAGCTCCTTAAGGGGAGACAAGAGGAGAAAAGTGGATGTGAAGAGGTTAATAAAACGTCAAAGCTTCCTGATATTTATGTTGATGTTTCTGAGTTGTGTCCGTGTCACAGGTTTGATCCCAGTTTGTCTCCCTGTGTGTCTGTCTGAGTGCAGAGAAGACAAAAACACACTGATGTTTATGTCTCGGCTCGTTGTTGGTGCAGCGGCGCCACCTGCTGTCCACACCAGCAAACCTCCAGCTGAAGTCAGACGAGCTCTCTGTCTGTTCTTAAATCACACATCCTTCATGCTCTCTGCTGTGTGTGGGATGTTTCTGTGTTTTGTGTCACATATCTTGTGTTGTTCTGTGTGTGACGCACCCAGAGAAGTGATTTGTGAGCCTCAAGGACAAAATTCTATACGGAGAAAACACAAAACATTTCTTCATTATTTACTCAGGTTTTGCTTTCAGTTTCGTCTTTTTCCTTTTGAGCGGCTGCAGGATTTTATTTTATACTTTGTAATTCCTCTCAACTACATTTATAAAAAAGGTTTTCTTACTGCAGATCAAGTTTCAGACACTAAATATATCATGAGTGTAAAGGACCTCAATACACAGTGCAGTATGTGTTTAATTCATAATATGTAATTCATGGTTTTATTTTGATATTTGTGGTTTTATTTTGATATATTTCCTGTTATACCGGAAGTGAAGTGAAGCGGTGCAGCAGTGTAAACATAGACAAGGAGACAAGGAGAAAACGGGAGAGATAAAGTGATACACAAGTAAGACAAACTGATGAAAGTGTAAAGATAAATGAAACAGTATTAAGGACGAACGGGGAGAGAAAGAAAGCAGTTTAGCACCAGTCGAGAGGGCAACAAGGTAACTATTTCATTTGTAATTGGTAAATTTGAGTTTAAAATGATATCTTCCTGGTGCTAACAGTAATGTATTGTCTTCCTTTCTGCTTGTTTAATTTCTGTTTTAGCTCTTACGTTGGTCCATGTATGTTGTTAAGAAGATTGTCGCAAATAAACAGCATTAGACCATCAGTCCAGGCTTGCTTAATTCGGCTGGGAGCTACAATTATACAGAAGCAAGTAGAGTGTAAATATCGTAAAGACAAAAAGAAGAAGAAGAAAAAGACACTGTATGAATCGTCTGTTAGTTATTAGTCCTGAAATTCATACATGCACTAGGAGGACATATACACATGCATCACTGTGTGGAGTCACAGCCACACAGTAAAAGGGTTCATGCTTACACACAAACATCATTGTCACATGTTCACTTATTTTCATTCACAGTCTCTTAAAATGACATCAGACCGTTTGTGTGTTCGGTTTAGAATGAGTTTAAACGCACTTGAAAAAGACGATCACTAAACTTAGCGAGTGTAAGTAAGTTTGTCTGTAATAAAAGCTGCATCATGGAACTTGTATCTGGTGTGCACATTAAAACACAGGGATCCAAGAGCCATTGAACCATTTAATGAGTACAGGCTGAGTGGATGGCGGTACAGATGATTGGATGGATGGATGGATGGATGATTTCTCTGTACAATTAATGAACATAAATGTGTCAAAGAATGGGACATATAGCAGGCCAATGTAAAGGAAAGCTAAGATGTGGAGGAGAACATGACTCTGGAAAATGTGGACAAGATGTAAAAATCAGATGTTGGTGAACATAGTGCTGCTTTTGGAGGATGCCCTGTTCAAAGACAAGCTAGAGAGGTGCATATAAAGAATGACAATAATATAGGGAGCGATCACTTTCCTATAATATGCTCTGTGAATTTTGATATGTATGTACAGTGTCATGGTTGTAGTTTTTGTTACTTTTATTTTGGTGTTTTTTGTGTTTTGGTTTGTTCTGCTTTATTTCCCTTTCCCTCAGTTTGCAGTGGTGTGGCAGGGGGCGTGGCTGACCTCCTTTCTGTGTCCTGAGCTGCAGCTGAGCACACACCTGGTTCTCATCCACCAGCAGTCAACTCCTCTATAAAAGCTTGGTCCTCACTCCACTTCCTTGCCAGATAATTCTGTCCTGTTCCGTAGAGCTCTTGCTTCTAGTGTTGTTTCGCATACGTGAGTTTTCTCCAGTGTGGTTTTTTGTAAGTGTTTTTCTAATATCTTTTCTCTCGTGTTTTTCCTAGTGTGTGCCTCACTGCCGCTGAAGAGTGTTTTTGTGTTGCTGCATGCTCCTGCATTTCCTGGTCAGCGAGTCTCCTGCCACACCACCTGGAGTTTTTGTTTGCTACTTTGTGCTCGGTGATATTTTTGTATATTTTTGCCTCTCATAAATTAAAAGACTGTTCCTTAACCTGCTACTGTGTCTGTGTCCGCAACTTTGGGTCCAACTAGTCCAAAACGTGTCATACAGGAAGGTAATGTAATACAACGATGGTGTTTTTCTAAAGCTGACTGGGGAAAATTCAAAGAATGTTGCATTGAGTCTGCTCAAAGAATAGTGATGGAGGGTGATGTCGATAGCTGTACAGGAGCAGTGAAGTCCATGATTATTAGTGCTGCATCAACATGCATTCCCAAGAGCACAGTGAATGGGAAAAAGAAATTGGTTCCATGGTGGAATGATGAATGCAAACATGCTATTAAAGAAAGAAATGGTGCATTCAAAGCCTTGAGAAAGCATTTGAGTCAAGATGCTTTGATAGACTATCAAAGGAAGAGAGCTGTGGCACAGAGAATAATTAAGTCATCTAAGAAGAATTCATGGAGGCAGTTCTGCTCCTCTATTGGTAAGGAAATAGAGTTGGGTGACATTTGGGCTCTGATTAAAAAGACGAGTGGGAAAAGGAAATCTGGTAAAATCCCAGCATTGATAGATGGAGACAATATGGCAGTTACAAATAAGGAAAAAGCGGATCTATTGGGAAAGAAGTTTGCAAGTGTTCACAGTGGCAATCACCTAGATGAAACACATCAGCGACAAAAAGCTGACATTTTAAGAGCCAATGCTGATGTAACAAAGAAGAAGCACAGTGAGGGGTCGGCATTAGACATTAGACTTTACTTTGTTTGAGTTGAAAAGGGCCTTAGAGGGAAGTGGATATACAGCTCCAGGACAAGATCAACTGTGCTGTGCTATGTTTAGACAATGACCAGATGAAGTCATGGAAATTATATTAAACCTATTTAATAAGATATGGAGAGAAGGTGTAATGCCTGGCTGCTGGAAAAGTGCTTTGATACTACCCTTTAGTGAGCCTGGCAAAGACCCAGCTAATGCAGGAAATGACAGGCCTATAGCACTTACATCTCATTTAAGTGAATGGTTGGAAAAGGTCATAGTTCATAGACTATCATACTGGTTAGAACAAAGAGGATTATTATGTGCATATCAAAGTGGTGTCCGAAGAGGCAGGTCTACACTAGATGCTTTAGTGAAGGTTAGTAATGAGGCAGAAAAAGCCATTAGTGTGAAAGAGGTTACGGCTATAGTGTCAGGCCTGGACTAAAAAGAGGACTCAGATGCAGAGGTTTTCGCAGATCAAGCAGGCTTTTATTCTGAAATTCTCTTTTCAGCTCTTAAAACAGAGTGATAAGAAAAAAGGCTATCAACTCCAGACTATCTGAGATTAAGGAACAGGAAAAAGTAAAATTCAAAACGCAACAGAAAATCACTCCAAAGGGAGGAAACAAAAAGGCTGAAAACTGATCTACTCTGACGAGGAATATTAACTATGAAAATGTAATAACAAAAAGCACTCCAAGCGGAGGGGGGGTACAAAGGCTATAAAATTAGGCTACACTCTTTCCGAAAAAACTATGAAAACAAAACCACTCCAAGAGAGGGAAAAAAAAGGTTACAAAACAAGGCTAGCTTAAACACTGCTCTGAAAAAATTACAACACAAAATCACTCTATTTAAGAGGAGACAAGGGAAATATAATACCAACTTAGACGCTGAGGACAAGAACGAGACAAGTACTGTGACCATGGGGCTGGAGGCACACGAACAAACGAGATACTCTGGCACAGGACAAAGGGAGGCGCGGACTATAAGGCACATGAGGGTAATGGGAAACAGGTGGAAACAATCAGGGATCAGGGGAGACGTCAGACCGGTGACACAAGAGGAAGGGCAAGTGACCTGAAACGAGAGGAGAGTTACTTTTCAAAATAAAACATGAAATTCACAAGACAAAAAAAAATTCCAAGACGAGACACCCCTCACCGCGGTGTGACATATAGTATATTTTGATATGAGAAAGCTTATGATTCCATGTGGAGAGAAGGGCTACTGATTAAAATGAGTAAAATGGGTGGTGGCGGTAGGCTATACAACTGGGTGTTCGATTTCTTGTCTAACCGGACATTCCATGTTAAAGTTGGAGATGCTGTTTCAGATGATTATGATCTTGTTAAAGGAATACCACAAGGTAGTGCTATTAGCCCTATTTTGTTTAACATTGTTGATGAATGTTGATGGAGATATTGGGTCATCGCTTTCTGCAGATGATGGGGCTATATGGAAGAGGGGGGAAAACATTAAACATGTAACCACTAGCATTCAGAGGGCGATAATGAAGGTTGAAAAATGCTATTATGACTGGGGACTCAAGATGTCAGTTGAAAAGTCATGTTACATGTTCTTTACTAAAAGGAAAAGTGTAGAGCAGATACAACTTAAGTTATATGGACAAAATATGGAAAGAGTAAAAGACTTCAAATATTTAGGTTTGTGCTTTGATGAGAAATGTGTCTGGAGGAATCACGTGAAGCAGGTTGAAACAAAATGTAAAAAAGTACTGAGTCTCATGAGATCAGTTTGTGGTCATGAATGGGGAGCAGACAGACAGTCACTACTGGATATATATCAGGCATTAATGCGATGTTGTATCGATTATGGATGTGTGGTGTATGGAGCAGCAGCCAAGAGCATATTGGAAAAATTAGACAAAATACAGTTTAGAGCTCTTACAATGAGTATTGGTGCAATCAGATCAACTCCTACAAATGCAGTGCTGGTGGAAACTGATGAACTACCATTATATCTCAGACGCACAAAGTTGTCGCTGGCATATTGGGTTAAGTTAAAGGGAGCTGGAGAGGAACAACCTACAACAAAGGTGCTGTGTAATTGTTGGGAATATTCACAACCACACAAAGGTCAAGGATTTGGTTGGAAGATCAATAAAACGGCAGAAGAATCTGGTTTAAATAGACTAGAGTATGGACCAAGTACACTGTGGGGTAATGTTCCTCCATGGATATTTCCAGTGCCAAACGTGGACATGAAACTTGTAGAGCAGAAGAAGGTGTGGAGTGAAAGAAATATGGTTAACGTTGGACACATTGTTCAAAAGTATATTCAAAGTAAATATTATAACTTTATGCAAATATTTACTGATGGATCTAAAGATCCAGGAAGTGGACTTGTAGGATCAGGAGTGTTTATACCAGAATTTGATATAGTTAGATGTAAAAGAATGAATGATTGCTTGTCTGTGTATACAGCAGAAATAGTTGCTATAATTTTAGGATTACAATGGGTAGAAGAGGTAAGGCCAGAGAGAGTCGTCGTCTGTTCAGATTCTACTGCAGCACTCAGCAGCCTGAATTCTCAAGAAACAATAAGAGATGATTTATTGATGGAAATATGTACAATAATGCTGAGACTTCAAAGGATTGGAACTAATGTACAGTGTTGCTGGGTTCCTGCTCATGCTGGGGTGGAGGGTAACCAAAGAGCAGATAAGATTGCAAAGAGAGCATTGAAATGAGATGAAGATAAAATATTGAAAGTTCCTTTTGGAAAAGGGGAAGCCAAATCACTAATAAGAACGGCAGTGAGGGACTCGTGGCAGAAGAAGTGGGACATGGATGTCAAAGGGAGGCACTATTATAACATACAAAAATCAATTAAGGTTAAGTCATATAAAGGGAAGTGCAGAAAAGAGGAAGTGGCAGTGGCAAGGTTAAGATTTGGACGTACTGGATTGAAATCAACTCTTTATTTAATGGCAAAGTGTGGTTCAGATAAGTGTGATGCATGTGATGTTCCTGAGAATGTTGGACATGTCTTTATGAAGTGTCGGAAATATAATGCAGAGAGAAACATATTGCATGTCAAGATCGGTAGGTTAGGACGGGGATGGAATTTGGAAGGGATTTTAGGGATGGGTGAAAATGTAAACGTGGCAAAGCACTCATTATGTTTCTGAGAGAAACAGGACTGTATCGTAGGATATAAGAATATTATTCCGTTGTATTTTTTATTTATTTGTTTTATATCATTTTTTAATTAATTAATTGATTTATTATGTTACTTAACCTGAGGTACAGTATCAGCCCATGATGATACACACTCCGGTATAGTAGGTGGCGGTATGCACCTTTTAACGTTGGTTGCAATCCGCCATAATCTCAGAGAGAAGAAGAAGAAGAAGAAGAGGTAGACTGGTCCGATGCATACTAGAGATTTTCTCCGATTCAGTACGACATCCGGGTATTTTTGGCATACTGCACATTTTGCTTTTGTTTGCATAGTGCATACTACATGTTGGCCAAATCAGGACGTACTGCTAGTATAGTACTGCATTTGGAACACAGCATGTGAGTTACTCCACCCATCCTGCCTCGAGGAAGTTCAGCTCTGAGATTTTGAACAGCACGTGTGATAGTACACAAAAATGTACATTGCTTTGTCATTGCTTTAATTAGATTCTATGAATTATTTTCTCTTTTCCTTTGAGTTACCTGCTGCTGTGTCTCCTTCCTGCTTTCTTCTTCTCCATAATCCATAATCATTACATCACCACCACCTACTGGATTGTTTCAGTTTTACACTGTAAAATATTGACATTGTCCACCCAACATGATCCCCTTTCATGACATATCCCATTCTATAACCCAGACTCAACTGTCTCCTCTTCCTTTTGCACAGCCATCACTTCATCAGTTCTCTCCGTCCGTCTCACAGCTTCAGCGTGTGACAGTCCCCTCTCAGCTCTGATCCTATTCACTCTCTCCTCCTTCAGTCTTTTTGGACACTGTGTACACCCTGTGAAGTGATTTCCCTTGCAGTGAAGGCACGTTGCCTGATCTTTCTCTACTTTACAGTTACTGTCATAATCAAATCAAATCAAATCCAACTTTATTTATATAGCACCTTTCATGCAAAAAGAATGCAACACAAAGTGCTTCACTGAAAAATTAAAAACATATCACAAGAATGAAAAAACATGCCCCTCCCGACCCACCCGCAGAGGCACACATACACTTTATCACACACAGATACAGACAGACACACATGTACACGTATGCACATACACACTCACACACATACACCCACCCACACACACGCACGCACTCAGGATAAAACATGGTAAAGAGACATGGCAGGACACTGAGGAACAGGTGAGGAAAACGCCACCTATGGCAGCCATCCGCACTGGGAGGGGTCACAGTCTACGCACAGAGACCACCCCTACCCGGAAAGACCGGGATAGACTCCGCACAAGGTGCAGAGCCCCACGGTCCTCCGGGCCTGAAGGATCTCCAGGACGACGTCCCCGTGGGAAGACCAGACACAACTCCCAGTGTGGAGGGCTCCCATGAGGAAACACTGGAGCTAAAAAGTAAAAGGATAAAGGACAATAAGATAGGCTGAGATAAATGTAAGAAATAAAATGATAAAAATAAAAAATAAAAAATGAAATGCATTAAACTTTGAGATAGAAAGATTCAAGAAAAAATAAATAATAAATAAAAAATAAAACTAAGGCTTAGAAGATTTAATAATAATAAAGTGCAAAAAGAATAAAGAATAAATCAATAAAAATATTATATATTAAAAATAGAATAAAATGGTTAAAAGAATAGGATAAAACAGTTAAAAGCCAAGTTAAAAAAGTGAGTCTTGAGCTTCTTTTTAAAAATATCAACAGTCTCTGCGGTCCTGATGCTCTCCGGCAGGCTGTTACACAAGTGTGGGCCACAGTAAGTGAATGCTGCCTCACCGTGGGTTTTTGTTCTAACTTTAGGAATGACTAAAGGCTGGTGCCGGAGGACCTCAGTACCACCTTTGCCTTTTAACCAACTGGGTTTGTTGTGTTTCTTCTGTTTGGTTGTTAATTCTTTTTGTATTAGTTCTTTTTCTTACAGGAGCTGAGAGTCACTTTGTTGGGAGACGAGGCACCCATGGTGAGGTCCCTGCACCTATTGCATGCCAGTTAAGAGCACTGGGACACCAACAGACTGCACCATCGTTACTGTGAGGTTTGCTGTGTTTCACATGAGGTGAGTCAGTGGTAGCACCCCTGCGCTCTCCAGTGTAGTCTGCCTCTCCACTCGTGGCCTCAGCTCAGTTTTGTTCAGTTTAATTTTGGGCTGGCAGCTTCACTATTTTAAGGTCACTCTATATTTTAACTTTTGTAATCGTCCTTTTTAGATTCTGTTATAATAAAGAATCATTTTAATTCTCATTAGTTTGGTTTAGCTTTGAACTTGTCCAGCCATCTGTTTCCTTCCCCACAGCTCCAGTCCCATCTTATTTAGTGTTTTTATCTTTGATGAATTCAATCAAATATTTGATTTCTTTTGAAAACACGTCTCTGCCTCCTGAGTTACGAATCTGTGTGCTTTATTAATGTAAAAGAATAGTAGTTAAAGCTTTGGTCCTTCCTGGGGTGCAAGTCCCCAGGTGGCGTTGTCCACCTTTCTAATTCTCACTGACTGTTCCCACCACCCTCGCCACATATATATCCTGAAGTGTCTTCATTTTCATTCCCACGCTCCGACTCCTGCTCTGACTCCCTCTCCGACACTCACCGTCCAGGCTGGATACAGACACGTTTTTAGTCGAGTTGTGTTGACCTCTTTTAAAGGGCCCTATATCTCCTTTAATGTGCCTGATTTAGTTATTTGCTTTGATCAAACCCTTTTTTATTTTAGGCAAAAAGCCTGAACTTTAACCTTGTGTTGCTTTGGGCCTTGACTGCTTCGACCTCAGCATGTGGAGAGATGGCCGAGCAGGGGGGCTGGAACATAGTAACTCGTCCCGAGCAGTTAGCAAAGGTAGCAATTCCACAACGTACAAATATGTAACTTCTAATAAAAGCCCTGCATTTACTTTGTTTCTTGGTTAAATGTACGACGTATTTGCAGTTAAAGTAACGACCCCTGTCAAAGTTATTTTGTCATCATTCATAATATCAGACTGAAAGCTATAAATGTATTGTTTAAACTCATGATATATTTAGTGTCTGAAACTTGATCTGCAGTAAGAAAACCTTTTTTATAAATGTAGTTGAGAGGAATTACAAAGTATAAAATAAAATCCTGCAGCCGCTCAAAAGGAAAAAGATGAAACTGAAAGCAAAACCTGAGTAAATAATAAAGAAATGTTTTGTGTTTTCTCCGTATAGAATTTTGTCCTTGAGGCTCACAAATCACTTCTCTGGGTGCGTCACACACAGAACAACACAAGATATGTGACACAAAACACAGAAACATCCCACACACAGCAGAGAGCATGAAGGATGTGTGATTTAAGAACAGACAGAGAGCTCGTCTGACTTCAGCTGGAGGTTTGCTGGTGTGGACAGCAGGTGGCGCCGCTGCACCAACAACGAGCCCAGACATAAACATCAGTGTGTTTTTGTCTTCTCTGCACTCAGACAGACACACAGGGAGACAAACTGGGATCAAACCTGTGACACGGACACAACTCAGAAACATCAACAGAAATATCAGGAAGCTTTGACGTTTTATTAACCTCTTCACATCCACTTTTCTCCTCTTGTCTCCCCTTAAGGAGCTGTTTGGAGATTTTGAGGGACTTGAACTTTACCTGAGAACATCTACTTGGTGCTTGTGCCCAATAAATTCAGCAGGAAGTGTTGTATTTTTGACTCCTCTACGTTTATTTCAAAGCTCTACTTTCAAGTTACTTCATAGATGAACATTTTAAATACAAACATGTGATCAGTTAACATATGATGCATTAGTTCAGATAAAATCCACCCGAACTCTACCTGGACAAACTACAACAATAAAGTAACTCCTACATTATGATATATCAACAATAATGATCCACTAACATAAGAACACAACACTGCCCTGTGAGTACTTTTACTTTGAAATTCAAGTCTTTTGTACTTTCATAAAGTCACAATGAGAAGGCAGGTGCTTAACCTTAACAGAGTATTGTTGGTACTGAGAACATGATGTCATCACTTCCTTTAATACTATTTAAAGCTCCACATACAGTTTGATCAGTTTGGGTTCTCTTTGTTGGTTCTTGTTCTTCTTCAATCCGGATCTGATTCTTCTCTTATTGTTTGAGTCAAAACGTAAACCAACTTTTATTTTTATTCTTGACATGAACATCAAAATAAATCTGAATTGTCCTCTTTGTATTTATTAACTTCTTAGATTAATGATAGAAGTATCTGCCACCACAAACAGATCAGTGTTAGTTCTAGGATCAGCTCTGAAATCCTCTCTGGGTTTCTCTACACGTGAACACGTTCTTGTCGTCTTTTGTCTGTAATCTGAGATCAACCAGAATCTATCACTGTCACTGAAATCTCAACACCTGGTCGTCTCACTTAGAATGAGGACTTTGGTTAGTGTGTCAGCTTTGTGATGTACAACTACATTTCCCATGAGTCCTTAAACATATCTCCTTGCTAGCGCCCATGTGACATGTAGTTTAACTTTCCTTCACTTTAGTTCTGAGCAAATGAGCAGAGTGTGTGTGATGAGTGTTGGTACAGCATGGTAACAGGGCTGCAGCATTACACACACAGACACACATCAAACAAACTTCTCACACATTAAATACTAATTCACAGCATTTCAAACTGTCATCTCTGAAAAAGCCAGCAAGTCTTGTTCACAGGAGTTCTTGCAGACCTTTCAGAGCAACACTCACTGCTGCTCCGAAAGGTCTGCAAGAACTCCTGTGAACATGTGGATTCAAAAATATTGCCTCTGTTGCAGAATAAAGGTGATTTTAAGTAGTTCCTCAAGTTAAACAACCCATTTTTATGCCTTTATTGAAGGAGAGAGGACAGTGGATAGTGTCGGAAACAGGGGAAGAGAGAGTGGGGATGACGCGCAGCAAAGGTCCGAGGGTGGGAGTCAAACCCGGGCCCGTGCATCGAGGACTGTAGCCTCTGTACATGGGACGTGTGATTAAACCGCTGAGCTAAACTGCTCCCTAAACAGCCCAAGGAACCATCGGTGAGCAGCGCACTGGTCTCTCTGCAAACATGTGGTCATACAGGGGCCGGGAATAGTGATGGGATTCTATCAATCCTACCGGTTCAGGTGAAGTCCAGCAAAGGACATAAAGTCATACAAACGTATGCATTTCTTGATCCAGGCAGTACAGCCACATTTTGTTCAGAAAACCTGATGAGGAAGCTGAATATGAATGGAAGGAAAGCTCAAATCAGTCTACGAACCATGGGCTCAAGACCATCAGTTTCCAGCTACAGGCTGACAGGTTTGGAGATTTCAAGTCTCACTGGAAAACAGTTCTACGATCTACCAGAGGTCTACACCCAGAAGAGGATGCCCGTAAGCAAAGATAACATCATCAAAGAAGAGGAACTGGCTAAGTGGCCATACTTGGATGGTGTTGATGTTCCTCACATCCAAGCTGATGTGGAGTTGTTGATAGGCACCAATGCCTCCAAAATGCTTGAACCCTGGGAAGTAGTCAACAGTCATGGAAACGGACCCTACGCCATTAGGACCCTATTGGGGTGGGTTATTAATGGACCCCTTCAAGGATGCAGTGATGAGCGGTGTGAGAGTGGCCACCCCGCTGCTACTGTTAACAGGATCTCCATAGAAAGGCTGGAGGAGTTATTGAATTATCAGTACAACAAAGATTTTAATGAACACACATCAGGAGACAAAGAGGAGATGTCGAGGGATGATGACAAGTTCATGGAAATCATGAAAGATTCAGTGAAGCTTCAAGATGGACATTACAGCTTGAAACTTCCCTTTAAGAAAAAAGAGGTCTCTTTGCCAAACAATCATTGTGTTGCCAAGCAGCGAATTCTTGGATTGAAAAGGAGGTGGAGACAAGTACAGTACATCTCTGACCTTTTTTGGAAGCGTTGGCTAAGAGAATACTTACCTTTGCTACAGGAGCGTCAAAGATGGAGTAAGGAGAGACAAAGTCTTGTGCCTGGAGACATTGTGCTTATTGCAGATCCTACAGCTCCACGCAGTTCCTGGTTACTCGGAAGAGTTCTACAGACTTATCCAGACAGGAAAGGACTGGTGCGCTCTAATTACACACATATTACTGGTGACCTCTGACCTATATGTAGCAGCATAGAAATATATTTATTTCTTTATGCAGTGTGCGGCTTCAATTAATGGAGCGCCACTGGTGGCCAATCATTGAACGAGGGGGAAGCATTTAAGCAGCGACTTCCCCCCTGCCTCTTTCTTTTGCGCTCCTGTCTGTCACTTCCGGCTGCGACAGAGCGACTGGTGTGCCCCTGGCGCGTGCGTGTCTCTCTCCGGGTTGCTGTGGTGAGTGTTCTCACCTCTCTCTGCGTTATTGTGCATGCTCATAGCTGGCTAATGCTAGTGTGGTCGCAGGTGAGATGCCGGTAGCTGCCTGGGTCTCTCTCTTCTGCCCTCCTCTCGTGTGTGTGTGGGTCTGCTGCTGCTGAGAGGTATGTAGATCCATCACTGTAGGTCGCAACCGCATCATTGTCAGCTAGATGGTAAATGTTAATATTTCTGACAGGTGAAGTTGAACTGAGTGGCTGTAAATATTTCGCCGCTATAAGTCACGTCACCATCAGCTGACGAGGAAACACTGCTGCTTTGTGTTCGAGGATCCTACTGACTGTTCGGAAGTCGTTTGGTTGTCCGTCTCTTGCCCTGCATGCTGCTCGTCTGGCCACCTGCTAGAGTTGGCTGCTTCACCTCCTCCTTCAGAGGGAGACGGACGCCAGCCACACCGCTTATTGGCATTCAATGGACATTTTAATGGTGTGATCGTGTGGTGGGGATTTATATCCCTTTTTGTTTAGGTTAATTTGTATAAGTGTACTCCTGTTGTTTGATTATTTGGATTTAGTTAGATTACCTGTTCCTTTATTTGAATTTGGGTAGTTTGTGGGTTTTCCTTTTTGTGTGAACTTAAGTTGTTTGTTTTGTTTCATTTGGGTACTTAATTTGTATAGTTTGTTTCATTTGTAACCTACCGATTAGTTAGTATAGTTTTGTTATATTGTTTGTTTGTTTTATTGTTTCAATTTCACTAAATGTGTTATTCCTTTTCAGTTGCTGAGGGCCGGTGGTGGTAGTTGTGATCCAGGTGGCGGTATCCCCCCCCTTCGTGTGCTGTGCTCCCCTGGGATTTAGTTACTTCACCATCGTGTGTGTGTCACGTGTGCCTGGGTGATTTGTTTGGTTTGTTTTGGTGGATCCCTCCCCCCTTCACTAGTCCCTCGTCCATCTGGTAAGCCTCAGCACCTGATTAGGTTTTTCTTTATTTTCCTCCCCCCCCCCCCCTTTGTGTGAATGGTGTGTTTTAAGTACTTTTTAAAAAAAAAAACTGATTTAAAATTAAAGTATTGGTATTGTAAGTATTGTAACCACGTCTCTGGCCTCCTGAGTATATGAATCTGTGTGTCCTAAGTGTGGGTAAACTAAATACTTCTCTGGGTGAAACTCCCAGAGTGGCGTTGTCTGGCAACTAAATATTCAATTGATCTGATAACGGTAATATCATTAGACAGATATAGTTCCAATGCGCTTCCACTCGCTGTCACTGCCACAAACTTGGCGTTGCCGGCAGGATTTACTCTTTTGAACGGCCGAGACGTGTGTTCCTTTTGCTTGCATTTATTTATTTATTTATTTATTTATTTTTTCCTATCTTCTTGTGTATTGATTGTGTATGTTTTTTTTATTGTATGCAGATTGGAGAGCTTGGAGACAAAGCAGCAGTGGTTCTCAGCGGATTCCTGTGACAGTTCTGGTGAGGTTCTTTGTTTTTTTTGCAGGTTTGACTTTTGTGGTGCCGTTGCGCCATAGTAACTACGTGTAGTATAGTGATTTGGCTGTAGTCATGGATGAAGAGATGCAGGAACTCCGAGATTTAGTTGCACAGCTAAAAACTGACAATGAGCGGTTGCGACAGGGACAGGCTGGCCCTAGTGCTCTTTCATCTACCTCTTCTGCGCTACCTATTGCTCCCTCCACTTCTAGTGTCCCTGTATCAGAGAGACTAATTTTTGTGCCTAGAGATAGGAAGTGTCCAGTCTTTAGGGGTGGACGGGTATAGGGTTAAGTGAGTGGATAGAGGTGGTGCAGGCGTGTATGAGGGCCCGGCATCTATCTCGACCTGACCAGGCGTTTTTCCTGTTTGATCACCTAGAGGGTGAAGCTAGAGATGAGATCAAGTATCGCTGTGACGCAGAGAGAGAGGACCCTGACGGCATACTTGCCATTTTACACGAGCTGTACGGGTGCTCAGATTCGTACGTCGCTTTGCAGGAGGCTTTCTTTTCCAGGGGGCGGCAAGAGGGCGAGACTCATCAGGAGTTCTCTCTCGCTTTGATGGGTCTCATGGAGAGGGTGAAGCAGCGTGCACCTGCTGCTATGTCAAATTCCGAAGCTCGTCTGAGAGACCAGTTTGTTGAGCAGGTCTTAAATAGTTCTTTGCGCCGTGAGTTTGTAGCGGATGATCCAATGATGAAGAATTAAAATCATTAACTCCTTAACAAAAACAGAATCTCTTTCTTCCTGTTCACATGACCTCTGGGTCAATAACGACAAGTGAAGCCAGCTAATTTATGGCTCTTGGAGGAGGACGACTTTCCTTGATTTCTGGCTAACATCAAAAGACTCACTCGAGCAACAAGATGGAGATATCCAAAAACTGTATGAAAATAAAGAACTTCATGATTAAAATGTACATTTACTAATATGTTATGTGTAATAACCAACTGTAGTTACTGGACTGATGCTTAATGTTGATTGTTGATTCTAAATGTACAGAGAGGATGAGTGTTATCTGCCCACTCTCCCTCTCATCCCCCCTTTGCCTACAGATACTACAGTTCTGTGACTCTCTGGATTTCAGTTGTTCAAGAAACAGACAATTCCTAAACCTATAGGCCGAACCCTTAATTAATACGTATTCTATTACCTCAATTATTTTACATTATCGTGTTAGACTTATATTCCTGTAACATGTTTCCTAAAGTCTCTGATAGGAATGCATGTGCACATTAGTGCTTAAGCCTAGGGAGGATGTTTGAGCAGACGTCCTGACACCTTCTCATGGGCTTTGCACTTAAAGTCATAAAGACGACAAAAGTGATGCTTCCCAGTGATATCCCAGGTCCCCAGACACCTCAGGAAATGACCTTTCAGAAGATAAAGGGGTTAAACAGCAACAACCCTTATACCTCTCTAATGGGCCATGGACCCCCTAACAAGGGATTAACAAATAAACACTTTCTTATGGCCTGAACAACGCTCAGACAAAACAAAGGGAATCAACAAGAACTGGTTGATAAGGACACTAATGGACAATGGTTGCCTTTCCTGTGTTTTGTATATTGTGTGAATTTATCTCCCTGCAAGATCTCTCTGAGCACCTCTGCACGCCACAGGACACAGACACGTTCCTGTGGTAGAGGGAGCATTGATAAGACTATTCAAGTTATTTCACTCACTTGGTGTACAAAGGGTATACAGATGCATATAGATGAAATGTATGTGTACAGGTATGCATATTTGTCTTAACAACTAAGGTCATCATCTATGTGGTTGTTGAAATCGTTTAATACTTTTATTTCAATTGATGAAGTTTTATTCGGTGAGTGATATTAAGTATTTGGTCTTATTTCAAAGGAGAGAGAGCAAAACTTTCAAATATGGTAGAATTAAAAAGGTGAAGCGAATTAATATTAAGTTTGTTAAAGAAGTTTAACTGAAAGAATCAACAGATGGTTTATGATGGGGAGTGGTCAGCAGCTCCCGCCAATGCAAAACACCCCTATCACAAAGGATAATACCCAAGGAGAAGGGATAAGACTTGTCTTCTGCTGTGGCTCTTCTGCTGAGACCCCAGGACGGATGGACTGATGTGATTCTCCCTCTCTCTGGCCTAATGGCTGAAGGCCGGAGAGAGGGGGGTAAAGCCTGCCGTCTGGCCGCCCAAGGCCCGCTGCAGAGTTCTAGCCACACCGAGCATGTTGGAAGGGACATCCAACCAACCCGTGAAGAAAACTTCTGATTTGGCAAACAATTAGAACTTTGAGTCCTGCCAGCCAGGATCCCTTATTGCTGCTTGTGCTCTTCGCCTCTGGTTCTCACCTTGATGCTGCCCTGCGGAATGCTGGGCCAGAAAACGTCGCCTCCTGCGACTCCTGAATCCTGAATCCTAAGTTGCACTGAACTTGCCTGAGAGCCAAATCTTGCGACTATTGAGTAAAAGCTTTTGAATGAAGATGACGTTAGAGACAAAGACTTTGAATGGAAGAGACTTTGAATAAGGCAAAGCTGCCATTATGACCCCCCTCAGCCGAAGGACATGAAGAGATGCTCCAGCTGCTGCTGAGAGAGATGGAGAGACACAGACTCAAAGCCTGCAGTCTGCAACGTGGGACCCAAAATGCTGAGGCCGCCAGGAAGAACTTCTGCTGCTGCCACTGATCATCGTCAGGTGAACAATACTATTTCAAGTGTTAAGAGTTGATGTCAGACAACTGATGCTAAATTACCAATTGAGAAATTAATCAAGAGATTTAATAAGCATCAGACCTAAACTAGGATCCTTAATCAAAATTATAGTTAAACCTAATATTAAATTGCTTCACAGTCTTCCATGATGCTCCTCAAACTCTGCCGAATGGTGTTTTAAACATTCAATCAGTTGATAAACCTCCAAAGATACGGTCACTGATTTGACTTGACTTAATGTCAATCCTATTTAGAGATTGTTAATTGTGCAACCTATTCATTGTGCTCACTCATTTATTCCTCATTCATTTATGTATTTTCTATTTAGTAGTTTAGTCATGTAGTCAGTAGTTTAATAAATATCTCATTTATAAAGACCTTGATTCTGTGATTTGTGTGTGTATGAAATGGTAAAGTCACTGTACACCATGGCCAACAACCTCGTAGCAACCCTGAGATCACAAGCCTAAATTAATTAATAACTAATTATAAGTTTTCCCTGTTTTGTCAAAATTGGGTGGCGTCCAACACTGAATTTAAGGTAAACCTAAATTCTGTTATTTAGTAATGAACTAATCGTTTCTAGGAGCCGAAGATGAGTGCCCTCACTCTCCTTCAGCTTTTACACCGATGTCTGTAATAACGATGCAAAACTTTGAGTTATGGATTATTGTTACATAATTTGATATTAATTAGTTATTAATTATTAGTCCTTTGAGCCGCTACACTGCTTATAAACCCTGAGCACACACTGTTAAAGCCATACCACCGATCACAGATGAAGGAAATACAGTGTGTTTCTATATAACAGAGAGGCATACTAAGAGGTGCATAAAGGGAAATTAGCGTTTGCTTTGTAATAATCATATTCTGTTTCTAGCTTTTGTTTTATTTGCAGTGAGCAGAATCAGCTGTCACAAATGTCACACTAAATGGGAATCGCATCACAGAAAGACAGAAAAACAGACATGGAATAATGTAAATCAGTTCATCAGAACTTTACTGCACAATGTTCAACATTTACATGTTTGGATGGGTGGGGAAAAGGGTGAAGGGAGGGGGTAAGGGGTAAGGGGGGATAGGAAGGTAAGGGGTAAGGGGGGTAGGATAGGAGGGTAAGGGGTAAGGGGGGTAGGATAGGAGGGTAAGGGGTAAGGGGGGTAGAATAGGAGGGTGAGGGGTAAGGGGGGGTAGGATAGGAGGGTGAGGGGTAAGGGGGGGTAGGATAGGAAGGGAGGGGAGGGGGAGTGGGTTCAGGTAGGGGAAGGGGGGAGGGGTTGGAAGGAGGTTTAGCCGTGGCTACCCTCTTTTCTTTTTCTTCCTCTCTTCTTCCTCGCCTTCCTCTCTTTTTTCTCGTTCATTTCTTTGTCCTCACTCGTCTTTGTCTCCTTCTCCTCCTTTTGATTTCCAACGAGCTCCGTCTTTTCTTTGGGCTCTATGTTCAACTTTTCTTCCTTCATCTTGTCTTTCTCATGCTTTTCCATCTCTTCTTTGCCCTCTTCTTTCATCTCTTCTTTGTCCTCCTTTTCCATCTTTTCATTCCCTTCTTTCCTCTCCTCGTCTTCCTCGTCTGTCATCCTTTCTTTCTCCTCCTCTTGCTTCTCATTCAGGAGAGTTTCCTTCTCCACCTGCTCTTCTTTGGCTTCTTCAGGCTGCTGCTGCTCGTTAATGTTGACGACGAGCTTCTGCAAAAAGAGAACCCGTTTATTTTTCTGCACATACAAAAGCTTACACTGAGTCAATCTGCAACATGTATTACGATCCAACAAGTCATTATTGTGAGGTAAACCCTGTGATGAGGTAGCGTACCTGCAGCTGGTTGGTCTTGTCAATGAGGCTCTGCTCCAGAGCCTCACATCTTGCCTTCCACTGCTCCTCTTTCCTCTGCAGCTCTTCCTCCTTTCGGGCGAGCAGGTGCAGGACGTCGATGTGGGCCTTGGTTCTGTCTTGCCTCTTTTTGTTGACCCTTTTTAGGAGGTCATCTTTCATTTTGACCTCCTCCTTGAGATGGCTCACTTCCTCCTGCTTGTGTTCAAGCAGACCAATCTTCTCATTCAGAGCTTTGTTCTGCTCTTTCAGAGACTGTATCTCGGTTATTGCAGAGAACAAGGCTTCCCTCATTCCCTGAACAACTGAGTTTACAGTGAGCTGCTGAGGCTGCTGCGGCTGGGCGACAGCGGGTCTTATCTGGCCGTTAACGGCTGCACCAAAACACACTGGCCTAAATGCCTGAAAGAGAAACATACATGTGGTTGTTTGCTAAAAAATATGGTCTTATGTGTACTTATTCATACAAAAGAAGCTACAAGGACAGCACTCCTTGGACAGAGAGCAACACCGTAAACACATACTGATCTCCACACCACAGATGAAAACAAGTGTTTGCTGTATTTCTAATCATGTCACAAAATGACCACTGACATTCTGCAACATCTATCTTCCTGTTGCACAAGAGTTGTTTTGGTTTCAATAAATTATTAAAGTTTAGAAACTTAAAAACTGTATAAAATGAATCTTCTTTCAAGAAAAGCATCAAAATCTGATGAAATAACAGCTCAAAGTAGCCTGGCTTTGACAGACAGGGCTAACAAATAACGAGATCTTACCCAGTTTGGATACATGTTGGCACAGTGAAGGTTTCAGAGAGGCAGCAAAGGTCACAGGAATATATGCACTACTTTACAGTAGAAGTCGAAGTTGAAACTGTGTTGTAGTCTCAGACTTGTAGAAATTTCTGATGAAGTTGTTGTTGAAGTTGATGAAATCAAAGTTGTAAAATACAATAAAGTTAAAGTTTTCAATAGTTTCTCTTTGTTCACAGAGAGAGCAGCTACTCGGTTCAGGTGGTTGAGTGCAAATGAGCAAATGTTCATGTTGATGTCACGGTTCCAGAGTTCTCATCGTGTGTTCCAGCTTCTCAAAATTCTGAACAAAGCTGCTGATGGCATTTTTCAAATCGGTTGTTAGCTTTCAAAATACATGTAGTTATGTTTAAAGGGATATAATCATGTAATGTTTTCTTAGGGTGCAGAAAACAGAAAAAGTAGTTTATAGTGGTCACAGGAAGTGAACAGACTTTGGCTCTGATGATGAAACAATGTCTTACTGCTTATAAACCCTGAGCACACACTGTTAAAGCCATACCACCGATCACAGATGAAGGAAATACAGTGTGTTTCTATATAACAGAGAGGCATACTAAGAGGTGCATAAAGGGAAATTAGTGTTTGCTTTGTAATAATCATATTCTGTTTCTAGCTTTTGTTTTATTTGAAGTGAGCAGAATCAGCTGTCACAAATGTCACACTAAATGGGAATCTCTATAGTCAAAGGACACATCGTCTGGGAACCACCTCAGACACTCTCCCTCACTCCCCTCTTTTAAAACTGCACTCAAAACCCGGTTTACACGCAGTTAACACATTTGTTTTACCTTGAAATATGGCCTGATGTACGTCTGGGATCCATTGTCTTTTCAGTTGCGACATTATCAAGAACAATTTATCAGATTACATTTATACGATTTGTAGATGAAAGCGATACAACCAGATATATGACATTAACCTTTTCATAACAGCACCTGAGCCTCGCTGCTGTGTGAATATGGTGAAATGTTTTCGTAGGATTTAGTGATAAACCGAAGTATTGGACAAATAAAAATTGACAGGTGTTGGTGCAGGATGAAAAGAAAGGACTCAATCTGGCCTTACAATGAATCCTGAGGGAACCATGAAAGTATTTACCAATTTCCATCGCGACCCAGTTTATAGTTGTTAAAACATTTGAAATAAAAACCCTTAAATATCTGAAAAAAATCAAATCCTAATTGTAGTTTTATCTCATATTAACCAGTTCTCTAGGTTATCCTTGTAATGGTAGAATCCATGATAGCTTATTGCCCACAGGCACCTGAGCCGACACTTCTATTCTTCTCCCCTTTTTCAGGTCAAGGAAAACGTCCATCCAATTTCCTCTCCCCGAAAGAATGAACTCACCGCATCGGTTTTATTATCTTACACAGACGATAGCTCTCTCACTCATGTTCTTTCATCCATACGAGCAATTACTGAAGCGGTGCAGTCAGTGTCGTCGACACAAAAAGATGAATCAACCGACCAGATGACAGTCGGAGCCTAAATCAGTCAGTCGGTCAATATGCCACCCTGGGGAGACAGCGTGACATCTGTCTTCTCATGACAGCTGATGTATTTACCGATCACTGACCACTTGATCCCCCAGGAAAATGTGTTTGCTTTGGAGCGCGAGAGAGAAAGAGGCCCGCCGTGGCATGTAAATTAGAGTCTGAGGAAACAATAGAAGATCCATGAAGCACCTCTGGAAGTTTCCGTTATTCTGAAAGCCGAAGAGAGGTGGATAAGAAAGATTCATGCTCTGATATTATCTGGATCTCTCTCTCTCTCTCTCTCTCTCTGAATGTTCTTCTCTCTGATTGCTATAGATTTAATACGGGAAATCAATACAGTGCAGAAGCCTTTACCTGGATTCACCTTTTCACCGAGCTGTGTGGAAAACGACGAAATGAAAATACTCTCAGAACAAGGTCAGACATGTCGTCAACTGTGATAAGTAGATTAGTGAGTAGAATGTGAATTCAGATCGCCATAGCGACAGTGGAAAGATATTGCTGTGTAAAACAGAAGAAGCAGTTTAAACAACAGGCCGATCAAACAGGATTTCAATACAGTACATGGTAGCACACTGGTACAGTGATGATTCCCAGTGTGTGTGTAAAGCAGCTGGGAAAACTTTCATTCACAAATGTAGAGGAGAGATGATGAGTCCATCTGTTGCTCAGCACTTATTTTGTCTGACCCAGCTGGTGTTCTGAACTTCCAGATTTCACTTTCACTTCCGTGTTTTTCTTAAAGGAGCAGTTCGCCCCTGGAAGAAGCCCCTGTCAGTCAAAGCTGGTGTTCTCTGTAATCCATAGAAGCAATAATATTTGAAATTGGCTCCATAGCTGTGGAGAAAGTTGTACAAACAGCTCATGGTTTCACCCATTCTACATTCCTACAACACCCAGTGTGCATTGCACCCCTCTCTCTGAAAGGGACGGCCCAGCGAGAGACGCTGGTGTGAAATACTGCCGTTTTCGCTGCAGGCAACGGCTCAGAGCGGTACAGAATCTGAAATACGACGAGAATATACAGGTGGATCGTCTAAAGAAATCTTCAGGTCTGCAGTCTACATTTCAAACCTGACGATTTTGAACGAGACATGACATCAGAGGCGGGCGTCCTAGATTGAGGAAGTGTAGTTTAGCAAGCTCATGGCCTCCGCCAGATGACGTGTTTTACGTAGTCTGGTGGAGGTTTTCCAGGGCCCATTGGAGAAGCGGATAGCGTCCTCCAAAGGCACAAAGTGAAATTTGAGGTTGAAAATCAGCGAACTGGCCCTTTAACACATGGTAGCAATAGGAAACAAAGACAAAGAACGAAATAGAAATCTTAGGAAAGTGGAGAAAATAAATTGACATAGTGATTTTTTACATCTGTTCGGACTGGGCCAAGCTCTGCACGTAAGAGATATGGCATTCGGGAAGTCCAATAAACTCGTGTTGGACCGCACACGAGATAGACGGCTTTGATTGCTTTCAGACTGTCAGAATAAATGAGATTTAAAGTTACAATCAATATTGAGGTTGCATATACAGCATGGAGGCAGAACATGTCAGGCAAATTTGAATGTCGTCAAATCCTTTTTTTTTTCATACAAACCAAACACTGACTTCTGATCTAGCTAGCTCATACACTGAATATCAGTGAGGAACTGTATGTTTAAATAAAGCACAGAAAAGAGCATGTCAGCTTCCTCATTCTGCTTTTGTAACATCAGCATGTATGAAATTCCTGCCGTTTGACATAAAATACTCCGGACACTCAAAGCTGCCTATAGTACATGTCTTATGTTGCTGCAACATATTAGGAAGTACACTCATTTAATACAATCTGATAAGTACTGTCGCTCAAACCCAGGGGATCAGGTAAAGATTAACAACGTGGGCCATTCAAAGTTTAATCCAAAGGGGACTGGACTCAAGTTCAGTTCATGCTCTGGAGCAATAATCACACACCCAATTCACAGCTGGTATTAAAATGTGTCTGTGTTCGTTATCAGGATAACAAACAATCTTATCTGACCTTTGTGTTTGCACAAGGGCGTAGAGGTGAGAAGATTGAGGCGAGGACATGCCCCAATATCAACATCAACCAATGGACTTTGGCCTGTTCCTCAGACAGTAGTTCATACACTTTACTGAGTTATGCAGTTACTTTTCTTTTTATGTCGTTACTCCAGAATATGCATGCACTCTCCCTTTCTAACCCCCTTTTGCTGTCTCTCTCCCAGATCCAGAGAAATTCAGTAGGTTCACATGCCATGTTGACAAAACCTTCCTCCTTGTGTTTACACGTATATTTTTAAGGTGTTTCCATCATTCTCACCGGGAACAGATCTCTTGAGGCAGGACATGACGTAAAAAGTACATTGCAATCTGGGTGAGGAGTGCAGTGTGTGTGTTAAAGGGGCTGAGCCAGACTCCCTCCTGATGTGGTCAGGCAGACCTGATCACACTCTGCGACACATTGACATATTGCATTAACATTTCTTTTTCCAGATGTTAGTCCACACACAAACAAATTTTAATACCAGGTGTAACTGGGGTCATAGAGTCCAACAAACTTTTAAAAAAAGGTTCCCCTTTGTTTACATATTTAAATGGTACAATACTTTATAAATGGTCTTTAAAACTGCTTCATTTGGTGATCTGAATTATGAAATGTGCTTTATTAGGAGTAGCTATTGTACATTTTTTGTGCTCAGTGCAGCAGAAAGAAAAGCCACCATTTTAACTTGATGTGAAATAAAAGAAACGGTATACTAGCTTTTGATGCAGCTCAGTGTTTGTTCTGAAAGTAAGCATTGCAAACGTTTTGAATTTTCAGTGTGTCTGCCAGCTTATTCAAGAAAAACAAATAAGTAAAGTGCATTGCTTGTGGATGGAGTCTCTTGTGTTCAGTATAAACACGCTGAAAAAAATACTGCTTTATCGTCATGTTATATCGTTGAGCGTAAGACTCATGAGACAGGGCACCAAAATACCCCTCAGGCCCAGCTGAGAGATGGGAAAAGTTTCTATAATTTGCTTCTTTTTTTACGCCGCTTATGAAAGCTACTTTTGCAGCTGTTGTCAGATTATCACTGAGACATTTGTCCACATAAGCAGATTTTCTACAGCGCTCCTGATTTGCAGGGAAGTACAATGAATGTTTTCAGCATCTGGGCAAATTTCGAATTGCCTCTCGCAGTTGGCAATTACCTCCTCAGGTCTGAATGCTGACAGGGCATTGTGCAGAGGCTGTATAAGAGGCAGACACTGTACACACAGCCTTGTATGTGAAATATGTTATTGGAGCATGTAGGGAATGTGATGGCTGATGAGCAGCTGTGGAGCTGAAGAGATAAACCTCATTATGACATTAAAATGCAGGTGTAAGGTGGAAAAGCAGCAAAGCATTTCAGAAACACACGTGTGCTGCTCAGACGAGGGAATTAGAGGGACGGTGTGGTAATTTACATGTCAGAGTCTCAGCAGTTACAGTGGCAGGTGGAGTTAATGTGACTCTTATCATGGCCATATGAACCACATAATGCCACTTGGATGTCATCCAGCAACACGAAACAACTAAACATATCATCTGCCATTGACTTCTGTAATGACACTCATGAGTGTTTTCTGTTTCAGTGCCACTATGAAAAGATCAACATTGTTTATCAGTGCTTTCAAACCCTGACATATTACTGTTGCCTTTATCACAGCGTTAAGGTTTAGCGCAGCCTCACTGAGATCCAATTTAGTATGACGTCATCTTTTATTTGCGATCAAAGCGATGCAAAGGTCTGGAACAAGGTGAGGTTTGATTAGGTTCAAGGAGGTTTTGGTGATGGTTAAAAAAACCAGTGTCGACAGTCTGTATAAAAAACAGGAATCACACAGCAGTTATGTTCAAGATGTAGCTGCATGGTCAGTGCTCCAAGTGAGTCTGTCCTCGAAGCTACAGAGAACCGACTCTTCTGCATCTTGTGCTTTGGTCCAACGTGACTTTTTCTTGCACACCTGCAAGTCCCATAGGCTGCTGGGCATTTAAATGAGAAAAAATACAATATACAAATAATTTATTTATAATAATATA
The DNA here is from genome assembly GCF_022749685.1 of Semicossyphus pulcher. Classification (NCBI taxonomy): domain Eukaryota; kingdom Metazoa; phylum Chordata; class Actinopteri; order Labriformes; family Labridae; genus Semicossyphus; species Semicossyphus pulcher. Next base: position 27,309,217 of record NW_027211648.1, on the reverse strand, counting down.
TAATTATTATTAATCTCTGTTTGCGTCAGGAAATCAAACACTCTTCTGTTGATCACAAGTGCAACTTAACATGTGAACTACACTGTGCATTTGGGTTATTAGCACTTATTATTTACTGTAGACATTAAGAATGCCAGGGATATGCACAGAAACTATGGGCATAATTCACTGAAGGATTGCGCTGCTTTTGCACCCGCTAAACCCGTCGAAAAGTCACAAAAAGGCTCCGCCTCGAAGCACACGCAGAGGGTTGAATGTACCCCAAAGTGCACTGCAGGGCAAACAGCGTCTCTGTGCTCCAGTGATGTTTGTGCATATTTAAATGAGTCATTATTCAGACATTCGGGGCAAATTTGGCCCCTTTTAAGCAAATGAGCCTCGTGGCAAAAAGCACCTAATTCACAAACACCAGCGCTAACAGCAGCGCACAGTTAGAGTGAAAATATTACTGTCTGCAGAGAGCTGGTGGGAACTGCAGCACAGTTAAAAGGGCTGTCACGCTCTGAGTTTCTAGTTTCATCAAAACAATTCCACCCTTTGTGTGACCAAAAGAAAAAGAATGTCTGTAAATACTGAGTGTAAATTATATTTTGTCACTATTATCATAATCACTAGATCAATCGGTGTCCGGTACTGTGCGAGGCTAAACCCCGGCACACGGTCACACTTGTCCACATGTGTGCAAACGGTCTGGAGTCATTATGCAGAACGGGGATTATTATATATAGATAAGCTGCAGTTGTGGGTTTGCTCAAAAATGAAGCTGCGTTACAGTTTAACTAGTAAAACACCTGTTGAGTCTGGACTTTACAATAACCTGTGAAAAGAATCCCTCCCCCCTCCTCATCACCGATCTGTGGATGGAGTTGAGCTTCGTCAGTGTGGAGCTCAAAAAGTAAATGACAGCGCAGCTCTGCACAGAGAGTGGAGGCGCTGACAGCTTCCCTCCCAATCAGACACAAAACAAGAGCAAACTGCACGGATCTCCAAAACTTCATGGGTATTTTTTCGTGCAGTTGGGACAAATTATGTGCAATTTTTTATGATGCCATCAGCGGCAGCAATCCATTCTTAGTGAATTCTCCCCCGAGTATAAAATTATAAAAAATATGGTTATGAAGGAAAAAGACTTGAAGCTGGCTTTTGAATGTATCCGCTAACATGGGCTGCAGTACAAGCTGTTGACATAACATTGTGTCATGAGTCATTCTAGTTTAGTTATGTTTTTGTCTTGTATTTCGGCGTTCAGTTATTATTTCTTGATTTACCTTGTCACTTTGTCCCTTGTCATGAGTTTTCATCGTTTAGTTTTGTATTTAGTTTATTCTGTGTTCTTGTCGGTGTTTAGTCTTGTTTAGTTAAGTATTTCACTTGTGTCTCTTTGGTTAGATCATTTCCTGTTTTACTTTGTCACCTTGTCTCTCGTGTTGGTCCACTTCCTGCCTTTGTGTGTTTTCCCGCCTGTTTGATTCTGTGCCCTGCCCTGATTGTTTTCACCTGCCCCTTGATTGTCTCACCTGTGTCTGATTAGCCTCACCTCCTAAGTTTATTTAGTCTTTGTGCTCCCGTCTTGTGGCCTGTTCATGTCTTCCATCGTGTGTTAGTCTATGTCCATGACCTTACCCTGGATTGTCTTCATGCCGTGATTTCCTCGTGTCTCTTGGATTACCTGTTCCTGGTTTTGTTTGTGAGTTTATTGCTGTGCCTTTTGATTTTCCTTTTTGCCTTCTATTGGAGTTTAGATTTGGTTTTTGCATTTTTGCCTTTTGTTTATTAAATCCATTATTTCAGTCTGCATCTGGGTCCTCACCTTTTTTGTTTAAATCAAAACCCTGACAGAATGAACAGGCCAAACATGGATCCAGCAGACTTTGAGGATTTGGATTGTTTTGCTAAAATTACTTATTTTCAGAACATTTTTAGAGCAATGAGAGGGGAATATGATTTTGAACAGTCTCCTTGGAATGGGACTCGCTTGGCCATTTTTCCTGGCTCCCGCGGAGGCACCAGGAAAAGACGTGGCCATCGTGGCTCTCGTTTTCCTCGCCCCTCTCCCCAGCCCAGAGCCCCAGAGCCGCCACTGCCTAGCTCCCCAGAAACTCCTGCCCCTGTGTTCCTGTCGGAGGTCCTGCCGGCTCCTGTGTTTCGGTCGGAGGTCCTGCCGAGTCCTGTCCCTGTGTTCCAGTCGGAGGTCCTGCCGACTCCTGCCCCTGTGCTCCTGTCGGAGGTCCTGCCGGCTCCTGTGTTTCGGTCGGAGGTCCTGCCGACTCCTGTCCCTGTGTTCCAGTCGGAGGTTCTGCCGACTCCTGCTCCTGTGTCCTGGTCGGAGTCTCTGCCGACTCCTGCTCCTGTGTTCTGGTCGGCTCCCCTGCCGACCCCTGCTCCCCGGGTCCAGTCGGCTCCCCTGCCGACCCCTGCACCCCGGGTCCAGTCGGTCCCCAGGCCGACTCCTGCACCCCGGGTCCAGTCGGTTCCCAGGCCGACTCCTGCACCCCGGGTCCAGTCGGCTCCCAGGCCGACTCCTGCACCCCGGGTCCAGTCGGATCCCCGGCCGACTCCTGCACCCCGGGTCCAGTCGGATCCCCGGCCGACTCCTGCACCCCGGGTCCAGTCGGTTCCCAGGCCGACTCCTGCACCCCGGGTCCAGTCGGTTCCCAGGCCGACTCCTGCACCCCGGGTCCAGTCGGTTCCCAGGCCGACTCCTGCACCCCGGGTCCAGTCGGTTCCCAGGCCGACTCCTGCACCCCGGGTCCAGTCGGCTCCCCGGCCGACTCCTGCTCCCCGGATCAAGATGGCTCCTCTGGTCCAGCAGGAGGACTCCCCTCCTGGCTCTCCGTCGGTGTCTCGACCGACACCCCCTCTGGCCCAGCAGGAGGATTCCCATCCTGGTTCCCCGTCGGCGTTCCGGCCGACACCCCCTGTGGCCCAGCTGGAAGATTCCCATCCTGGTTCCCCGTCAGCGGTCCGGCTGACACCTGCTCCAAGTTCCCTGTCGGCGGTCCGGCTGACACCTGCTCCAAGTTCCCCGTCGGCGGTCCGGCCGACACCTGCTCCTGGTTCTCAGTCGGTGGTCCGGCCAACACCTGCTCCTGGTTCCCTGTTGGTGATCCGACCGACACCTGCACCTGGTTCTGGTTCCCTGTTGGTGATCCGACCGACACCTGCTCCTGGTTCCCTGTCGGCAGCCCGTCCTCCGGAGAGGCTGTGCCTGCCTGGTCGGCCCCCTGGCCGTCCTCCTGATCTGCTTCGCTCCCCTGGTCAGCCTCCAGGCCGTCCTCCTGATCTGCTTTGCTCGCCTGGTCGGCCCCCTGGCCGCCCTCCTGATCTGCTTCGCTCGCCTGGTCGGCCCCCCGGCCGCCCTCCTGAAGGCATTTGTTTGGACTCTGACCCTCCAGGCTGTATGCCTGAAGTCTCGAACTGTTTACCCCTAGCTCTGGACCCTGTGTCCCTCCTCCGGACCCCCTCCACCCACCCTGGTTTGTTACCAGAGACATTTTCGTGTTTTTTCGTGTACTTTTTTGGGACGTCTAGAATCCGTCCCTTGAGGGGGGGGTTATGTCATGAGTCATTCTAGTTTAGTTATGTTTTTGTCTTGTATTTCGGCGTTCAGTTATTATTTCTTGATTTACCTTGTCACTTTGTCCCTTGTCATGAGTTTTCATCGTTTAGTTTTGTATTTAGTTTATTCTGTGTTCTTGTCGGTGTTTAGTCTTGTTTAGTTAAGTATTTCACTTGTGTCTCTTTGGTTAGATCATTTCCTGTTTTACTTTGTCACCTTGTCTCTCGTGTTGGTCCACTTCCTGCTTTTGTGTGTTTTCCCGCCTGTTTGATTCTGTGCCCTGCCCTGATTGTTTTCACCTGCCCCTTGATTGTCTCACCTGTGTCTGATTAGCCTCACCTCCTAAGTTTATTTAGTCTTTGTGCTCCCCTGTCTTGTGGCCTGTTCATGTCTTCCATCGTGTGTTAGTCGTTTTTTTGTTTAAATCAAAACCCTGACACATTGACATATTCCAGTGGTTCCCAAACTTTTTCTGCAGGGCCCTCCTTTGGTAGATGAAAATATTTTCAAACCCGTCCTACCCCTCACCATACTCATCGACACATAAACATACATCCATATACACTAACACACGCTATCAGACACGTGCTGCTCCTCAATATCTTTTGACATGTCATAAATGCAGCTCACAGTGGTATTGTTGACAGAGGTATAGACTTAAGTTTGCTGACTGTTACTTCATCAATCACAGGTGAAGCCACTGAGGGTCGTATTAATGCTTCTGCTGTAGTGTGCAGCTTTTTACATGAAACAGGTGAGTTAAGCATTTGATGGCACAGATGCAACTGTAGTAAAGCCACTCTGTTTGACAGTTGAGAATAGGGCTGAAAGGTGCACATGTGCAACAGTCACATTGCAGGACTGAAACATGTAAAGCTGCTACTTTATTCCTGCTTGGTGCAAAAGCAAAACTCGCCATTTTCTGTTTTTTCACAACTTATCTACAGGAAAAGTCTGATAACACATGAATGCAGCTCTTCACCCGAGCACACAGAGACCTGACCGCTGTGCAGCAGTCTGTGTGTCACCTGCCTGTAAACTGTAAACAAGCACATGACGCTGCTGCTACTGTCACACGCAATGTCGGCTGGATGATCCAAGGTTTCAGTTACGCCAGGTGAGTAGTGTATTCCCGTTATCAGTGGCACCTCGCCGCGGTGCTCGTTAACGCTGTGGCCACATAAACGGACTCTTCAAATCTCTAACTTTATCTCTTTGCACTTCCTGCCGGGCAGATAGATTACAGTCAGATGTCAGAACTTTGTTGTGAAAAATAATTGCCTGCTGCAGCTGGAAGTTCTTTTGATAAGAGTGAATTCAAAGCCTGAAATTGTTCTGCTGTAAAACCAAAAAAATAAAGTAAAAGATGCTTGGAGGAGCTGAGAGGAACAGCAGAGACGTGGAATTGCTGTCTTAGTGTGCAATTTGGTTGCTTGTAGTGACAAATGCAATTTTCACTGCTGTAAATATTTAAATTAGTGCAGCTTCAGGGTGAGGGGAAATATCTGAAAGGAAAAAAAAGGTGACCGTCGGTAAATACTTAAAAATGAACAGGTTTATGTCAGGTATATCGTTGATGTACCTGATTGGCCTAGAACTCTAGAGCCACTACATAATAACTGACTCTAGAGTTGAGATCATTTCCTGAATGTTTAAAAAAAAAGAATATTATCAACAATCCCAAATAATAGCTCTCTAGCCAACAGCTCGGGCAAAACAAAGACACTTACTAATTGGAAATCTGCGTGTTGTTTTATTAAAAGTCAAGGGATGCTTCTATGCTCTTTAACACTGTTTCACCAGATATACAGCTATCTCTCTATTGCACTGACAAGTTCAATGTGCAAACGTGTAACGTGTGACTGCTAGAAATTTTTCAGCCCATATTTCAGCACCATGGACAGAGAAGAGCTTCGCATTTAACAGCACATGGATGAAACACTGGTGTCCTTTTCCACCAATCCTTTTCCCCAACCACATGTTGTCTTGTTCTGGGTCACAGAGAGGTCTGAAGAAAAATCCCAGCATGCACTTGGAAAAATAACTTGAAAAGGGCCTAACAAAAGGAAAACAAATTCTCACCTTGAGGTTTTTTACAGTGTAGTGTAGAATATACTGTAGTGTAGAGTTTTTACAGTGTAGTGTACCTGACCCGTATGTTTCAGAATGGTCTGGGGGGGGGGAAGAAATCCAACAACAGCAGGCTTGTTGTTCAGAATAGAAAAACGTATTAGAAGAACAAAAAATAAAGTTGAAATGATGATTGGAGCAATTAGCATCATGCTTTCCCCTCCCCCCTCTTTATGGAGCCTGTTTGCCACTTTTTATTCTCTACCTTTCCTCCTTCCTCCTCAGCCTCTTTCCTCTCACAAATAGCAGCGACTGACTGGCAATCCCCGCCGATTTAACCTCCAACCTTTGACAACATTTAAGCTCCAGATCAATACATAATTACCAGCAATTTAATTACCCATTCACACCGTGAATACGTTGTTTTTGCCTTTTTTTTTTTAAAGCAACCAATAAGAAGGCTTTATGTGTAGTGGCTGGAGAGGAACATTCAAATCTAATTATGGTCACAGCAGCCTGGTCAGGCAGGTGGGGACATAGTGGCTCAGCACGCTGCACCAGCGCCATTCTCTTACTATGTTGGGAGTCCATTACTTACTTGCTTTTTGTATAAAGCACACATTCATTCTTATCATATGTTACAATTGCCAGCTCCACCCGAGTCCACCACATTCCTGTTTTGCAAAAAGTTCTTTGTTCAAAAGATTACATAGAGTTTGTCAGACGAGGTGCAGCGTGATGCTTAAATCCCAAACACTCTTTTGTTGAATGCTTGCAGTGTTGCTCAACGTGTTGCAGACAAAAGAGGTGGTAACACAGAAAAACAGTTATCATATCGATTCAACTTCAAGGTAACTTTTTTGTTGTTTAATTTCCTCATTATTCCTGATGTCTGCAGGAATCAAGAACCAATTCAACTCCTGTGTAAAGAAGTAATGTATACTATCTGAATAAAAAGTATTACATCAGCAAATCAGACAGGAAACCTGCCTGACGTGTTCTCAACATTTTTTCCTCCTTATATTATAGCTGCGTTTGGAGCTGACTGTCTGGGCCCAGAAAGTAGTTCATGATGATGTGATGATGAAACAGGAAAGGATTCACTCAGAAATTTGATCAATGACAAAACGTTGGTTTAGGTTAAAGTCAGAGTCTGCCCAGACTCTTTCTAAGGAGAATGAAGCAATCAACCTCTGAGGGCTTAACGGTGAAGTAGTGCAACTGTTTGTAATTTGCTTCTTTGTTAAGACCAACAGCTTGTAATTAAGTCAGGACAAAGAATTTGCTCAAAGTTTGTATAGCTAAAACACAGTATCAAATAATATACGGAGAAACTGTGAGTGTATAATAATCTTTTTCTACTCTGTATTTTGGTTTTATATAAAAACACATTCAAGATTTTCATTGCATAAATGTTTAAGTCACTATCTATCGCTGAATGAGGTAACACAATGGTGATTGAGCCTATGGCCCACTGATGAAAGCCTTTGCAGTATTACAGACTGGCTGTCTGTGGCGAGTTTTGTGGAAAAAAATCACAAGCGTTGCCCAGTTAGTGACGCGTTTTCCATCAGCCAGCAGTGATTGGTCTGTCAGAGAGGGTAGGCGGAGCTAAGCGGCTGCTTTTCCGGTCTCTACAAGTGTTGTGAGTAAACAGTATTCTACTATGGCTGAACAAACAAAGAAAAGATCGATGACTACTCTTGTTGTTTCTCAGACATCGATGATGCGCAGATGAAGAAAGGAACTTCCATTGACACCGGCTTGTTTGTATAAGCATAGGTTTATTACAAAGAATCAGCATCAGACAGGCTTCTAGAATACCTGGGAGATCACCCTCAGCCAAATAGTGTCTCCCCGAAACACAGTTCAACATGCACTTATATATGATGGAAGTGAGTGCATGCTTCTCTCATCCTATTGTTTAGACTAGGCGGGGCCCCCTTGTCCTTCAGGTTAAAAAGCGCTGATACATCTTTAAAAACAGGATATATACACCTACACGTACAGATACTTGATTTAATGTAACATCTGTAATTACAGATGTGACTGGATATATTGCTTTTAGGACTGAGCTAGCGTTGCAGGAAACTCTGTAGAATGGTTAACAGAAGTAAGGAAGGAAATGCCTTGCTGGTGGCTAACAAGCTTGTACCGCTAACCCAGCTAACAGCCTCAATCACTGCAGATAACACAAACCACTGCACACACTGGGTCTCATTCATGAAACGTGAGCAGAACAAATTTGTGTGCAAACTGTTCGCAGATGGAAATTTACGTGCATCTCCGCATTCATCAATATTTTAGTAGCTCCGATCTTTTCGTAGCTACTAACAAAATCTACACATGCTGCTGACCACGCGTAGTGCTTGTGTAAATTTAAGAATGCACATAAATAATGCTGCTCACTATTGGAAATTACAATTTTAATTCATATTGCGCTCTGTTATGTTCTTGGAGGGATGTGTTAATTTGGTTAACTGCTGTAAGTAAAGCCTCTTGATTCCTCAGGACCTCATCCGTAAGGACAGCCGGATCACCTCTTCGGCCTCGGTACCTGGGTGCAGCAGAAGCAGCAGCAGGAGCAGCAGCAGGGGCAGAAGGTGGTGGAGCCACATCATGGGAGGAGCACTCGCCAGCAAGGAAATTATTTGAGACAACACGTTGTTGTTTTTTTGTTTTTTTGTGTGGCTCTCTGATCATTTGAAAGAAACCTTTAATAAATCTGATTTGAAAAATGTTTCATTTACGTTGGCTGCAGACTGACTTATTTGGAGCTGTATAAAACAGAGCTTTAGGCTATTAAGATTCAAATCATTTGAAGATGATGCATACAAAACTGCTGTGGGCTATAAGTTATCCGTATCCTTTGTTAAAATAAATGTTAAATATACATTCCGACAGCCATCACTGATTTAGATTTGATCCATTACGCACAATATAACATTTCTGGTTTCCCGTTTCCACTTCATTCAATCCGGAGAGAAAACCCAAAAATGAATCTTCTGTTTGTTTGGTGGGACTGTACCACCTAGGTTAAACTATACTGACCACTAAGCTATCAGTGATGGTTTAATGTATTACGATACAACACTTATCACCTTACCATCTGGGTTTGATGTTGACTCCAGTGGAGGCATGTCGCTGTCTCCGTCAGGTATCATTCCTGACAGAGAGGTCTCCCCAATTATGCCAGCGATGCGCTCGTCTGCAGTTGATAGTTGTGACTGTGAGCCTCCTCCTCCTGTGGCTGATGTATTTTTTTTTATGCGCGCTTATGCGTTTCTTTGCCTCCAGTTTCATGTCAAACCATTTAGCTTCACCTCAGACACGGTTCTTTGGACTACAGAGACAACATTAACGGCATCTGTCACCTCCCTCCAGGCCTTCGCTTTGCCTGTCCCTGTCACACCACTGCTAACAGATGAAAATAAAATGTGTTTTCATAACTCCACTTCACCCAAAATTATTTCTATCTCCGCTTCAGAAAAATTCTTTTATCTTTCTCTCTCTTTCTTTGTTTGCGCCATGACTGACAGGTCGACTGGATGCATCTACACCTCCTTATATGGTGGTCATTGGCAATTCATGGGCGGGGATTTATGCTAATAGCTGATTACCGGGAGCTCGCTGTCACTTTACGATGGATTGGCATTCATGATCATACACAAGTGTTTACGATCAGATCTGAGTTTCCCGCGGTGTTCATGAATCCGGAGTAGGTTTTTAGTAGCGTAGGCTTTTATGTGCAAATCTACGCACACATTTACTAACGTTTCATGAATGAGACCCAAGGACGGCTGTGGCCAAAAGCTGTTCCTGTTTCATTGTTTGTTATTCTTGCTGTAAATTTCCAGCAGGAACAAGATGAGAAATAAATCTCAATGTAGTCATTCTTTTCAAAAAGGAAGGTTGAAAGGTATACAGTCTTTGCAAAGTCTTCAGGTGTGAGAGGGTGTCAGACTAAGAGTCTAGTCCCCCGGTGTACGGTAGGTATAAGTCACAAGCTACAAAAGCAATATTCAAACAGTGGAATAAATAAACTTATATTTTGATACTCTCTGACGACTTTAATTTCATGTTCAAAAACTACTTCCTCTTCAAACACAACACGTTATGTACCAGGTTGTGCTAATCCCAAAGAGCGGGGAGAAAATAAAACGTATACGGACGTTAAAAGCTGCAGAGCTGTTATCAACGTTTACATTTGTTGGACATCATTCAGTACATCACCAAAGAGTCTTTATTACTGTGTAAGAACTCCTCAGTCATTAGAAACACAGAACTTTGGGATTCTTGAAAACCCAGCTGAGGGCAGAGTGTTAATTATTCGACTGTTCTGCTCTGCACGCCTTTCTAAATATCATTGAGGACATGATGGAAACTCAATCACATGGTTGAACCAACTTTCCATTTAGATCCATTTCTTGAAAATTTCACCAAGCTGCTGCGAGCATGAAAAGTCTTTCCCTAAAGGAGGGATGGGAGTGTTTTAGTCCATGGAGTACAGTCAGCCACATGTACAATGTGTGTATTGGGAATGAAGATTGTTGTTGTTTGGCGTATGATGTCTTTTTTTTTACTTAAATACACCTGCTTCATATGTATATGCTTCTTAACAACAATAATGTGTCATGTCCACCCGTTAGGTTAAGTTTTCTTTTGTTTGTTCTTTCTGTTTCATGTCTGGTATATCCTGTTTTATTTTGAAATCACTTGCCCCTGTCTCTGTTCCAGGTCTGTGTCCTGCCCCTCCCCTGTCGTGTGCTCACCTGCTCCTGATTGTGCTCTCCCCAGCTGTGTCTCTTCAGCCCCATTACCGTGTGTATTTTACCCTCTGTCTTCCCCTGTCTCGTTGCAGGTTTGTTTGTATCTCTGTGTCGCGTTCCAGCATTCTGTTTCCTTGCTCTCGTTTTTGACTACTGATCTGACCCTGTTTTGCCTTCTGATCTCGCCTTTAATTGCCTCACGTTTTTGGATACCTCTGCCTGATCTGACTGCTCATCTGTGTATCAAACCCTGCATGGCATTAAACCGTTTCTGAATTTTGATCACCCGTTTGTGTGTCTGCATTTGAGTCTTTCCTCTAGGTGAACACACATGTCCCTCAGCCATGTTCTTTATTATTAAAGACAATAAGTAATCTTGAAGATTTTACTTTCGTTCTCTTTGGCGGCACCTTTGGCGAGTTGCGTGAGTAAACTTCCCAATTTAACCAGACGCCCGCGGTTGGCTCTGGTTGTAACTCTTGATGACCTCGCTGACGGTCGCTTTCCTTTTTAGACTGTTTGCTTCATCTGAGCGTCGAGTTTGTTTCTTTTTCTTTGGATTTTCACTTATTTTTGAAGTTGTATCTGTAGTCATCCATCTTTTCTTTGTTTGTTCAGCCATAGTAGATTACTGTTTACTCGCAACACTTGCAGAGACCGGAAAAGCCGCCGCTTAGCTCCGCCTACCCTCTCTGGCAGACCAACCACTGCTGGCTGATGGAAAACGCGTCACTAACTGGGTGATTTTATCTGCGACAGTCGCCACAGACACCCAGTCCGTAATACTGCTAATGCAAAAGCTTTCATCAGTGGGCCATTATTATTAATATTATTTTCTTGTTATGTTGCAATGTCTTTGACACAACCAATGGAATATCAGATGATGGACTCAAAACTGCACGGTAGGAACCAAAGCGCTTTCCTTGACGGGCTTGATGTGGGGCACATGAAAGGTGGGGTGGGTCTTCATGGCACAGGGGAGCTGAAGGCGGACGGCCACTGGGTTGATGATCTTAGAAACCAGGAAGGGACGCACAAAACGAGGAGCCAGCTTGCAGAGGTTGGTCGCATTCTCTCTCGCTTTGATATTAACGTCCAACAGAATTGCGCCTGACTCTGCTCTGCTCGCGGCTTACCAATCCCTTCCTTCATCCTTTTAGAACACCAGACTGATTAATGATAGCACGCGCCAAATAGCCTTTTGGAGGAGGGCTGTATTTATCAAATGACCATGTCACTGGTTAGGTTTTTCACACCCGGGAAGACTCGCAGATAAATGCCTATTGTCTCTTTTCCTATTGCCAGTGGAGTATACTCCTGTCAGTCTCTCTTCTGCTGCGTCACCGTCTGATGTCACAAAAGGTGCTCCCTCCCTGAATGCTGGATCGATTTCAATAATTGTTGTCTCCACTAGTCACTTACGCACAAACACGTGGGAAAATAGGGTCTAGGTTGAAAAATCCCAAAGTTATCCTTTAAGAAATTGCTCAAATGTGTAACAAATATTTCCATAATTGCATTCAAAGCAGTTCTTTATATTGAATACAGTTTATAAACTTGTATTGAATTATTATAAACATCATCATAATTCTCAAACAAACACTCACGGACAGAAAAAACCTCGTCTAATTCCTGCAAAGTTTCAAACAGATGGGAAACTGGAGGGTTAAGTGGGTATCAGCCCAAATTGAGTTCAGCATTGAACGAAGAGGACAAACCTAAATTATTCATGTGCTGACTACCTTTTCATTAATCTCAGAGAAGTAGAAAGTGCTTCACCTCTGCAGAAGTTAATTATAGCTCCTGTAAAGACGTTAACGGATGGAGGAGAGGCTAAACTGCTGCGGCTCTGAGGAGTTTAAGTCAGGGGGTATGTATCCTTAACACTAAGGTACTGGACATGTTGGTGTTTTAAACATTAAAAAAAAAGTTTATTTTTTCCCTGTATTTATGGCAAAGAACCTCATTAAAGAAAAAGCTACAAATCATCAGGTGTAATTAGTGAAAAGTAGATGCTTTAAAGGTAAAGTTTCTCATTGAATTTCTCTTTGAAGGGACAGTTTATATTTTTTGAAGTGGGGTTATATCAGGGACGTATCAATACACCGTGTAATCATGCACAGTTGATGAAGGTCTGCACAGCCCTTGTTTGAAGACGGCGTCCAAAGTAGAGACACTGAAGCAAAGCTATCCATCTCTGTGGACGGGGTTTGTAGCAAAACAAACTTCAGCCCCTTAAAGGGAGAGTTCAGTAGGGTTGTATGAGCTACTTAACAATAGTAAGTGCTGCGGTCCACACAAAGTAGTGCCAAATAACGAGGCTGTCTTATTGCAAAGTTAAATGCTGTGAAATATTCAAATACAGAGCACAATTGAAACCACTATTGATTTTTAGGTGAGACGACCTTATGGGTGGATAAAGTCAGGATAAAGTCTATTCCTACACATGCAACGGTGAAAAGTGTCAGGCCTGGACTAAAATGAGGACTCAGATGCAGAGGATATCACGTACAAGCACACTTTATTGATTTCCGATCCTCTTTGAAGAGTGACAAACAATTGGGCTATGAAAAACTCCCTTAATAACTAAGTCCTTGCAAGATAACTCGCGGAAGATAACCTTCCTAATAAGGAAAATCTCCAATAAAAGGAGAGACAAAAAACACACTAGAAACAGGGAAGATCTTAAAACATAAATCACTCCCGAACGAGGAAAACAAAAGCTAGACTAAAAATCAAAACGCTCCCGAAGGAGGAAAACCAAAACTACTGTTCAACAAGACAAAAGAAAAAGGCTCACCTAAACAGGAGGCTCTACAACTATCTAATACTTATTAAACACAAAATCGCTCCAAAAGGGAGGAAAGAAAACAGTTTACAAAATAACACAAAATCGACGCTAAACTAGAAAACTTTAACAAACGAAAAATCACTCTCAAAGGAGGAAACAGAAAACAACCTACGTGGCGTAGCAAAAAAACTCTTGGCAAAATCGACTATGACTGTGGATAAGGGCTTGGGTGCACGGACAAGGACGAAACACTTTGGCAAAAGACAAAGGGGAGACGCAGACTATAAGCACATGAGGGAAATGGGGAACAGGTGGAAACAATCAGGGATCAGGGGAGACAATCAGACCGGTGACACATGAGGAAGGGCAAGTGACCTGAAACGAGAGGAGAGTTAGGTTTCAAAATAAAACAGGAAGTTACGAGACAAAAATCCAAGACAAGACAAACCTCACCGCGGTGTGACAAAAAGAGAGAGAGAGACAACTTCTCCGGTTGTTTAGTGAGTTGTTTCATTTATTTAGCGCAAGCTGTCCTGACATTTAAGCGTCTAGCTGGCTATGAGGAGATGTTTTTCATAGTTTTCTTGAGCAAAATGATGACTGACGTGAAGGTGTCTCTGTGCTGCTCGACAAGTGTCAATGTATATTTAGAGCTGCTAGCCACAGCTGCCTGAGCTCAATATCAGTCAAAGGAACAGTGAAATCTATATGATGATTAGGACCCTCTTTGTTTGAACAGTCCAGACAACACAAGCATGACCTATCTTTAAAATCTTTTGGAAAGTGAAGTTTATTCAGTTCAGCTCACCACAGCACTTTTCACCCAAACAGCTGGAATACGACAAACACAGTGCACATACATAAAGACGGACGGCGTCTTTCCACTTTCTCTCTGACAAAAGTGAAGCCAAAATATCACTTCCATCGTGCCCTGAGGACGTCATTTGTATCCAGAGTGTGTCCTGCAGAGATGAGTAACAGAAAAAGTAAGAAAGAAAATAAATACAACAAGAAACAATTAAGCACACATTAAAAACATTTAAAACTAGACATTAGTGCAGTTTTGTTGTTGAGAAAAGCAGGATTTGGTAGCTCTTTTAAAAGTGGTGAAGTTTGCAGCAAGTTCCAAGACTTTGTTCCTTTCACAGAAAAAGCTGAAGAATGCCACCTTACAATTGTCACTATAAGCTGCCCTGGTGGATCTGCTAAAACTCTGTAATCTTTTGATGTTTTCACAGAGAGGCTTAAGAGCAAGTCCATTTAAACGTTTAACACAAGCTTTACATGATGGAAAGTTAGCAAAACTTAAAATCTGGTATTGACTTAAAATGGGGCAATGGTGGTTCCTTATTTGTTTTTTGTCCAAGGTTTTCAAGGCCCGATTATAAAGACACTCTATAGATTTAAATACAGACTGGTTGGCCTGAGACCAGGCGGCCAAACCAAAGGACAGATGTGAGAATATCATTGAATTTAGAAACAGCACGGCACAGTCTGATGTCAAACAATTTCTTACTCTGCTCTGGAACAGAACGCTGCAGGAACTGTATTTGTCAACAGAGCTGTCAATCATGAGGTCACACCCCCTTTTTACAGCATCACATAACTAATTAAAAGTAAACTTAACTCTTGGACACAAATCAGCATGATAAGAGAGGTTTTGGCTTCACTTTTAGGGAGCTGTCATGACGTCCTTGAACAGTTGAGAAAAACGTCGTGCCAAAGGAAAAAGGCTGACAAATGACGAGGGTGAAAATATTTACAATACAAACATACAAAAAGGGTTGACTACCATGTAATGGGTACAAAATGTTTTCTTCTTCGTGCAGTTTGAAATTCAAGTGTGAAACTGCATTTCTCTGACCATTACAAAGAGAATGCAAATAAAGAGGCTGATGAACACATCTGCATTGCAGGGAAAACAATGTAAAGTGAAATAACCACAGTGCTTTTCTGGCAGGATCGCATTAACCTCTGCACTGCCTGGGAAACCATGTACTGTGATTAAAGAATCAATGGTTGTAATCAATGTGCTTCTGCAGCTCTGCATCATTAAGAAAAACCTCTCTTTCCCGCTCATCATGTGATGTTCACAGTTATTTAGCAGCCGTCCTCGCCTCATCTCAGAGCGCCTCTTTGTCCCTGTGTGTCCCGAGCTGTCTCCTGCGGTTCACTCCGTCTCTGGCAGAGAATTGATAACGGCTCCAGGATTAACTTCAGACTGCATGTCCCAGGAGTCTCCACATCTCTCAGCTAAAGCAGTAAGTCAACAAAGGACAAAAACCTCGTC
Organism: Semicossyphus pulcher; assembly: GCF_022749685.1. Lineage (NCBI taxonomy): Eukaryota > Metazoa > Chordata > Actinopteri > Labriformes > Labridae > Semicossyphus > Semicossyphus pulcher. The sequence goes on along the minus strand of NW_027211648.1, from coordinate 27,293,738 downwards.
CCCACATAACGCTGGAAGTGTATCACAGCTGCGGAGGATATTGATTATTGGTATTGATTGTACCTGGTGGATTAAGGGCTTAACGAAAGACGAAGGTCAATATGAAGTCAAAGGAGTGGCATGAAAAAGAAAAAATCTGGGAAAGACAGTGTGAGAGTCGAGTCACCAAACCTCGAGTCTGAGACGAGGCTCGAGTCCCCAGTGTTCAAGTCCAAGTCACCAAAGAAGAATCGGTCAAGTCCCCATCACCTGAGGTTTCAGGGTGCATCCTGGACAGATGTCTGTTTAAGGTTGTCCCCGTCTTCTCATTGATTCTATTACATATCCAACATGTTGCACTGCTCTTGGTGCATTGCTGGAAAAACTTTGAAAGCCTCTTTCGGCCTTTTGTAATAACATTTTTTTTCTTCATTTATCTTGCATTGGATTGCTTTAACTCTGTTATTTTTATTTTCAATTATAATGCTGTTTAATTATTAGTTTTTATCCCTTTATTTTTCACTTTTACTTTCCCCACTTTTACTCTCCTAGAATTCCTTCAAGGGCTAAGCTGTCAATCAACTGCTTTGGGCGGGCCTTTCTGCCGAGGCTATTTCTGTTGTTTTCCAACTATATACTAAAAATGTTAACATAGAGTAACATTAAAATGATAATAGTAATAGTAATAATAGTAACATAAAATTTAAAAATGAATGAGAACTGCTATCTCAATTATTCTGGATTTATAATTAGTTTTTATAGATTTATTAATTCTTTGATTTATTTCTCTTTATGTTTTCAGTATTTTTTATTCACTTTTATTCATTCCTTTTAAATGTCAACATTTTATTCTTTTAATTATTTGACAGAAGTATTTTTAGGCACTTGTACGATGCCACAGATGTGCAGCCATTTTGCCAGCGGTTGATTTCCTTGGAAGTAGATTTCATACCTGATATGTCTGACTCAACATGAAATTAGGAGGCTAAGTTGAACAATAAAATACTTGCCACAGTCTGAACGTGTCTAATGTTAACACGGCATTAGAGATAACGTTGGATGTATTGAAAAACAGAGGAGAACCTTACAGACTAACTCTTGGATCCAATCTGCAGCAGAGCAGAGCCGATCCTGTTAACGTGTTTCATCTCAGAGCGGCCGTTAGACATCCCTGCTGAGGTGGTTTAGACAACATGAAAGTCACCTTCGGATAATCGTGTGGCACTAAATCTCCAAACAAGCCTCCGTATCATGTCATTACACACATGATTATAGTTGTAGTATCTCTTCTTACATTTTAGAGCTTCTGCTCTTGGTGACCTTGGCTGGTATAGATTCGGGGATTGTTTCATTGGTCACAGAACAAAGGCACACTCTCTCTCTCGTCCTCCATCTTTTGTCCCTTTTAAATACACAGCAAGACATGACGAAAAGTGGATATAAAACTGGAGTTACCTGCTGGTATTGGCAGATGTTGAATGACCACTGTAAATATAAAAAGGGGGTGTGACCTCATGATCGACAGCGCTGTTGACAAATCCGGCTCCTGCAGCGTTCTGTTCTTGAGCAGAGTAGAGGAGGAATGGCGAGAGGAGACATAACTAAAACAATAAATACAGGGATTGAGCTGAGCGGTTGAGACACATCGTCCATCTTTATATACAGTCATTGGTCCAATGATGCAGTGCATGTGTGAAAAGGGCTTAATAGTTGGGCACTTTTGTGCATGTAGTGTCCCAAGTATGTATTGATATGATTTATAACTCCAGTCTAAGATGTTCTACGTTGTTTATTGACTCTTATTTACAGGAAACCGATGTAAAAGGGTTGTTTTTTAAATTTATTTTTAACTTAAAATTTCCTCTTAAGCCCCTTTCCCACTGGTCAAAAAACCTGCGAACACACAGGTTTTTTGCTAAGTGGGAAAGGTTACAATCGGTACTCAGACCCGGTCAAATGACTCTGCAGTAAGTCCCGGATAATTATCGCCTCGGCTCCGATCGGCATTGATGAGAACACCAAACCCATGTCGACACGCTAATCTCCGCCCCCTTTCCGGCGCGACGCTAAGCTCTGTCGGTAACTTCTGTGACTCCTTTTCATCTCAGCAACAAATTCCGCCCGTCTCCGTCCAAGCAGCGCTCGAACATTGTTCCAAATTTTATAGATAACACCACCGTAACATCTTCACTGTTTACTAACCCTGGCTGTGTTGGAAATGCCATACTATATACTACATGCTATATACTGCATACTATATACTACATGCTTTATACTGCATACTGCGTTCGGCGGTAGTTTGTAGTATGGAGGAGCTTTTTAAATTCATTGTGCAGTATGCTACGCCAGGCGGAAGTAAACAATAACCGCTGCTTCGTTAGCTACAGCGCCCCCTTCTGCTGGAATGCTGCTGCTGTCCGTCTTTTCAACTGCTGCTGTGACGTTCCAGCGCTTTGCATTGTGGGATACAGTACGCTTTTGTTTGCATACTGCAGACTACATTTTGGCCAAATCAGTACGTGCTGCTAGTATAGCATGGCATTTCGAACACAGCACTTGTTTCCGGCCTGTTTGTGACGTCAGACGGTGACGCAGCGGAAAGAGACTGAAAGGAGTATACTTCACATGGCAATGGGAAAAGAGACAATCGGCATTTATTAGCGGGTCTTCCCGGGTCTGAAAAACCTGCGTTAACATGTTAATATGGTGAGAAGGGGTATTATAGAGGTTGTATATATTTGACTGACACATCCTGAGAAAAACACCTCCAGAGATCAGCTGTTACACTGTGACACCACTTAGTGTAAAGCATATGCAAATTCATGTTCCCTCTATTTAATAGTAAACCAGTCCCACGCAGAAGAGGAGAGAATACTGCTGGACAAGAGAGTGAACAGAGCCTATCATTTAAGGAATCTCTTTCACTTTAGTGCTGCCTTTAAATACCTGTTTAATTGCTGTACCGTGACAGGATAATTACCACCGTCACTCCGACCATTCAAGGGGACTAACAGGCCTGCAGATTACCTAACACTTTCTGTCTGTCACCATGGCTCTGCAGGAGGCTGTGGTGAGCTGGTTGTCTGTTAAAATTTGGGGAATCGTCGAGCATTTAGGCATAATTAAAGTGTTGTTTTATCAGCGGAACATATCTGCCGATGCTGATATGTCATTTTCAAGCCATAATGTGCAGATAACATGCCGATAATATTGTGCATCCCTAGTTTCTCTAAATCTATGCGCAACAGGTAAATCTATTATGTCTTACACTCTTCCATTGTAACTATAATAGAAGATAAATAGAAGGGAATGTTTGCCTTGACAATAAATCAATATTATTCTAACTTTAAAAATGTGTTCATTGTGCAGCAGGTCCTTGCGTAGTATAACTGGATTTTATGAACTCAGAGAATTAAACTAACAATATTTTTAGTCTTAACTGCTGTACAGATAGTGGAATTATACAATATATTGGCCAGTCAGGGCTGCAGCAAAAAACAGCCTAACGAGGTGTGTTGACTGGAAGACAATAACCCTCATCAAGAAACAGAAACACTCCAACAGTCGCATCTTCTATTTATAGCTTTATGAGAGAGTTGTTTCTTTCCTCAAATCAGGATTTTATTGTTTTGCAGCATAGAAATGAAACAAATTAACTTACTGCCGTAAAGCTGAACATTCACACCAATACCCTCTTCCATTTGTCTGTCTTTTTAATACAGTAATAGTCTGTCATTCTCTATCATCATGCACATGGGATATGTGTATTATGCTGTAACCAATGGCTCCTTATTAATCTGTTGAGACAGAAGGTGCGTTTCGCTTCTAAATGCTTAACTGCCATGTAGAACAAATTGAGTAAAAGATTGTACTGCCATCTGGTGGATACATCACACATTGCAAACAGTATCCTCCCAACGATATGAGACTTTTTTGCTCCTATATTTGGGTTTAATTAGTTTTAAAATAAGAGCTCAAACACTTCTGCATTTTAAATCAACAGAGGCAGACATGTTATGTGTGCTTGAAAAACAGAAAACTGTAAGATGACTTTTTTGACAGTATTCACGAGGACAAACATGATGCTGTATGGACAAATGAACAAATGTACTTAAGTGAGGAGGCCTTTAAGAACGTCAAGCGACTGTTTTACAGTTTTTCTAAGTTGTTTTGGCTCAAATCTCAAATGATACTTTCAGACGTCGAAACAATGTAGGAAAACAATCTGTTACTCGAGCTCAACGGGGAAAGCATTTCTCTCTTTATTTTACAATTTGCAAATAATTGTCCACATTTTTAACAATTATTCATGTTTGTAATTAAAATAGATAATATTCCTTCTCATTTGAATAGTTTTGCTCTCGAAAATATTTTAAAATGATTGAGTTGCATAAGTCTCAACATGCAGCAGCTCGTTCTCACACACGGGTCGTTCAGTTCCGTAAAAAAAGAACACGCATTTATGAAATATAATTGTTGACAACGCGGAGAGCGCGTTTGCCTGCAGTTTGCATGTAAAATGACTTAATAAACAAGTTGTTAAAGTGTGTTTATAATTGCAGTGACGCATTCAGGTGCTGCAGGAGTGTCCGACAATCTGAAGAGGCAATGACAGATCACAAACATCATCTCTAATCACACAGAAGTGCAATAATTTATAAATTAAGTGTGACGGGGAGCGGGTTCCCCGTCGTCCCGTGCTGGCTCTGCCACTGGCCGATCTTCTAATGTGGCTGGGTTTTCCCGCTCCGCATTCCAGCCGGAAAACTGAAGCCCGCTGAGCCGGGGAGCCAAAGCTCAGATGGGGAGGTTGGAGGCTCACAACCAGATCTTATCGATCGAATAATGGCGCCCTGTCCACATATTGATGTTTTAATGGGTGGGGTCACTGTCCCATGCTTGTTGGACAGCGGGTCCATGGTGTCCACGATCCCTGAGAGCTTCTTTGTAGAACATTTCGCGCCCTGGGGCCAAGAGCGCCTTCGGTCTTGTAATTGTGGTGGTGGTGGTGGTGTGAGTGGTTATTGTATTTCCCGGGGTGCAATTCCCCAGGTGGCGTTGCCTGGCAATTCTCGACTCTCCTCCCCCCATTTTCGGCCACACATTGAAATCAATTGAAATCATTTTTCCAGTACAAATTTAATGCTGAATTAATACTGTTCAAAGTACAGATGGACATTATTTAGTAAAACTGGTGTAAAATTAATATGAGATGGGCTGCACGGTGGGCATGATCTATTTTGGTCCGTCATGTTTCCTTTTTGATAGAAACGTAACATTTCTCGATCATGGTTTTGGAAACAAAAATTGTATAATGCTAAGATCAGTGTTTCTTGGTCACCATGGAGACGATGGAGCTAACAGTCAGAACGTCAGAACGTGCAGGTGTAAACAAACCAGCGCCTGTTTCTATATGTGGATAGATGAGTTGAGTGTAGAAAGATAAGAGCATAAATAACTATAATTTACAGATATGAGTCAAAACGCAGTAACAGCTGAATGTTGTTGTGAGTCTGAGTGAAACAGATAAAGTGTGTGTCTGTTATTGAACCTACAGCCAGAGCTGTGTGTTCATCACCATGTTGTTCTTGACATGTTGGTGTTTTCATACTGAAATGTGTTTGACAATTTAACAGTGGTGAAATGTACAATTACTAAGGACTTTAATAAACTATAATTAAGAGATACTTGTACTTTGCTTGTGTATTTCCATTTGATGCTACTTTATACCCACTTAATTCTCCACTACATTTATGAGGCCATATTGTGCTTTCCTGACTCCACTACAGTTCTGCAACATTTTTATTAAGAACACTACTTAAGAATACATCACAGATGTTACTAATAAAATGTGTTGTATTTTATTGCTTAGATTTAATCTAGGTCACTCTCAGTGGACAGCAACTATCAGTTACAGCCTTACACCACATTATACTTCACAAATGAGATACAAATGTATTTGTAATACCAGAATGAATACAAAGTTCTTGTCCATAAAGGCATGATCTACTTTGGTCCGTCATGTTTCCTGTAATATGATGTCAAATCTGTGTTCATGTGAACTCTCCCAGCCGGAAACTAATGTTTCTGATTATTCCATCACTGTGTGGATGCAGGGATGTTGTCTGATAGTGTTTAGAGAGAGTTTCTTTGTGTTCAGGAAAACACTCTGTGTGGAGAGCATCACATTTGGCGTTTATAAGCTACTGTCTCTTTTTTTCAGTGATCATGTGATCTCCTGATTTAAGGTGGACTCACTTTTAGTCTGTAAACACGTCCCTCCATCTCCCTCTACTTCTGGCTCCTCCAGGAAGAGGAGCAGGGAAGACGGAGAGGAGGAGGAGGAGGAGGAGGAGGCTGCCGCTCGGAGGCCGAGGTGGTCGGAAGACAGCGACTCTGACTGACTCCACAACGTTGTCTCTCTTCCGCTCTTCCACACCACAGGTTTCTCTCCAAAACATCTGGCAGGATGCTGCAGCGACCCTTTCTTCCACGACAACTGGCCTCTGCATCTGGCGGGACCAGTGATTCCAGGGACAGCCCTCGTGTCTGGCAGGGCTGAAGACCCCACAGGTAGCACCTTGCACCCGGGGGCTCTCTGTACCCTCTCCACATTTTGGCACGGCGACTGGATCGACGTTTCTTTCACCCTGAGGGCCGGACTTTGTGTCTGGCGGGGTTTTACCCCGGGTACCCTTTGCGTCTGGCGGGGCTGTTGACCCCCCCCTGCATGTAGCCTTTGCGTCTGGCAGGCTGGAGAGGACAGAGGTAGCCCTGCTCGTGTCTTCTGATGGACTCAGTCTCCATCGTCACAGCACTAGAGACTCCTGCTGATTGGTCTGGGGTCTGCACAGTCCTGGCCCCCTCCCAGTGATGCTCATCAGATGGCGGATGAAAAGGAGCAGTTGGGAGGAGCACACGGCTGTCTGCAGTCCTCCTCAAGGTAGACATCACCGTGAGCAGTGACTGGACCGCTGGCAGCACCCACCTGTGACTCAGAGCAACCCAACCCTAAATATGTATAGCTGTAAGCCTTAATATATTTTAAATGGGTGACTTATTAAACAAACTGACATATCTTATCAGGGTAATATGATCCCAAGTGGTCACTTTGGGTTCAGAAATAAAGACAAAGTAAAGTCCAGGTCCAGCTGGAGGGTGGAGGAGGTGGTTGAGTGTGGAGCAGCAGGTGTGGAGGAGTCTCAGTGTGTCTGCAGAGACTGTGTAGAAGGACAGAGCAGCAGCAGAGCAGTCCACATACTGTGATGATACTCTGTCACACCCAGAGGAACACACGGGGATGATGATGGACTTTGTGTCTGACAGTGGAGCTGATCTCAGAGCAGTTTAGACTACAGCACCGAGAGTCATCTCCACTGGGTGTGATTCTGTTGTGGCAAAAAAAGTTCCCCGAACCCTCTTGTCTGCCACTTAATGTCAATCTCCAATAGGTTATAAAAACTCTTAAAAATATAGTCAAAGTCTTGAAAAAACTCGGACAAGCAAACACTAGAGACTGGCAGAATCTGATGCAAAAAGAGTTTATTCCCGTATAAATACAAACAAATAAACCCGAGTCCATCCGGATAAGACCGCCCACACATTAGCTGCTCGGTCTTATATACTCTAAACTCCTCCCTCGCTGGGCTCCGGCACGTTTTTTCCCCATTGTCAGGTCTCTGCCTAATTAGTTAGTGTGTCGCAAGTGGCAGACTTGTGCCACCACCTGTTGGAGCCCCCCTCCCTCAACTCTGGCTCTCTGCCCTCAGCTTGTTAGGATTCTACTTTAGAGCTTTAGAGCATTGGATTATAAGAACTTACTTTAAAACATTTGACTATAAAACCTGAACTATAAAACATGTGACTGTAAAACTTGAAGGCATTGGACAATAGAAACGTTAACTACATTTTGACCATAAAAAACTTTACCTTTAAGACATTTGATTATAAAGATTCAGTTAAAACATTTGATTATAAAACTTTTGGATATATAACTTCAACTCTAAAACATTTGATTATAAAGTTTCACATTTTTTTCAAACATTCCCTCCTGTGGGACTGAAAAGTCCCATAGCAACAACTTTAAGTGATCATTAAGACGATTAGTATCACTCATGACAAATGCATCATCCAGGCACATTTTTTTCCAACAATTCCTCTGTCAGTCACTGCTGGATGAAGCTCTCCTCTCCACTCTACCTCCCAGTAACATGGCCCAGTCAGAGCCTCCACACCAACAAGCTGATGCTGCTGCTTCACCCTCTCTGGATCATCAGGACACAGCTGATCCTCTGATACACGACCATCCTCCTGATCGCTCACACTCTGACAGAGATCATTACTAACACCTGATGAGAGAAGAAGACAGACAACAGAAGTCATATATCAGTGTTGACAGAGAGGCCCTCATCAGCTGTCAGTCAGCGAGGCAGCACATCCAGTTTAAAGACCAGCAGAGACTTCAGTCTGTTCATACCACAAGTCTGAACAGGACTTAAGTACACAGTGGAACTTAACTGCTGAGAGACCCTGAACGCATCATGACTGCAGAAACAGAGACATATTCACTGCTTACTGTAAACATGGATTCAAATCAGTTTCTCTGTGACATTTTTTCTGTCAGGGATAATGCCCGACGAGGTGTCCATTATCAGGAATCTGTGGACTCGTGGAGGCCAGAGCCGCTAACACCTGAGGGTTTGACTGATACCTGGAACAATCATTACCATTCCATAATGTTCTGATTAGGGATGGGCACGGATATTCAAGTATTCCATTATTCTAAATGACGTGGGTATTCGACTATAGCTGTAGCTTATGGATTTTTTGTGTGCCTAAAGTTCATTAAATATTATACATTAGCTATATTAATCACATATTGTTCATTAAACATGTATACCAATGTCATTTAAAATGTGTAAAAAGTAGAAATAAAGAAAAAACATGCCTGGCACAGCAGCGTAACTAATTCATTATTTAAATCCGTCAGGATCGGACAGGATCACATGGCTGTATTCTCCTGTATTCTCCTGGACAGTGTATTAATATCAGCGCCACAGGGAGTTATGCTTGAGGATTATAATAAATGTACCTCTTAGTTCCGTGTGTGTGAGTGTGCGTCTGTTTCTGCGTGTATTAGAGACAGCGTGCGGCAGAATGAGCGCTCTGTCCCATAAACAATGTTATTCACTGTCAGCAAATACACTGCTTGTTCCTGATGAGGAAGAGCGCTACTGTGCGTCCCTGTGTGAGTAACAAACAGAGACTCTTGTGTTGTGAAGTCGCCGATGTAGGCCAGTCTAACTGATGCGCACTTTAAACAGCGCTGTGCGCTACACTTTGATTTTGTAGTGAGGTTAACCGGATATCCGATTTTTTTTAATATAATATTGGAATATTGACATGCCTTCAAATGCCCATCCCTACTTCTAATAACATGGAAACATTATTCACTCCTCCAGTAAATAAAACAGGTCTTGGACACCACTCTGCAACAGGAGATATTTCTTGTCTGCTCAGCTATTAGCGAGAAAGCTAACAATATACTTGCTACATTAAAAGTCAATAACATTGTGTCGGATATAAGTTAAATATAATGAGACATAATAAGAAGACTATGTAGCTAACCAGCCGTGTCATTGTCCTGAAATCAACATCAGGATTTGTACGAACAAATGATCGGCCATGTTTACTGTCGGCCGCAGAATGAAGTAGAGAGTTGAATAGTGAACGGGATGTCAGATGATGGCTGATGTGATCCACAGGATCAGTAAGTTCAGAGGGGCTGTGTACTTCCTGCAGCTCCTGTTTTACAGGCGCCATCCTGTGGTGCTCAGAGGTACTGAAGGACTACACTCAGTGCTGTAAATAAAGGTTTCTCTTTTCTTTCCACTCTCTCTTTCTTCAGCTGCATCCCAGTCAGCAAAGTTCTCATATCCTCCCAATAAGGTCAAAGAGCTGTTGAAGTCCCTCATTGCTGTAGGTCGATGTTAGCTCGTTAACAAGGTGCATCAACTGTAAACAGAGGCTTTGACTTTGTACCTGTTGCCATGGTCAGTCATTGTAGAAACAGGCTGATACTACGTAGCCAGCGTATACGTATCCACAACTACTTAAAACACCCAGCAGCCAATCACAATCAAGTATTCACCCAGAATATGGTATAACTACTTCAGTATAACTGCTTCAAATGTGAAATATCACATGAAGTGTAAAAATGGTCACAGAAACATTTGGACAAGCTGCTGTCACATGGACAGATATATAAACTATATATGATGTTAAAAGTCCTTCATGTTCATGCAAAGACTGAAGAGCAGAAACATCAGCTGTGATTTCTGGACTTCAGCAGAGGTTTTGTTCTGTACAAAGACCGTGGTTACTAAACGTAACCATGGTTCTGTGTAATAACAGACAGTGATTTGCAGGCTTCAGGCAGACTGATCTCAGAGCTGTGACAAAGATGAACTGATGAATTGTTTCGTGCTGAAATGAGAGAACGAACACTTTGAGATCAGATTTGATGGTACGACAGTTTGATGAACGAGGACCACTGTCTCTAAACATCTTGTGATGCTGTCAGCTGTAATCCAGCTTAATGTCCTGTACACATGAACACAACAACAACAGTTGTCTTCACATCAAATCAAACACGTGATCACAACAAGCTTCGTGCTGATCTGATTGGCTGTCTGTTCTCTCTCTGTGTTTCTGTCCAATCCTGAAGCCTGTCACTGTTCTCCTCTCACAGCTTCACTGAGGACAGCAGCCACTGGGAGGGTTGGAGGTTTAGCAGACAATACTGGATCTTTGCTGTGATAATAACTGTGTTTAGTACAATACTGCTGAAGCCAACATGGACTGACCTCAGAGTCTCCAGTCTACAGTGTGGACTCTCCACAAGATCAGAGAGCAGCTTCACTCCTGAATCCTGCAGCTCGTTGTAGCTCAGCTGCAGCTCTCTCAGATGGGAGGGGTTGGACTTCAGAGCTGAGGCCAGAGAAGCACAGCTCATCTCTGACAACCTGCAGAAGCTCAATCTGAATAAAGAATAAATGATGTGACTTTGGAGGAAAATGTTGGAAAAAGAAAATACTGAATATATTTGTTATTTTCTGCTCGTACAAACTGAAATAATTAATAAATGTTTCTATGACTGATTTATTTAAAAACATGATGTGGAATAAAAGATGAAATCAGGTGTTTCAGAGGTTCACAGTGAATTATACAGTGTAGGATTTTTCTTGTTCTATGAAGGTTTTAAATGTGGAACTCAACATTGCTCTGCTACAGTCAATGGACTAAAGCAGTGAAGAAGAAAATAGACTTCAGCATTAAGATACTCAGTGTGGATCAGTATAATATCAGCCTCATGTCTGCAGTTTAGTGTCAACACAACTTTCACATCATATTAATCTCAGCACAGAAGTAAAACATGGTTTCTGACCTCAGAGTCTCCAGTCTACAGTGTGGACTCTCCAGAAAACCACACAGCAGCTTCACTCCTGAATCCTGCAGCTCGTTGTAGCTCAGCTGCAGCTCTCTCAGATGGGAGGGGTTGGACTTCAGACCTGAGGCCAGAGAAGCACAGCTCATCTCTGACAAACTGCAGTCACGCAATCTGAATAAAGAATAAATGATGTGACATTAGAACATGGACTGTACTTATATAGCGCTTTTCTAGTCTTTGCGACCACTCAAAGCTGCTTTTACACTACATGTCACATTCACCCATTCACACACACATTCACACACTGATGACGGCTGTTACGTAAAGTGCCCAACTGTCAGCCAGTTATCACATTCATACCCGTAGGCTATGCCACCGGGAGCAATCTGGGGTTCAGTGTCTTGCCCAAGGACACTTCGACATGTAGCCTGAGGGAGCTGGGGATCAAACCTCCAACCTTCCGATGGAAAGACGACCGACTCTACCACTGAGCCACAGCCGCCCCTAGAATACAATGTTCCTGCATGAAATCCTTCAATGTTTAATAATGTGTTCAGAGCTGAAGAAGGTTAAGAAGGTCAAAGTTCAGAAAGTGGAAACTCCAAACACCTGAACACAACAGGATGCAGGTTCAAATGTGTGAAATACACAAAGTGAAAAAGAGCTCTCATTAATATTAATGACAACATGCTGCTACTTCAATAAAGACGCAGCGACTTCACCTCTTAAACTCTGCAAGTGTGACAAGTTCAAATATAACACACTCATAGTCTGATACAAGTTACAGTTTAGTGCTTCTTGGTCTGTGATGATGTTAAAATCTGTGATTAGGTTAAAAAGATCAAACATTTATGACGACTGATTCAAGTAAAGAAATATATTTACTGTATTTATCATAAAATTACCATGATATGTCATCAGAGATTAAGGAAACATATTAAGTTGAAATACTGGCTTCTCCAACAACAATGCTGCAGCCATTATGTTCTCCTTTAAAATTTCATTCCGGTGTGAAACGTCTGTGTGTGTTTTGGTCTGCGTGATCCCGCCCACTGCCCATTTCGTGACCCCAGGTTGCCAGATATGAAACAAATTGGGGCACAGGACTCATTACTTGTCATTGTCAAAGATCACGTCTTGTGTTCGAATAGGTTCAGCGTCCTCAACCTGGCAACCCGCTTGAGCTTCAAATCTGGGGAGGAGGGGACGGGGGGAGGAAACGCTCTCCAATATTTGGAATTTGGACTGCAGTACCCTTTTAAGACGCTAGCTGTCAATGTTGCATATTGTTCCTTTAAAAATTGTTACACTATTAAAATGGATGAAATGGGGGGACTCAAGATGGTGGCGTAGAGAGTGGCTACGCGTGACTGTTCTGAGCTCCGCACCACTGCACTGATATTTACAACATAACTCCGCCCAATTCAATATTCACGACAACTTTCTTTTCGGGTATTTTAATATGAGCATCGATGAGTATTTTCTGAGACGCCAGGACAAAATGCCACCAAAAGAAAGTAGAAAATCTGCCAAGACGAACAGACCAGAAGCTACTGCTAGCTTGCCTGACCTTTCCCCGGTGGAAGAAGAGCAACAACCGCTAATAGCTAACACCGAGGATTGTCCTTGACCCGGCTTTTCGTCAAACTATTCAGGAAATAACGGCAAACATAACCAGGGTGATTGATAAAAAGCAGGGGCCACTATCCCAAACTCTACAGGCCCACACTCGGCAGCTGAAAAAAATTGAGGAAAGAACCACTGAGGCAGAGAACAGGATCTCTGCGGCTGAACACACCTCAGAGGCGGCAGAACAGCGGATTCAGGTGCTGGAAAACCAATTACAAAGCATGGCCGAGCATGTCGACGATCTTGAGAACAAAGGCAGGAGAAAAAACGTACGGGTTATTGGCTTACCAGAAGACGCGGAGGGTAGTAACCCAACAACGTTTTTCGAGAGCTGGATACCCAGCCTGCTCGGGCTGGAGACGAAAGCCGGCCGGGTGAAAATTGAAAGAGCTCACCGCACACTAGCTCCGAAGCCGGGGCCGAACCAGCAACCGCGACCTGTCCTAATCAGGTTTCACAACTTCGCTGACAAACAGAGGGTGTTGGACGCCGCAAGACGCAGCGGGACCGTGAGGTACCAAGAGTCGAGCATCATGTTTTTCCAGGATCTGTCAGCCGCGGTTCTGCGCAAACAAAAAGGGTTTGATGATGTGAAGGTCGGAGGTTCGATCCCCAGCTCCGTCAGGCTACATGTCGAAGTGTCCTTGGGCAAGGCACTGAACCCCAAATTGCTCCCGGTGGCATAGCCAACGGGTATGAATGTGTTATCTGATTGACAGTTGGGCACTTTACGTAGCAGCCTCTGCCATCAGTGTGTGAATGGGTGAATGTGATATGTAGTGTAAAAGCAGCTTTGAGTGGTCGCAAAGACAAGAAAAGCGCTATATAAGTACAGTCCATTTACCATTTACCATTTAAAAAATGTTATGACCTGTGACACATTGAGACTGTGCACTTGGAATATTCGGGGAAGCCACTCGCCCATCAAAAGGAAAAAAATATTGCTATCTTTAAAAAAGGAAAAGATTGACATCGCTATGTTGCAAGAAACACACCTGAATGATGAGGAGCATTTAAAGTTGCAGTAGTGCGGCTTTGATCAAGTCTATTTCTCATCTTTCACCACCAAAAGCAGAGGGGTGAGATGTATCAAAGATAAATATGGACGGTATGTACTTATTTCAGCCTCCTTACATGGGGAGGATTTTGCTCTCTTAAATGTTTACTGTCCTCCATGCCATCCCCTTAATTTTTTGATGGAGACATTTGCCAAGTTATCTGATCTTGCGGTGGATAGAACTTTTGTAGGAGGTGACTTTAATTGTCTTCTGAATCCTTTGATGGACAGGTTTCCTTTAGGTGCCTTACCCCTATCAAAACAGTCGAAATCATTGGTCTCTGTGAGGACTTTGGATATGTGGACGTTTGGAGGACACTTCACCCTGCAGATAAAGAATTCACCTTTTTTTCTAACCCTCACAATTGTTACACAAGAATTGATTACTTTCTTGCCCCCAAACAGTTTGTAGAATCTGTTGTCTCCTGTTCAATTGGAAACATTATAATATCAGACCATGCGGTAGTATATATGAACATTACATTTAGAAAACTTTTCAAAAAACCCACAAGCTGGGGATGGACAACTCAATTCTAAAAGATCACAAATTCATATCATATTTCACTACAGAATTTAGGCAATTCCTCTCCATTAACTCCCCCTCTGCTTACAACTCATCTCTGCTTTGGGAGACCTCCAAGGCCTATGCCAGGGGGTTAATCATATCCTATACTGCTACCAAAAGACGTAAAAATATGGAACAACAAGCTTTATAAGAAAAAAGGTTAAGTATATCAGAGTGGGAATATGTCAAGAAACCTACAGCAGCTAAACTGAAGGAAATAACTGCTATTCGCTCTACACTAGACTCCTTGTTAACAAAGAAGGCGGGGGGAAAATTAGGATATGCAAAACAAAGGTTATTTGAACATGGTGACAAACCAGGAAGATATTTATCCAATTTAACAAAAGACGAAGGGCCTCTCAAATCATTGAGTCAATTTAAGATGGGTCAGGGACTTGCTCTTCTGATTCTAAACTAATTAATGACACTTTTAGAAATTTTTATACGAAATTATATCAGTTGGAACAAGCTAGCAATGCCAACACATTAATGGAAGCTTTCTTCTCCGAACTCGATCTCCAAACTGTATCACAAGATCAGAAATCTAAAATTAAAAATGCCCTGATCTCAGCGGCTGAACTGCGTGAGGCCATTCAACTCCTTCGAACAGGCAAAGCACCAGGCAGTGATGGTCTCGGTAGCGAGTTCTATAAAGAATTTCAAAGTCTTTTATTAGAGCCTATGATGAATATGTTCAACCACTCCTTTGAATGTGGCACCCTCCCACCATCATTAAGAGAAGCCAATATTTCTCTGATTCTTAAAAAAGGGAAATGCCCTGAGGATTGCGCCTCGTATAGGCCGATCTCGCTGCTGAATGTAGATTTAAAAAGTCTTTCCAAAGTCTTAGCAAGACGCTAAGAAGGCCTTCTACCAAGTATAGTGAAGGAGGATCAAACTGGCTTTATTAAGGGCCGTAATTCCTACAACAACATTAGAAGATTGCTAAATATTATTCAACTATCTGAACAGCAGTCAGTGGATGGGCTTGTGATTTCCCTAGATGCGGAAAAAGCTTTTGACCGCGTTGAATGGTCTTATTTATTTTTTACACTTGAACGGTTCGGCTTAGGTGATAGCTTTGTTAAATGGGTGAAGGTCCTGTATACCCAGCCAATGGCTGCAGTCATAACCAATGGACTTAGGTCCACAAATTTTATGGTCCAGAGGGGTAGCAGACAGGGCTGTCCTTTATCACCATCTTTGTTTGCAGTGGCAATTGAACCTCTAGCGGAAGCTATCAGACGAGACCCTTTAATAGCTGGATTGGATGTGGGTGAAAAATCACATAAAATTACATTATATGCAGATGATGTGTTGTTGTTCATGTTAAACCCCTCCGTATCAGTCCCTCGTCTTGTTCAGATTATTGCCCGGTTTGCTGCCTTTTCTGGATACAAAGTTAATTTCTCCAAATCAGAGGCGATGCCTCTGGGTAATTTGCAACAACCGCCAGATAACCCCAATCCTTTCCCATTCAAGTGGTCCCCTGCAGGTTTCATATATTTGGGTATATATATTACACCTAAATTTAATCAGATGTTTCAAGCCAACTTTAACCCACTATTAGATAAAATCAAACAAGATATGGAGAGATTGAACAATCTTCCCATATCATGGCTGGGCCGAATCTCACTTCTGAAAATGAATATCCTTCCACGTTTGCTCTATCCAATACAAATGATTCCCATCTTATTCAATCATAAAATAGTGAAAAAACTGAGTGGTTGGTTTAGTTCTTTTATCTGGTGTAAGCGAAGACCACGGATCAGGATGTCGGTGTTGCAGTTACCAAGTGCTATGGGGGGGCTGGATCTCCCAGATATTAAAAGATATCAATTGAGTGCCCATCTAAGATATATAGCTGATTGGATTGGATGCTTCCTCAATCTGGCTTGATATCGAGAAGTCCCTATCCAAGTGTCCCCTAAAAAATCTACTTTTTATTGATAAACTGAAATGTATTAAAAAGCTTTGCAGC
Organism: Semicossyphus pulcher; assembly: GCF_022749685.1. Classification (NCBI taxonomy): domain Eukaryota; kingdom Metazoa; phylum Chordata; class Actinopteri; order Labriformes; family Labridae; genus Semicossyphus; species Semicossyphus pulcher. Next base: position 27,277,078 of record NW_027211648.1, on the reverse strand, counting down.
AATCCTGTTACAATTAATACTATTAGAGCATGGAGGATCACACAGCATATGGAAGGCAGATCAGGACTAACATCGGTTTTCCAATTACTGATAACCCTGACTTTCTCCCAGGGACCTTGGACACAGCTTTCAAATGCTGGACAGCTAAGGGAATTTCTTCCTTGGGTAACCTTTTTGATGGCCCTACCCTCATGACTTTCAATCAAGTTATGGAAAAATATGGCATATCAAGAAATGATCTTTTTTGTTATTTTCAGGTCAGAGATTTTATTATAAAAGACACATCGCTGCTTGCTGATGTTAATGTCACACAGATAGAAAAACAAGTGCTTCTTTCTCAGGGGGATGCTTCCATTAGAACCTTTTATGCCGGTCTGAGGGATCGCTCAAGTCTCGGTGCTCGGGCGCTGGGAGTGATCTGGGAGAGGGAGCTGGGTGTTGTTATAACTGAGGAGATGTGGGATGACATCTGGGATAATGCAAGGAAGATCACAGTTTGTAATCGGACAACAGCGATGCAATTTAAGATACTGCATAGAGCACATGTTGCCCCCAACCGTCTCTCTAAATACAGAAAGGATGTCTCCCCACTTTGTCTTAACTGTAGGACGGGAATTGGTTATCTTACTCACTGTTTCTGGTCCTGTGTTGAGATACAGAAGTATTGGAGTGATGTCTTATTTGAAATACAAAAGGTTCTGAAGAAGGAGCTTGAACTTGACCCGGTTTCCCTCCTTCTGGGTCTTCCCAGTGGCCGTGTAACTGATATATATCAGAAAAAACTGTATAATGTTATGACATTTAGTGCCAGGAAAAATATTCTTCAGCACTGGATCTCGGATAAGGCCCCCTCAGTTGTGGGATGGCACAGGACAATAATGGAATATATACCTCTGGACTTTCTGACCTGTCTCCTGCACTACAAAACAAATGCCTTTGAAAGAATATGGAAACCATTTCTTGATTACATTAATGTAAATATTTCTGCTATAATGACCAGAGCATTTGTATAAAAAAAAAAACTATATTATTTCTCTTTATTTGGCTCCCGTTGTGTTTCACCCTGTGCTGTATAATGTATTTTTGGTTTTTTTTATGTTGTTATCCCCAGCTTGTTTTTGTTTTGTTTTTTGTTTGGTCCTGTCTTGTGTAAAAAAAAGGAAAATCAATAAAAAAGAAAATTTAAAAAAAAAAATGGATGAAATGCTAATTATGTGATATTTAGAAACATGTGATGTAACGCTGAAAGTGGTCTTTTAATTCCTCACCAGGGTAAATGGTAAATGGTAAATTAACTGTTGTTATAAAGCACTTTTCTCGTATTGCGACCACTCAAAGCTGCTTTTACATTACATGTCACATTCACCCATTCACACACTGATGGCAGAGGCTGCTACGTAAAGTGCCCAACTGTCACTCAGTTATCACATTCACACACCGTTGACACACTGGGAGCAATTTGGGGTTCAGTGTCTTGTCCAAGGACTCTTCGACACGTAGACTGAGGGAGCTGGGGATCGAACCGCCAATCTTCCGAATGAAAGACGACCGACTCTGAGCCAAAGCCGACCCATAGCACTTTCCTTATTTAAAGTGTTTAACCTTGTAAACACCTCCATGTGGTGTTTCTCATGAGCTACAAGACATATCAGGGACAACATCAGCAGTCATCACCACGGCTGGGCCTGTCTGCTTTTAAACTGCAGTGAACCAAGGACAGGCTGAACAACACGTTTTCAGATTGGCAGGTTTGAGACGTCACAAACCTAAGGAGCCAATCCCATTAATGGACGGGGTGATGCTATGCATATCAATATGTGTAACCTATGGCAACCACTTCCGTGATGCGCGAGCCAGGTGTAACTGTCATCGTAATTTTTTAAACTCACTACTGACTACTAACGTTAACGTTACTACTACTAATTACTACATTTCAATATAGCTAAGTTTCAATAAGTTCCCACTAAACGATGGCAGAGATGTGATTTGTTTTAGTGACGGAGGGGGCGGGTGGAAATTTGCAGAGTGGGCGGGGACTATGCAGATTCAGGAATTTTTAATGAGGGAGGAGGAAGAGATACTTTGGGAGGATGTTTATAAAAGGTAATTAAACATATTTTGCAGAACAAAAACATATCAGACACAATTTATTATTTCAAGCAAAGAATGTGTTAAAACATGACTGAAGCTGATCTTTAACTACAGACGTGTCTGAGAAACATCACCCGATCACTGTGTGATTATTTCTCCTCATTTTTCAGGAGCGTAACACAAGAAGCACCAGTGGCTCCATCTATACAAACTCATGTTGTGCAGCCAAACACAACAAACAAGAATTACAATAAAAACCAGCAGAAAATAACTGAAGAGTCGACTCAAAATACTAAAGTTTCCAAGATGCCAAATATGTCCGAATGAATTTTGGTGAATGTGAACAAAGACATGGACAGTATTTCTTTTAGAAATAGTGGAGCCATAAACTCAAAGCATCTTCACTTTAAACTTTTCAGTCGTTACAAGAAACAAATATTTTAATCGAAATGTTGGAAAAAGAAAATACTGAATATATTTGTTATTTTCTGCTCGTACAAACTGAAATAATTAATAAATGTTTCTATTACTGATTTATTTAAAAACATGATGTGGAATAAAAGATGAAATCAGGTGTTTCAGAGGTTCACAGTGAATTATACAGTGTAGGATTTTTCTTGTTCTATGAAGGTTTTAAATGTGTAACTCAACATTGCTCTGCTACAGTCAATGGACTAAAGCAGTGAAGAAGAAAATAGACTTCAGCATTAAGATACTCAGTGTGGATCAGTATAATATCAGCCTCATGTCTGCAGTTTAGTGTCAACACAACTTTCACATCATATTAATCTCAGCACAGAAGTAAAACATGGTTTCTGACCTCAGAGTCTCCAGTCTACAGTGTGGACTCTCCAGAAAACCACACAGCAGCTTCACTCCTGAATCCTGCAGCTCGTTGGAGCTCAGCTCCAGCTCTCTCAGATGGGAGGGGTTGGACTTCAGAGCTGAGGCCAGAGAAGCACAGCTCATCTTTGACAACCTGCACCAACTCAATCTGAAAAAAGAATGAAGACAAAATTACAGATTTTCCTTCAAATGAGTGGAGTGACTTTTCCATTGTGTTCTGTGGATCATCATGACGTCAGCCTTCTGCAGTCATCATCCAAATGTCAACAGAACATTCATACACCTTTTCATGTCAGCACAGGTTAATAACATGCTGCTGATCTCAGTCACGTCTGTAATTAGAGAATCATGAACACATCAGACATGTTGGACTAAACACTGTTCATTCATTCATTTATTAAATGACCTTCTTCTTACTGTATTTGGGGGCTTAGTAGGTCTATGTAATAAAAGGAGATGTCCACATTTGTTGAAGTCTTAAAATAACAGCCACATGCTTTCTGCACATTAAAGACTCATTAGTGGCAGCAATGATTCCTACTGTCCCCAGTGAGTGTGAAGTGGTCCCTTCCTAACAAAACTACACAGCAGGATAAACTCCATAAGTTCATGTGAAACTAATATGAAGCTTCAGCAGTCTGAGTCAGCCAAATCAAGTCTGTGTCCACCAAAGGTTCAAACTATTTACAACCAAATTCACTCTTTGAGTCACTATTCCTCCACTGCAGCTCAACAAGGAGACAGTCAAACACCAAACACTTGATATGTGTAGCTCAGTCTGCTGAAGCCTCTTATTAGTTTCAGCTAAACTGTAAAAGTCATTTTTGTGAAGTGAAAGAGTGTGAATGTTTGTCCTCCATCTCGTAACATTGGAGTCAGGTTAGAAGAGGATTTCTTCACAGACAGTATGGACAGAGGGAATGATGACAGATATAAAATAACTCTATAAATATATGTGCATATGGGAATGTGAGTGTTGTCTTTAGATTGACCTGAATAAATATGAACCTCTCCATTAAGACAAACATGTTTCTGGTGCAGACTATTGATTTGTTGTTGCTGAAATCTAAAGGTCTGTTTCTTCAAATAGTTCCTCAATGCTGACATGAAAACAAAGCAACACTTTGATCTGTTAGAAAGAATAACAGGAAATAATATAGAAGCTCAGATAACTCAAACTTAACGCTGTCATTCAGAATCATCACTTCATGTGGCTTTAACCAGGTGTAACACTTGTTCTTTTGAAGGATGCTGCACCTTTTGACATGTTCAAATGACTTTGATGTGTAATTTAATCTTTATTAAGCTTCTAAAGTTTGACTGAACTTTGAACAATAAAATCTGCATATATTTACAGTCTGTTCATGTTGTGAATCACAAACACTATGACTGATATTTTTGGAGTAATTACATCAGAGTCCTTTTTTAAATCTTCACACAGACTTTGAATCCTGCTCTGTCGTGTTGTTTTGGCCGCTGTTAGGCTGCTGTTTATTACTCTTAGCTCTGTTTGATGCACACCACACCACAGCAGCTGTGTGGGGCGTCAGCTTCTGATACCATGAAGATCATCACAGTTCCTTCCTTCACCTTTACTGAGCTCTGCATTCATGACTCCCTTTTCTTTATCGACCCTGTCTCTCTGTCTGTTTACACAGAAGCTCAAACTCTCTGCAGCCGGTTTTCATCTGCTATCATCAGATCTACGACATCGTTCACATCCCTCACACACATTACAGCCTCGTCAGTGCTGACATCATCTTCACTGTCTGATCGACACCAATGTGAGTCGTGTGGAAACTTTCAAACAGTGAATATCTCTTTTCTTTTCTTCACTTGTTGTTCAGCCATTTGGAAAGACAGAACATTTTAAAATCACTTCTTCAGATCTGTGATCAGGTCAATCCTGAAGATTAACCACCCAAAACTTTCAACCTCAGTCAAGGAGTTGAATTGAACACATAAGAAAAACTACATGCTACAGTCAGTAAACTGACCTCAGAGTCTCCAGTCTACAGTTTGGACTCTCCAGTCCAGCAGACAGCAGCTTCACTCCTGAATCCAGCAGATTGTTGCTGCTCATGTCCAGCTCTCTCAGATGGGAGGGGTTGGACTTCAGAGCTGAGGCCACAACTTCACAGTGAGTCTCTGACAGTCGACAGTTAGAAAGTCTGTTATGACACATAAATTACATGATATGTTACAATGAAAGAGCAACTTTGTGTTTACTTCATGACAGTTTGACACATCAGACTAAATAACAATCTAAGTTTGCTGTTCACCTCAGGGTTCAGCTCATCTTATCTTTCTGTGTTTGACATGAAACAATAATTCTCCTCACTCCCTCTCGTACCTGCACACTTTGCATCTTTGATTTGCTTTAATGTGCAGATAAAGGAGGAGAAAATGTCTGTCTCCAAAGAGTTAGCATGAGGACGTCTTGATTAGAAACCTTTTTTACAACTTAGTTAACAATTACAGTCGAGAAAGACGATCTGTCTTTGCTGGCTACCTGCTGCTTTCAGGTTCACGTGCATGAGTGGGAAAATTCAGTGACTGGTGTCAAGTGGGATCGAAACAAAAGGAACCTTTTAACAGTATTAGACGTGTACATATTTAAATAATATTATCATCAAACATTTTGATGTGTATGACAGCTGAGTGCATGAAGTTTTGTCGTCTACATTCTGTTGTGAGCATCTGAAGAACTTATTCAGCAAACAAACATAGTTAACAAACCGGTAAGGTTTAATTATCGTTACCATGACGTCATCAGAAAGATGTTGTCACTGTATCAGTATTAAGATCAATAACATTGGTGTGTATACGATCTCTTAAAGTCTGAATTTCACCATAATGTTCTGAGATATTCATCAGACCTTAAATATTGGTGGAAGCTGTGCATTTCCTGCTACTACTCTTCTCTACAGCAACAAGAGAGAGAAACACCTGTCAGCTTCTTTCTGTGAGCAACAGAATATCAGGAAACACTTCAAAACACAGCCATGTAACACAACCTCCCTCTTTCAAATGTGGAATTCATAAGCAACTAAATGCACCACTGCTCGGTTCAACACACTCAGGGGCGTTACTGTGACAGTCTGTGTCGTATGAGCAGCAGTTCACAGAAGCTAATGTTAGTTCATGTTAGCAAACTGTTCATAGATATTGTTGTGGAACGAACATTTCTGAATCAGTTTGCAGATTTGATGACGATTCTCTGCTTGTGCTACCAAATCACTATGTTACAGCGCTCAACATGATCCCATAGTTTTCACCTGTGGCCACAGTGGCTGCAGCAAACATGAGACACTCAATCTGAATAACACTAATAATACTTCTCCTTTATCTACAGCACGTTGTAGATACAAGTTTACAAAGTGCTTTGAAAACAGAAATACTGGATATATACAGAGCATCACAAAACAAAATAAAGTGCACTGTAGAAATAGAAAAAATAAAGTGGAGTGTGTTTGGTCCCCGAACATCCTCTGTCCTCACTTTGAAATGGATCCAAAACCAGTAACAGAAACATGACAGAAATAACTGCATGAAAGAAATTCTCTCTGTCTTCAGAAATCTGCTTTAGAAAATGAAACAGAACTTATTTGAAACTTTTAAGAATAGTGGTTATAGTCAGTGATTATATAGCACACCTTGTAGAATCTACTCATGTAGTAATAACTTTACTGATAACTGTTAAATACTGTTATATGTTGTGATTAAATGCTGCTGTGATAAAACCTCAACAACAAACTCTTAAATCCTTCATGTGTTTAAACAGGTTTGCATGTTGCCTTCATGAACCAATGCTGTATAGTAAAACAGTCAAATGTAACACATATTAGAAATTAATAGAACAGCTTTTCTTTCATGAACTTAACAGCTGGAAACAAAACTGACTGAAAAACAACATTTTTGCATTGAAAACTTCTGAAACAGCTCAAGAACGTCAGTGACAGAATACAAAAGACAATAGATTTATGAATAAACAAGTGGAACAGTATTTTAAGAGTAATGATAATTCTATAGTGTTGATATCTGAAGAACTAAACGACTTATTAACCCTGATTTAAAATGTGAATCACATCTGGACTTACCGAGCCTTTCTGCAGTTCCTCACAGCTGGAATCAGTCTCTGTCTTCCCTGCTGTGATGTGTTGTACTTCTGCAGGTCCAACTCATCCAGAACCTCCTCTGACATCTGCAGCATGTAGGCCAGAGCAGAGCAGTGGAACACAGAGAGTTCTTTCTCTGATCTGTTCTCTGACTTCAGGAACTCTTGGATCTCCTGATGTACTGAGTGGTCGTTCATCTCAGTCAGACAGTGGAAGATGTTGATGCTTCTGTCAGGAGAGATCTTATCACTGTTGATCTCCTTCAGGTTGTTGATGACTCTCTGGATGATTTCTGGACTGTTGTCTGTCCGGCCCAGCAGGCCTCCTAAGAGTCTCTGGTTGGACTTCAGAGAGAGGCCATGAAGGAAGCGAACAAACAGGTCCAGGTGACCACTCTTACTTTGAAGGGATTTCCTCATGGCGCTCCTCAGAACGACATCCAGGGATGAGAACTGTCTATCATAGATGTGTTTGTTCTCTTCTAGGAAAGCCTCCAGTACTTGTGTGTTGCTGTTTGTGTAACAGTGGAACATGTAGACTGCAGCCAGAAACTCTTGAATGCTCAGATGAACAAAGCAGTAGACTGTTTTCTGGAAGATCACACACTCTCTTTTAAAGACCTCAGTACAAACTCCTGAGTACACCGAGGCCTCTGTGACATCCAGACCACAGCGCTCCAGGTCTTCTTGGTAGAACATGATGTTTCCTGTCTCCAGATGTTCAAACGCCAGCCTCCCCAGCTTCAGAAGAACTTCCCTGTCAGCCTCCATCAGCTCCTGAGGACTCACCTGATGTCCCTCATCATACTTCTGCTTCTTCCTCTTGGTCTGAACCAGCAGGAAGTGTGAGTACATGTCAGTCAGGGTCTTGGGCAGCTCTCCTCTCTGGCCTGTGGTCAACATGTGCTCCAGAACTGTCGCAGTGATCCAGCAGAAGACTGGGATTAGACACATGATGTGGAGGCTCCTGGATGTCTTCATGTGTGAGATGATTCTGCTGGACAGCTCTTCATCGCTGAATCTCCTCCTGAAGTACTCCTCCTTCTGGGAGTCAGTGAAGCCTCGGACTTCTGTTAACCTGTCAACACATGTAGGAGGGATCTGATTGGCTGCTGCAGGTCTGGAAGTTATCCAGACGAGAGCCTTGGGAAGCAGATTCCCCTCGATGAGATTCATCAACAGGACGTTGACTGATGACTCCTGTGAGACGTCAGACACAACCTGATTGTTGGTGAAGTCCAGTGAAAGCCTGCTTTCATCCAGGCCGTCAAAGATGAACAACAGTTTACAGACAGCGAGCGTCTCTGCTGTGACCTTCTGTAATGCTGGATGGAAAACATGGAGCAGCTTGAGAAGACTGTACTGCTCGTCTTTGATCAAGTTCAGCTCCCTGAAGGAAAGCAGAATCAGCAGACTGACATCTTGGTTTTCCGAGCCCTCTGCCCAGTCCAGAGTGAACTTCTGCACTGAGAAGGTTTTTCCAACACCAGCGACGCCGTTCGTCAGGATCACTCTGATGTCTCTCTGTTGGTCAGGTAAGGATTTAAAGATTTCGTGGCACTTGATTGGAGTGTCATGGAGGGTCTTCCTCTTTGAAGCTGTCTCAAGCTGTCTAACCTCATGTTGGGTGTTAACCTCTTCACTCTGTCCCTCAGTGATGTAGAGCTCAGTGTAGATTCTTTTGAGGAGGGTTCCACTTCCTGGTTCATCAGTTCCTTCAGTCACACGTTCACATCTCCTCCTCAGACTGATCTTATGTTGATCGAAAACCTCCTGCTGACCACCTTTCACAAAACAGAGAACAAAATGAGACGAAACAAGAACATTTGACAATCTGGTGATTATCTTGTTACTAAAAAAGATCAATATAAGAAAATATAAAGTGTTAAAGTTGAGTCCAAATCAGCCTCTGACTGTGTGTCAGTGAACGTGTTTGATTGACAGCAGAGAGAACAGGTTGATCCTCAGCAGCTCGTCTGCAGCGCTTCATCTAAACAGCTCACTGTGGCTGTTTCTTCATCACTGCAATATTTAAAACTGATGCACTGATAAAATCATGCAGACGATGTTCACATCTTGTTGTGTAGACCTTCTTTGAATGATTGGAACCACTAACAAAGCACTGACAATCTCTGCAACAAATACACTACATTTCCTATAGCTGCTGCAAAATAAAATCCTCCCGCTGGTAGGGCTGTCACGGTGAAGGAATTTACCCTGCGGTGATTTAGGACGGCTCAACCGAGCGGTATGCGGTATTACCACCATGTATCTTTTGTTTTTTTATTTATGCTGATTTTAGTGAAGTATAAGTAAGCTTTATTGTCAGGCTATTGTTTCTTATATTGTTGCTTCTTAAATGACGAAGATTACACAGTTTTAACACTAATTAAATACTTAAATGCAAATAATATATATTTTTGTGCAAAACTCTTGGACAGCAAAGATGGGGACAACTATAAAAATGTTGATTTAAACCAGTAAGAATGTTTACCTTTATACAAAATTGGGCCATCGACTACATTTTGATTGGACATCACTAATTTGATCGTTATCTGCGTGACAGCGGGTCTAACTACTGCACTGAGAGAGAGGGAGAGACCCCTGTTTGAATAATGACTTAGGAGTGCTCTGCAGACATGTAGGTCTGTGAAGCTGGCTCAGCATATCAGTATGTGCTTTGTTTGTTGTTTAATGCATACAGTACACCATAAAAATGTTGCTTGAGAGACGCAGAAAACACGCTGATCAGTGGCAGCTGGCCAATAGAGGGCGCTAGGGCGCCGTCCCACCACTCCCGACGTCCTAGACCTCCACTGGACAAGACTTTACATTAATTTGTAATTTATTTTTATTTCATACATTTCTTTATTAGCAAGGTAAGTATTACATGTTGGTGAATAAAGTGTATAATCTGCAATAAAATGGAGATTCAAAATGTTTACGTCGTCTAAAGTTACTGATAGGTCACGTGTTTCCGGCCTGGGGCGCAAGAATCTTTGTCCGTTGACTCTCGTTATAAGTTGCACATGCGCAGTTTGCTCCTCTTCAATACAACAGATAGGAGTAGACAGGGCGCACATCACCAGCGCCCTGACAGCATTTATCCATCTAGCAGCAGCTGAAACCACCAACCACTAGGTGGCAGGTAAAAGAGAGCGAGCACGAGTACGAGTCATAAATTGGGTCAGAATTAGTCGGACTCGTTGACGTTCAGTGTATTAGACTGAGATTAAGACAGGCACGGCAGTGTAGTGTCAGCTAGGTACAGTATAATGGCAAAAGAAAATACTGTGATGTCACTGAAAGATGTGTCTCAGCAGCAGCTGGCCAAGAAACGCTGCACACTGGGCCCAGGTGAACTTCAGAGGCTACCTACAGAGGTGAGATAGCAGCTGTGTGGTGTTGGTCTTTTATTGTTGTTATTGGTGTTTGTTTTTAATCGTAGTAGTGCTGTCTTGTCAGAAAAGTGGGCAACAGTAGACCCAAAATGATGTAATAGTCTAGTTTCAAGGATTCTTCATTTGTCATGTGCACAGAGATGCAAAGTAAAACATGCGGTGAAATAAAGGAGATGCTCAGTTACTGTGTAGCAAAGGGATTAAAGATTAAATAGAGTACAATGAAATAATATAAAATTACTAATGCAAGATGAAGTGTCTCAGTATGGAGTCAGGCCACCACAAGCCTCCAGAACAGCTTCAGTGCTCCTTGTCAAATCTCTTTATATAAACACAGGGGGGATAAACGGTGCTTCACTGCTCATACTGGATAATATTTAGCCTAAGTTTATTAAGTTTACACATTTTATTTCATTTTCAGTTGATTTATTGAACATGGGGTTTCAAGTAGGCAAGCTACGATATTAAAAAGTCCTCACATCACCGTGGTACTGCGGTCACCGTGACAACCCTACCCGCTGGTTTGCTGATGGAAAACTTTCATGTGAATAAAATGTGTTGCTGAGCGGTTCATTGTAACAACAGACTGTCTAAGAGGTCTGTGTAGACAACACCTGGCTTGTTAGCTGAGCTTGTTATCTAAATAACCAAGTCATGAGTTAGCTTTGGCATAACTGTATAACTTTAATCATTTACTGTTTGCCAATCCCTCCCTCCTCTTCAGTTCCCCCCTCTCGTCCAAATACGGTCACTTCTGTATCCAAAAACCAAGATGTTGAAGGAAAATAAACTAAAGGCCTCAAAACTGTTGTCCACAAACAAAAGCGGTGACATCACAGGGGCTACGTCCCTCTTCCTATATACAGTCTATGGTGAACATCAGCAGTTTAAAAGTTCTTCCTGATGGAGAACAAGCAGCATGCTGATATTTTAAGCAAAGACAGGGGGCGCTACAATAAAATCACAACATGTTAAATATACATTTGTTTTGGGTTCAGATTTTTCCTCAAAGGAGAACACGGGACGAGTGACACAGAGCAGATATGTATGCTGGAGCAGAACACATCAGTTCATTTGTAATGGTATTTATAAAGATCTTAATGTTGGTGCTGAATGACACAACAAATGTGTCTGTATTAAAACAACAAGCCGTGTTTTCAGACACGATGACATCAGCAGACTGATGGACGGTCTTACTTTGTAAAGTGCTGGTCTCACTGGCTGTCTGCAGTCCAGGTGTTGTTCTGGATCTTTCTCCACACTGGGGACAGGAGGAGTCTCCTGATGAACCAGACTGGTCCCAGTATGAGGTGAGGCACTGTCTGCAGAACCAGTGTCCACAGCTGGTAGAGACTGGATCCTTCAGGACGTCCTGACACACAGCACAGCAGGACGGCTGCTCCTCCACAGAAACATGACTCCTCTTCTTCTCTCTGTGAACACATTTCTTCATGACTAAAATGATTTGTTGAATTTGGTAGAAAAATATCACCATGTGATCGACACTGTCTAGAAGCTGTGATAGCTCACGGAGAGCAGTAAAAGTGTTTGTCATTAATTAACTGCTTTCCTATCAGACAGTCTTATTAAACATTGTGTGATCTGCCTGTAGTTTGTTATTAATACAAACTCAACACTTCCTGCAGCTGCTTCACAGTAAAAGCCTTCCATTAAAGACAGCTGATTATGTGCTTCACTGTTTTACAGTCACTGTGGGCGGCTCAGCTTGAGTCACTTATGTTTGAACTGAGGTCAGAAGTGGCCTAAATTAAACTGAGGTAGAGCAGCAGGCTCAGACACACAGCATGTCACAGAGGTGTCACAGGTTCAAGTCCAGACAGGTGCCTTTGTTTTCAGTCTCTTTATGTCTTCTGTAGTACTATCACAAATACAATGATGTCAGTGTGCTGCAGTGTTTCATATGAGATGTTTGTGTCTTTCTCTCTAGTTGAACAACAACACTCACTGAGTCTCAGAGCCTGCTGTGCTCCTCGTCCTGAATAAACACATTTAAACACATGAAGTCTTTTCTTTACGTTTTCTAACCACATTGTAACTGCAACACGTTTCTGATTGTTCCTCCTGTTCTTACTTTATTTACATATATCCCAGCATGCAATGAAAGTAACACTTCATAACGCAGAAAACTCAGCAATAATAATCACTAAATTATTATTTGATGATATGATTATATTATTCTCAAACTCAGAATATATCCACCTTAGTTTGAAACAGTTTCTGCAGTAATAACTCTGCACCATGAATATAAATCTATTAGCAAAACATTTAGTATTCATCCTCAATGCATCGTCGTCTGTCAGGTCAGTTTACAGTAACAACAGTCTCTTACTTTGTGTCTGAGGGTCCAGGTTCATTACTGAAGAACGGAGGATGACCTTTGGACCGGTCACTCTTCAGAGACAGACAGCTGGATACTGCAGACTCTGCTCTCTGTCTGTTGGGCTGAACTCTGCAACACACAAGATGTTTGTATTTATATCACGAGTCCTTGATAAAATCTTCAATTCTACTGCTGCTGTTGATAAATAGGAGATTGAAAGGTTTGTATTCTTCTTCTTAGATTAGTTGACAGCTGTTTAAGGTGACTGACAGCTGTCACTGATACTAAGAGGAACAAATGAACTGAAATGAATCATATAAATGTTTTGTTTTATAACAGTAACAACAGTTATAATAATTGTTTCACCTCAGCAGTAGATAACAGTTTACTCTGTCCACTAGTTAGAGTACATCTTTCCTCCAGATGGCAACTGACAGCAGCCATTTAGTGTCCTGATAACATTTCGTCACCATGTTTTACACAAGCAGTGAGTTAAAGATAAGACAAGTCAACTGTCCCAGAGGGAAGTTCACCCTGGGTAACAGAGCTGCACACAGACACAGCTGCAAACAACTTTAAACTACATGTAACCAACAGTCGTACACTAAAGACAAAACAACAAACCAGAAAAATAAATATCATAAAGATATGTTTAATATTGCACAAACCAACACAATATTCTGAGTAAAAACATAAAAAATTAATGAAACATTTGAAGCAGATTTTGAACAGTAATGAATCCTATATTTTCTGGAGGTGTAAATTCTGAAATGGAGATTTCAAGTGTTTTCCTGCAGGAAAATCATCCGAAGTTTGTGGATATAAAACTGTTTTTTTTGTAGAACAGTTTCTGCATCATTAATATAAATCTATTAGCAAAGCATCTAGTACTCATCCTCAATGCATCGTCGTCTGTCAGGTCAGTTTACAGTCACAACAGTCTCTTACTTTGTGTCTGAGGGTCGAGGTTCTTTAGGTTCATTAGGTTCACACACAGTATACAGTTTAATAAAACCAGTCAGCGCTCCACCTGTTCAGTGTTCTTTATATCTCTGCTTGTTTTCGTGAGTTACTGACGATTTAATGTAACTTATTCAGCCAATCAAAACTTTGTGTCCACAGATGAAACAAACTTTCGAATTTACTCGAAGTTCTCTTTCCTCTACAGTCCACAGGTGGAAAAGTGACTCAGAGACTTTAACAGTCAAATGATACAAATGTTAATTAACACTCACCCTGCCTCAGCCTTCAGTTTTGTCTCCTGCTGCGCCATCGATTCAAAATGGTGGAGTCTGCTCCGTCGTGAAGGGACTGAACACTTTCACTTTCATGTTCCCGCCCTGTTGAGCCTGTATCCCGTGATCAGGTTGCTCCTCCCCTCTCCATTTACAGGAAATATGGTGAGTCGATGATGTTTCATGAACACGCTTCAAAGGAACTCTTACAAAACCGATTTGAATGACAGTGAACATCTTAAAAACACAGCTGCCTCAGAAAGACGTGTTCAGAATAGAGTTGAAATCTTTCACACAACATTAAAAGAAGGCATCGGTGATCAATTTAAGAACTGTGCACTGAACAGGATGAAAGACTTGAAGCTGATAATTCATGGAATGATGAATGGAAAAATACTCGCTGTACTGAAAACAAACAAATGCAACTTAAAATACTAAACAGATATTATTACATTCCTTCACAGTGATGCAAAATGGGCGTAAGAGATGATGGTAAATGTGTTAAATGTGGTGCTACTGAAGGAACTCTGCATGTTCTGCTGTGGGAGTGCAAAGAGTTAAAGATCTTTGGGATGGCGTTACAAAGCAAACGACAACTTACACCAATATTGACGTTCCACTCACACCAGAGTCATGTATACTGGGAGATTTGCATGACTTCAGTAGAGACTCTAGAAGAATTAAATCTCATCTTTTCTCATGTAGCACAAGTGACTATTCATGAAAATAAAACATATTATTTGCACTTATTAAGAAAGAGGCACCACCTTCTAAGGGAGGCAATTAAACACATTGAAGTTTGGTAATAATCAATGTCATTATCTGGTTTGTAAGTTCAGAATGTTTATTTATATTGAAATGATGACAGAGCTGATTTTTTTTACCTCCTACTGCCTCCACAGATGGTTACGGGTTAGGTAGCTAAGCTAACAGGTTAGCGTAATGGGTCTGAGGCCGGCTTAATGCTCTGAAACATTGAGGACAAATTCCTTGACACTCCGGGTGGGATCAAGCTACTGGAACCAGAATAACAGAAACACACCAAGTCCTTTCAATAAGCATATCTCACGCTCGGCATGCGAGCTAACAGGGGTGAAGCCCTGATACTGTCTTCTACTAATGCTGTGGATGACAGGCCCACCTGCTCTGAGTACACCGGCACCACTTGGACAGGGGACTCACTGACAGGGTCCAGTCTATTATTAATATAACAAAACATACGTGTCAGTATTAACTCAGTGTCTCAGTCAGCCAAGGTTTGTCTGTTTATTTTAATTCAATGGTGAACCTCCGGTATATTTCCACATCATACAGGGAACCATAAATAAGCAGCATAAATAACTACTTATGAAACTTTAAATTTCACTCATGAAGAAAGAGGCACAAGTTTCAAAGGAGTGAATTTAATCAAATAGAACTTTGATAACAATCAATCTCATGATCTGGGTTGCGAGTCAGAAAGAATTGATTGTTAGTTTCTGCTTGGAAAAATAAAACAGGCAACGACTACGGCTAACTTCTCCTGCAGCTGATCAACAGTTGCATTCCTTCCTTTTCTTCTATTAATTTATCTTTTATTTATTATTCCCACACATTTTTTATTTCTTTATTACAAAAACAGCAACACGGAAAGTAGGCCCGATGACATTTCCAGCAAGCTAGCATTGTTACAGTTGGGACGCCAGTTTAGCTCAGCGGTTTAATCACACGTCCCATGTACAGAGGCTACAGTCCTCGATGTACGGGCCCGGGTTCGACTCCCACCCTCGGCCCTTTGCAGCGTGTCATCCCCACTCTCTCTTCCCCTGTTTCCGACACTATCCACTGTCCTCTCTCCTTCAATAGAGGCATACAAAATGTGTTGTTTAACTTGAGGAACTACTTAAAATCACCTTTATTCTGCAACAGAGGCAATATTTTTGAATCCACATGTTCACAGGAGTTCTTGCAGACCTTTCGGAGCAGCAGTGAGTGTTGCTCTGAAAGGTCTGCAAGAACTCCTGTGAACAAGACTTGCTGGCTTTTTCAGAGATGACAGTTTGAAATGCTGTGAATTAGTATTTAATGTGTGAGAAGTTTGTTTGATGTGTGTCTGTGTGTGTAATGCTGCAGCCCTGTTACCATGCTGTACCAACACTCATCACACACACTCTGCTCATTTGCTCAGAACTAAAGTGAAGGAAAGTTAAACTACATGTCACATGAGCGCTAGCGAGGAGATATGTTTAAGGACTCATGGGAAATGTAGTTGTTCATCACAAAGCTGACACACTAACCAAAGTCCTCATTCTAAATGAGACGACCAGGTGTTGAGATTTCAGTGACAGTGATAGATTCTGGTTGATCTCAGATTACAGACAAAAGACGACAAGAACGTGTTCACGTGTAGAGAAACCCAGAGAGGATTTCAGAGCTGATCCTAGAACTAACACTGATCTGTTTGTGGTGGCAGATACTTCTATCATTAATCTAAGAAGTTGATAAATACAAAGAGGACAATTCAGATTTATTTTGATGTTCATGTCAAGAATAAAAATAAAAGTTGGTTTACATTTTGACTCAAACAATAAGAGAAGAATCAGATCCGGATTGAAGAAGAACAAGAACCAACAAAGAGAACCCAAACTGATCAAACTGTATGTGGAGCTTTAAATAGTATTAAAGGAAGTGATGACATCATGTTCTCAGTACCAAAAATACTCTGTTAAGGTTAAGCACCTGCCTTCTCATTGTGACTTTATTAAAGTACAAAAGACTTGAATTTCAAAGTAAAAGTACTCACAGGGCAGTGTTGTGTTCTTATGTTAGTGGATCATTATTGTTGATATATCATAATGTAGG
Organism: Semicossyphus pulcher; assembly: GCF_022749685.1. NCBI lineage: Eukaryota > Metazoa > Chordata > Actinopteri > Labriformes > Labridae > Semicossyphus > Semicossyphus pulcher. Next base: position 27,260,206 of record NW_027211648.1, on the reverse strand, counting down.
AGTTACTTTATTGTTGTAGTTTGTCCAGGTAGAGTTCGGGTGGATTTTATCTGAACTAATGCATCATATGTTAACTGATCACATGTTTGTATTTAAAATGTTCATCTATGAAGTAACTTGAAAGTAGAGCTTTGAAATAAACGTAGAGGAGTCAAAAATACAACACTTCCTGCTGAATTTATTGGGCACAAGCACCAAGTAGATGTTCTCAGGTAAAGTTCAAGTCCCTCAAAATCTCCAAACAGCTCCTTAAGGGGAGACAAGAGGAGAAAAGTGGATGTGAAGAGGTTAATAAAACGTCAAAGCTTCCTGATATTTCTGTTGATGTTTCTGAGTTGTGTCCGTGTCACAGGTTTGATCCCAGTTTGTCTCCCTGTGTGTCTGTCTGAGTGCAGAGAAGACAAAAACACACTGATGTTTATGTCTGGGCTCGTTGTTGGTGCAGCGGCGCCACCTGCTGTCCACACCAGCAAACCTCCAGCTGAAGTCAGACGAGCTCTCTGTCTGTTCTTAAATCACACATCCTTCATGCTCTCTGCTGTGTGTGGGATGTTTCTGTGTTTTGTGTCACATATCTTGTGTTGTTCTGTGTGTGACGCACCCAGAGAAGTGATTTGTGAGCCTCAAGGACAAAATTCTATACAGAGAAAACACAAAACATTTCTTTATTATTTACTCAGGTTTTGCTTTCAGTTTCATCTTTTTCCTTTTGAGCGGCTGCAGGATTTTATTTTATACTTTGTAATCCCTCTCAACTACATTTATAAAAAAGGTTTTCTTACTGCAGATCAAGTTTCAGACACTAAATATATCATGAGTGTAAAGGACCTCAATACACAGTGCAGTATGTGTTTAATTCATGTGTTCATAATATGTAATTCATGGTTTTATTTTGACGACGTCACCTCTTTTGATGATGTCATTCATGTACTTGACGTAATCATCCTTATATTTCTCATTTCTGGAGAATTTCCTCTTGTGGTGGCTAAGTCTGGCCTCTGCGAGATGTCTGTTATCAGGCACATATGGCCTTTCCTTAAAGGGCAATGGCATTATGTAATGTCCTTGTTCATTTTGCTTTATGCCTTCTTTAAGTTTGTTGAGGAAGATGAGATCATCCTGAGACACTGTTTTGTCATGTCCACTGATTTCTTTGAAGTCTCTTTCTAAAGCACGAATTGCATCCATGGGAGTTACTGGGGGGATTTCCTTTACAGCAACACAGTGACAAAAGCTGTTCATCATATCTGTTTTAAGGGTAGGTGCTACACTGCCGACTATGCTCCAGCCTAGATCTGTTTGCACAGCATAAGGCTCATCATCTTTGCCTAGTATCACTCGTCTAGGGGCTAGTGCTCTGGCACAGTTGTAGCCCATCAAGAGACCTACTTCACAACTGAGGAGTGGCGGGACTTCATCTACGATCGGTGATAGGTGACTCCAGAGTTTAGCCGTTTCACAGGTTGGTATGTGTCCTCTGTTTACAGGTATACAATCCTTTGTGTACGCAGCAGGGAGGTGGATGTGTGTTGCAGAGCTGTAACCCCTCACCTGGAGACCGGACACCCTTTCATTATTTACAACTGCATTCTCTCCCATCATTGTCGTTAGTTTTAGTTTCACTGGACTAGCATTCATCTTCAGCTCACGACTCACTTCTTGATCAATGAAAGCGGTGTCACTTTGAGTGTCTAATAAAGCATAGACAAGTTTTTCTTTGTGTGGGCTTGCAGCAGATGACACCCAAACTGGAACTATCATTGAAGTGCTAGCAGACTGTCCTTCCTTAGCAACATTAAGTGACATAACAGCCGTTGTCTCTGTGGTGTTAGTTTGTGTTGCATTTTCCGTATTCACATGCCATTCTCCTTTTGTAGTCTGTGGTTTGAAGTAGTTATCATCGTGACGGCAGGTTGGGTGCCTTCTCTTGCAGGTGTCACAGGTGAGTCCACGTTGACAATCCTTTGCCATGTGACCTTGTCTCAAGCAGCCATAACACAGTTTGTTATCCTTAACATATGTCCTTCTATCCCCCAGTGATTTTTTCATCAGGTTTGGACACTTGTGGAGCTGATGTGTGTTTTTGCACAACATGCATGGAGATCCCACGTTTGCTCTGGTAAGTTGTTGTTTGTCACAGTGTACGTCTGTTTTTATACTGAAGACACTTGCCCTGTTTCTCTTGTTGTCCCTTTGATTCCCTTTGTCACTGAATGACTCAGAAGAACGAAGAGCGTAGATGGAGGTGACTGGGTTGCAGGCGACTTCTGCCTCCAACAACAGAAATGCAACAAAATCCTTGAAACTGGGAAACTCCTTCCCTTCCATTAGGGCTTTGGTAACCTGGCGGTTCCATCTTGCAGCTGCCCACTCAGGCAGTTTCTGAATGAGTCTTTGATTCTCTTCACAAACGTAAGTATCTCCAGGCCCTTTACATGAGGCATAGCTAGCAGACGAGCATTTGTAAAGTCTGCAAAGTTTCTTAGTCCTTCTACATCTTTAGACTGTATTTTTGGCCAGCTTGATAACTTATCTCTAAATGCCCTTTGAATTACAAATGCCTGGCCATATCGCTGGTTGAGTTTTTTCCAGGCGTCTTGGTAAGCTTCCTGATCATTTCTGAAAAAGGTGCCTTCTAGGCATTTACGAGCTGGACCAGTAACATACTTCTTCAAATAATACAGCTTATCAGCAACAGAAATGCCCCTTTTGTCTATTAATGACATAAAGCTGGCTTTCCATTCAATAAAATGGATTGGCTCACCACGCACCTGCTCACTCTTGGCTGACTGGAAATCACCTATTTCTCTGTTATAGGCTTCAAATCTGGCTCTAGCTGCCTCTACGTCTCGTTCAGCTTGCAAGCGCTCCAGCTCAGACCTTTGAATTTCCAGCTCTTTCTTGTGCTGTTCTTCTAGAGCTTTTATCTTTTCCCTTTGCTTACTTTCCTCTTGCAGAATCTTGTATTCTGCCTCCTTTGCTGCATCAGCCTGTTTGGATGCTATGTGTGATGACGAAGAATGACGGGTGCTGTTTGACCGTGCAGCAGTAGAACCGTAAATGGAAACTGCATAGTCTCGTTCCAGCAGCTCACGAAGACGACATTTTTCATTTTCTGCATCAAAATCTCCGTTGATACCCGTTAATCTTTCATATATGATTTTGATAATGTCACGAGTTACTGCTTCACATGCATCAATTTTCTGCCTTAAATCAGCTGTTGGTGCTCCAAGATTTCTTATTTCAATAAAGAGTTTCAAAATGTCATTTTTTCCTTAATCTATAATTTCTGCAAGCGATGACAGGTCGTCCTCATTTATGTCTGACTTTAGTTTTTCCCTGGCCTGACGTGCTTGGATTTTCCACTGTTCATATAAGTTGGTAAGTCTTTTTTCTTTTTTGCTAGCTTCTTCCATCTGATGAGCAAGCATTTTTTCTGTTGCAGAGCTGCGAAGTTCGTCTGTAGTGCTCTGTGCTTTACATTGTAAATCCTTCAACATTTTTTCTTTACATTCAATTGTCTCTTTAATGTCCTGTCTTGTAATTTCACTTGCATTTTTAAGCAAGCATTTATGATCCTCAATTTCCTTTAGTAGACATTCAATCTTTTCATTAATGTTGTCATTCATTTTGAGTGCAACCTTGTTTACTTCTTTATTGGTTCAGTTTCCAGGTCAACTTCTGCCACCTGCTGTCCATGGCGGGTACTACACCTTGCAACGTTGAGCTCCCGTTGTACAACGTGGCGGCGGTTGGCCAAGCTCTTACTGTAGCTCCCAGCCGAATTAAGCAAGCCTGGACTGATGGTCTAATGCTGTTTATTTGCGACAATCTTCTTAACAACATACATGGACCAACGTAAGAGCTAAAACAGAAATTAAACAAGCAGAAAGGAAGACAATACATTACTGTTAGCACCAGGAAGATATCATTTTAAACTCAAATTTACCAATTACAAATGAAATAGTTACCTTGTTGCCCTCTCGACTGGCGCTAAACTCCTTTCTTTCTCTCCCCGTTCGTCCTTAATACTGTTTCATTTATCTTTACACTTTCATCAGTTTGTCTTACTTGTGTATCACTTTATCTCTCCCGTTTTCTCCTTGTCTCCTTGTCTATGTTTACACTGCTGCACCGCTTCACTTCACTTCCGGTATAACAGGAAATATATCAAAATAAAACCACAAATATCAAAATAAAACCATGAATTACGTATTATGAACACATGAATTAAACACATACTGCACTGTGTATTGAGGTCCTTTACACTCATGATATATTTAGTGTCTGAAACTTGATCTGCAGTAAGAAAACCTTTTTTATAAATGTAGTTGAGAGGAATTACAAAGTATAAAATAAAATCCTGCAGCCGCTCAAAAGGAAAAAGATGAAACTGAAAGCAAAACCTGAGTAAATAATAAAGAAATGTTTTGTGTTTTCTCCGTATAGAATTTTGTCCTTGAGGCTCACAAATCACTTCTCTGGGTGCGTCACACACAGAACAACACAAGATATGTGACACAAAACACAGAAACATCCCACACACAGCAGAGAGCATGAAGGATGTGTGATTTAAGAACAGACAGAGAGCTCGTCTGACTTCAGCTGGAGGTTTGCTGGTGTGGACAGCAGGTGGCGCCGCTGCACCAACAACGAGCCGAGACATAAACATCAGTGTGTTTTTGTCTTCTCTGCACTCAGACAGACACACAGGGAGACAAACTGGGATCAAACCTGTGACACGGACACAACTCAGAAACATCAACATAAATATCAGGAAGCTTTGACGTTTTATTAAAAAGATCCAGAACAACACCTGGACTGCAGACAGCCAGTGAGACCAGCACTTTACAAAGTAAGACCGTCCATCAGTCTGCTGATGTCATCGTGTCTGAAAACACGGCTTGTTGTTTTAATACAGAGACATTTGTTGTGTCATTCAGCACCAACATTAAGATCTTTATAAATACCATTACAAATGAACTGATGTGTTCTGCTCCAGCATACATATCTGCTCTGTGTCACTCGTCCCGTGTTCTCCTTTGAGGAAAAATCTGAACCCAAAACAAATTTATATTTAACATGTTGTGATTTTATTGTAGCGCCCCCTGTCTTTGCTTAAAATATCAGCATGCTGCTTGTTCTCCATCAGGAAGAACTTTTAAACTGCTGATGTTCACCATAGACTGTATATAAGAAGAGGGACGTAGCCCCTGTGATGTCACCGCTTTTGTTTGTGGACAACAGTTTTGAGGCCTTTAGTTTATTTTCCTTCAACATCTTGGTTTTTGGATACAGAAGTGACCCTATTTGGACGAGAGGGGGGAACTGAAGAGGAGGGAGGGATTGGCAAACAGTAAATGATTAAAGTTATACAGTTATGCCAAAGCTAACTCATGACTTATTTAGATAACAAGCTAAGCTAACAAGCCAGGTGTTGTCTACACAGACCTCTTAGACAGTCTGTTGTTACAATGAACCGCTCAGCAACACATTTTATTCACATGAAAGTTTTCCATCAGCAAACCAGCGGGTAGGGTTGTCACGGTGACCGCAGTACCACGGTGATGTGAGGACTTTTTAATATCGTAGCTTGCCTACTTGAAACCCCATGTTCAATAAATCAACTGAAAATAAAATAAAATGTGTAAACTTAATAAACTTAGGCTAAATATTATCCAGTATTAGCAGTGAGGAACCGTTTTTTCCCCCCTTCACTCAAACGCCTCTCTGGTCACTGTCGCAGCGCGGAGTAAACAGTAGGACCTGAATGCTGTCAGCCGGTGAAGAAAAAGTAACACTTAACCTTTGTCCGAGAAAGACGGTAAAAAGGCTGGTATGCGTAGCGGCGGGAGGAAGAATGTAAACGATCAGCACCAATACGTGCGCGTGGAACCACAGCACGCGAGCACGGCAGCTCAGAGTCTCTGACCGTCAGTTGATGAGGATGAAGGATAAAGAAACTTACACCACAGTGAGTGACAGGAGGGACGGGAAGGACTTTGCTGCTTGTGCTGCTTTAGATGGTAATTCAGTTTTAAAAACGATGATAATCAACGTCATTGTATTTAAATACTGGTGGATTTTTCTCCAGGGAGGGCAAAAACAAAATCAAGCAAACGTACTCAAAGCCATATAACCTTGCCACCTTTCTGTGGAATACAGTTTTTGGATACTCCCGAACAGATACGTTCTTGCTGTGTAAAAAAATAAGGATTATTTATGTCTGCTTAAAGAAACGAGTTAAGTCAACTATTATTCTTTTGTGAGTAACCCTTCGATTTGAGACGGATGGACTGTGGAATGTTAGGACATATAAACACGTCAAAACAACAAACTACCTGTTCAATAGGCAGCCTAGTGGCTTAAACTGACATGTTAAAACATTCCAACACATTCATCTTCAAATCTATTTAGTGATGTCTGTGATTGCTATATACCATTTTGTTATGTGTGGCTGTTTGTTCTTCTTTCTATCTGCTGTATTCAAGTCTCTGATGGATCACCTGATAAAATAAAGATTGTGTTTATATAAAGAGATTTGACAAGGAGCACTGAAGCTGTTCTGGAGGCTTGTGGTGGCCTGACTCCATACTGAGACACTTCATCTTACATTAGTAATTTTATATTATTTCATTGTACTCTATTTAATCTTTTCTATTTACTGATCTCATTGTTATGTTATTGATCCCTTTGATACACAGTAACTGAGCATCTCCTTTATTTCACCGCATGTTTTACTTTGCATCTCTGTGCACATGACAAATGAAGAATCCTTGAAACTAGACTATTACATCATTTTGGGTCTACTGTTGCCCACTTTTCTGACAAGACAGCACTACTACGATTAAAAACAAACACCAATAACAACAATAAAAGACCAACACCACACAGCTGCTATCTCACCTCTGTAGGTAGCCTCTGCTGCTGTCAATCAAACACGTTCACTGACACACAGTCAGAGGCTGATTTGGACTCAACTTTAACACTTTATATTTTCTTATATTGATCTTTTTTAGTAACAAGATAATCACCAGATTGTCAAATGTTCTTGTTTCATCTCATTTTGTTCTCTGTTTTGTGAAAGGTGGTCAGCAGGAGGTTTTCGATCAACATAAGATCAGTCTGAGGAGGAGATGTGAACGTGTGACTGAAGGAACTGATGAACCAGGAAGTGGAACCCTCCTCAAAAGAATCTACACTGAGCTCTACATCACTGAGGGACACAGTGAAGAGGTTAACACCCAACATGAGGTTAGACAGCTTGAGACAGCTTCCAAGAAGAAGACCCTCCATGACACTCCAATCAAGTGCCACGAAATCTTTAAATCCTTACCTGACCAACAGAGAGACATCAGAGTGGTCCTGACGAACGGCGTCGCTGGTGTTGGAAAAACCTTCTCAGTGCAGAAGTTCACTCTGGACTGGGCAGAGGGCTCGGAAAACCAAGATGTCAGTCTGCTGATTCTGCTTTCCTTCAGGGAGCTGAACTTGATCAAAGACGAGCAGTACAGTCTTCTCAAGCTGCTCCATGTTTTCCATCCAGCATTACAGAAGGTCACAGCAGAGACGCTCGCTGTCTGTAAACTGTTGTTCATCTTTGACGGCCTGGATGAAAGCAGGCTTTCACTGGACTTCACCAACAATCAGGTTGTGTCTGACGTCTCACAGGAGTCATCAGTCAACGTCCTGTTGATGAATCTCATCGAGGGGAATCTGCTTCCCAAGGCTCTCGTCTGGATAACTTCCCGACCTGCAGCAGCCAATCAGATCCCTCCTACGTGTGTTGACCGGTTTACAGAAGTCCGAGGCTTCACTGACTCCCAGAAGGAGGAGTACTTCAGGAGGAGATTCAGCGATGAAGAGCTGTCCAGCAGAATCATCTCACACATGAAGACATCCAGGAGCCTCCACATCATGTGTCTAATCCCAGTCTTCTGCTGGATCACTGCGACAGTTCTGGAGCACATGTTGACCACAGGCCAGAGAGGAGAGCTGCCCAAGACCCTGACTGACATGTACTCACACTTCCTGCTGGTTCAGACCAAGAGGAAGAAGCAGAAGTATGATGAGGGACATCAGGTGAGTCCTCAGGAGCTGATGGAGGCTGACAGGGAAGTTCTTCTGAAGCTGGGGAGGCTGGCGTTTGAACATCTGGAGACAGGAAACATCATGTTCTACCAAGAAGACCTGGAGCGCTGTGGTCTGGATGTCACAGAGGCCTCGGTGTACTCAGGAGTTTGTACTGAGATCTTTAAAAGAGAGTGTGTGATCTTCCAGAAAACAGTCTACTGCTTTGTTCATCTGAGCGTTCAAGAGTTTCTGGCTGCAGTCTACATGTTCCACTGTTACACAAACAGCAACACACAAGTACTGAAGGCTTTCCTAAAAGAGAACAAACACATCTATGATAGACAGTTCTCATCCCTGGATGACGTTCTGAGGCATGCCATGATGAAATCCCTTCAAAGTAAGAATGGTCACCTGGACCTGTTTGTTCGTTTCCTTCATGGCCTCTCTCTGAAGTCCAACCAGAGACTCTTAGGAGGCCTGCTGGGCCGGACAGACAACAGTCCAGAAATCATCCAGAGAGTCATCAACAACCTGAAGGAGATCAACAGTGGTAAGATCTCTCCTGACAGAAGCATCAACATCTTCCACTGTCTGACTGAGATGAACGACCACTCAGTGCATCAGGAGATCCAAGAGTTCCTGAAGTCAGAGAACAGATCAGAGAAAGAACTCTCTGAGATCCACTGCTCTGCTCTGGCCTACATGCTGCAGATGTCAGAGGAGGTTCTGGATGAGTTGGACCTGCAGAAGTACAACACATCACAGCAGGGAAGACAGAGACTGATTCCAGCTGTGAGGAACTGCAGAAAGGCTCAGTAAGTCCAGATGTGATTCACATTTTAAATCCGGGTTAATAAGTCGTTTAGTTCTTCAGATATCAACACTATAGAATTATCATTACTCTTAAAATACTGTTCCACTTGTTTATTCATAAATCTATTGTCTTTTGTATTCTGTCACTGACGTTCTTGAGCTGTTTCAAAAGTTTTCAATGCAAAAATGTTGTTTTTCAGTCAGTTTTGTTTCTAGCTGTTAAGTTCATGAAAGAAAAGCTGTTCTATTTATTTCTAATATGTGTTACATTTGACTGTTTTACTATACAGCATTGGTTCATGAAGGCAACATGCAAACCTGTTCAAACACATGAAGGATTTAAGAGTTTGTTGTTGAGGTTTTATCACAGCAGCATTTAATCACAACATATAACAGTATTTAACAGTTATCAGTAAAGTTATTACTACATGAGTAGATTCTACAAGGTGTGCTATATAATCACTGACTATAACCACTATTCTTAAAAGTTTCAAATAAGTTCTGTTTCATTTTCTAAAGCAGATTTCTGAAGACAGAGAGAATTTCTTTCATGCAGTTATTTCTGTCATGTTTCTGTTACTGGTTTTGGATCCATTTCAAAGTGAGGACAGAGGATGTTCGGGGACCAAACACACTCCACTTTATTTTTTCTATTTCTACAGTGCACTTTATTTTGTTTTGTGATGCTCTGTATATATCCAGTATTTCTGTTTTCAAAGCACTTTGTAAACTTATATCTAGGGCTGCGGCGAGTAGTCAACGTAATTGATGACGTCCACGCTGAAAATGGAAAGGTTTTTCATTGGGGGATGGGTACTCTGATGAAATATATTACAGCCTTTGGCCCTGTTAATATACATGGAGCCTCATTCACCTTCATTACACTTCAAAAAACATCATATAATAAAAACTGTGATGCAGACTTGCAGCGGTGAGAGGGGGAGAGGGTGATCACGGACTGAAGTGGTGACTACAGCCCGACTGATTTATCAGTCAGCGGATTTAATCGGCTGACATTCGCATTTCGCAGATATATCGATATTGGCGTACAGGTTCTCCGATATGAATGACTTCAATTTTAACAGTGCTCTAGGAGAAAGCCATGTTACCTCCTGACAGGTAAAGGGTGCTTTAATAATTTTGACAGCATGAGAGCTAGAGTTTGGTCTTTGTGCTTGTCATTAAAATACAGCTGAAGTCAACAAATGTAAAAGCCTCATCACTTGTGGTTACAACTATAAACCAGCACAAAAGTGACAATTACTAACATATGCCATATGCAAAACATATGTTCTGAACTGACACATTACAGTAACAAAAATTATTTTTTGCGTTTTGGAACATAAATAGCAAACTTAACAACTTAAACTGCTCAGTCAGCACTAGGCGGCAGGCATGATGGGAAATGAGGACGTCCCTATCGCTGCCAGAGTGCGCGTCACAGCTGAGCAGAGCAGCACACACAGTGAAGGGAAGCATTAGGAAGCATTATCTTTCTCATACAGAGCGAAACATTGTGAACAACAAACTCGTGTTAAAATCACAGTAATCAGCCAAAGACAGCTTGCCTTCAGAGCGCCGCTGTTTCTAACCTCTGCGCATCTGTTACGACCTCACCAAAGGCTTCCAAATCAAAGAGGCCAAACATAATAAAGAGTCAGAGTAGTTGCCAAAAAACAACAAGAATTTATTTATTAAAAATCACAATAACCCACAAAACAACCCATTTCAAAATCAAACCTAAACAAATACTGATGGGCCGGCCAAACCAAGCAAAAGACACTCAGACCAGCCCACAAAGGGCCGTAGGATCTGCTGTCTTTCCTTCTTCCCTAAACCTAATCAAAAACTAAACCCTAGTGAAGAAACAAAACCGAAAACTAGACTACCGGTCCCATCAGAAAATAATTAGCTCCAGCTACTCCTGCTGCTGCTGTGAAACCATCAGAAGAGAGGAAGAGAGCGTCGTGTTTTCTGCCCCTCCCTTTTATGGTCTCTCCTCCAAATCAGGTGGATCACCAACACCTGAAAGAATTAGCAGGGTGAGTACAGACCTAAACACAAATAGCCAGTAGGGGGAGCGCATGTAACAGCATCTAAACTGCGCAGACGAGATCCCGTGTGCACAGTCTGGCTCTCAGTTAGTTTGAAGTTCGATAATAACGAAGGGACGAGAGCTTTAAGCTTTATTATCAGTTCAGTTCAGTTCAGAAAACTTTATTTATCCCATACGGGCAATTCAGTTTACAGCTCCCAGTTCAATAAGTTAGAAAAAAAAGAAAAAGCACAACACATACAACAATCATTCATTGTACATACAACTCTGACACTCAACTCTCAGTTGTCAGTGAATCAGTTCAACTCATGGTTTCCCCAGCAGCGATGTCTTGTACATGTGCAAATATGCGAAAAAAATATTCCAACACGGAAGAATGAGTTAATAGGATAAAGATAAAATAAGTAAATAAATAAATAAGAACCACAAAGCACAAATCTACTCATTAAAATTGGCATTCATCAGCCTAATAACTGAAGGGATAAAAGAATTAGAGTAACGATTTGTCTTCCTCAGGGGGGCATAGTAGCGCCGCCCTGAGGGCATTACAGTAAATTCACTGGACATGACATGGTCTCCCTGCTTCAGGATGCATTTTGCTTTCTGGACCACACGTTTCTTCCAGAGCTCACTCAGGTCTGTGAGCTGGACTCCAATCATCTTGGAGCAGACTCTGACGATCTGATTCAGACTGTTCTTGTCCTTCACTGACAGACCATTGAACCAGCAGATAAAAGAGAACGTTAAAAGACTCTCAATAAAAGAATGATAAAAGGAACATAGAATGGTTTTAGAAACACTAAAAGAGTTGAGCTTCCGCATCAGGTGGATTCTTTGTTGTCCCCGTTTGACAAGTGACTCTGTGTTTTTGTCAAATTTGAGATGGGAGTCAAATATGGTTCCTAAGTATTTGTAGGTTTCCACAATTTGAACTGGTTCACCATGTATCTGGCTGTTTTGTGGCTCTGCACTGTTCTTTCTCAAATCAATGATCAACTCCTTTGTTTTCCTTACATTAAGATCCAAGAAGTTGTCATCGCACCATTTGATAAAATCATTTAGAGCCAAGCCATGATCCGACTGTGGATCCTGAAGAAGAGACAGCAGAGCGGTGTCATCAGAGAATTTGACCAAGTGACTGCCCTCTTGTGAAGCTCTACAGCTGTCTGTATACATAATAAAAAGTAATGGCGAGAGCACACAGCCCTGAGGGGAACCAGTGCTACAAGTGATGGGGGTAGACATGTGGTCATTAACGAAGACACGCTGCACTCTGTCTGTTAAGAGGTTTAAAAGCAACAATAAGATCTGATCTGGGAGCATAAAATCAGAGGCTAGCTGTTCAATTAAAATGTGGGGCTGCATTTTATTGAAAGCGGAAGAAAAATCTGCAAATAAGAGTCTCACATGGGATTTGGGTTTTTCAAGGTGCTTTAGTGCTCTGTCTTAAATGAAAAGTTTTGCGTCATTAACACCTTTACCAACTTGACAAGCAAACGGCAGTGGATCTAATCTGCCATCAATTAGGGAGACCACATTTCCTTTTAAGATTTTTCAAAGTTTTTCATCACAAGAGATGTCAGTGCCACTGGTCTGAAGTCATTAAAATCTCTTGGATGATTTATCTTTGGCACTGGAATAATAGTGGATGTTTTCCATAATTGGGGCAGGTACCCACTCCCTGCGCACATCTGAAAGAGTACTGTGAACACCTCACTGAGTTGGTCTGCACAGTGACGCAAAGTGCATCCACAGATGCCATCAGGACCAGCCGCCTTCCTTAATCTTATCTGCTAGTTTTACAGCGGTTATGCTCTAAACAACAAGCTTACACGTCTACACCTCTGTACAACCCCGCAGCAAGATACAGGATTTTGTTTTAACAAGCCATCGTCACGCTGCTGCCAGGTGTGTGCGTCTGTCTACTCCGCCCTCAGCACACCTGCAGCTCCTTCCAGCAGTGAGACACACGCGCGCGGACTGTTCTCATTCACAGAATGGCAAATGAAGAGGTTTTGTGAAGTCCCTTTCACGTCTTATAAAGATGTAAAAGTTACGATGTTAAAGTGTTACAGACAGACAGAGAGCAGAGCAGAGAGACAGCCATGTCTCCGTCATGTTACGTGTTGATTGAGTCCCGACCTGCGGACTGTTGGCTGAGCTCCAGACCTCTGCCCCGCGATAGACAGTCCATAGATCGTCCATAATGCCCCAAACAGAGCAGAATAATAAGAATAGAAACACAGACGAAGGGCAGATCCTCTGCAGATACAGACACCAGCTCACACTTCTCCTGGATTTTGATGTTGATTAAGAGGGAATATTTAATATGGAAAATCCTGCTCATGAAGCCTTTTATTACTATTATTAACAGTATCAGTCTGTCAAATGAGCTGGTCTGTTTAGTGACTTTTATCTGTGTGAAGGTGGGAAAAACAAGAAACTCACTTTTGTTCCTACTTTGTGTGTTTTTGTGTTATACTCACTTCTATTTAATTTGATATTTTATTGTAGTGCGATTTAAGTTGCTACAGAAACACTATTTTATTAGAATTTTGTATGACATGCAAATGTGACAATAACTTTTCAGATTTGGAATTTTAATATTTTAATTTCAGATACATTTTGAACATATGTGAGTATATCGGCTGATGTATCGATATCGGAATTTTTTTACTCCCTAATATCGGAATCGACATCGGCCCCAAAAATCCAATCTTGGTTGGGCTCTAGTGATAACGTGAGATAAAACTTTGTTCCATCATGAAGCCTGATGCTCCTCTACAGCTCTGTGTTTATCAGGGAAATATATGAACTACACAGCAGACTGGAGTCTCTGTTAAAAGTGACAGGCAGAAAGATCTGCGTGATTAAACGTGTGTGTCCTGCCCGCGCTGCGTTATTGTAAACTATGATGAACTGATTGAGCCAGGTACAGAGCATGAGAAACACACAGAGTGAGGCTAGAGCGAGGGGAGGTTGCCCAGTGCCACCAGTTAATCGATCGCGGATGGCGTCGTTCTCTCGGATTAAATTTTTTTAAAAAAAGCTAAAAATTGGTCGCCAAATATACTTGGGCGTCTGTTAATATACCTGCGCGGCCCGTCCAAGTAAAGTCTATGTGTGTGAAACCCTGTGGATGATGGACTGCCAGAAAAGGCAAAACCACCTTGAGTGTCGTCTATTTATTAGTAGGGAGAGCTTTTTAAAATCTTCTGTCTTCGTAGCTTCTGTACACTCACTGTCAAAATAAAATGAACTCAAACAGAAGGGTTTATTAGATTTTTTGGAGGAAAATTCATCATTTAAATTAATCGATTAATCTGTAAAAAAGTCGATGGATTAATCAATAGAAAAATAGTCATTAGTGGCGGCCCTACTTATATCTACAACGTGCTGTAGATAAAGGAGAAGTATTATTAGTGTTATTCAGATTGAGTGTCTCATGTTTGCTGCAGCCACTGTGGCCACAGGTGAAAACTATGGGATCATGTTGAGCGCTGTAACATAGTGATTTGGTAGCACAAGCAGAGAATCGTCATCAAATCTTCAAACTGATTCAGAAATGTTCGTTCCACAACAATATCTATGAACAGTTTGCTAACATGAACTAACATTAGCTTCTGTGAACTGCTGCTCATACGACACAGACTGTCACAGTAACACCCCTGAGTGTGTTGAACCGAGCAGTGGTGCATTTAGTTGCTTATGAATTCCACATTTGAAAGAGGGAGGTTGTGTTACATGGCTGTGTTTTGAAGTGTTTCCTGATATTCTGTTGCTCACAGAAAGAAGCTGACAGGTGTTTCTCTCTCTTGTTGCTGTAGAGAAGAGTAGTAGCAGGAAATGCACAGCTTCCACCAATATTTAAGGTCTGATGAATATCTCAGAACATTATGGTGAAATTCAGACTTTTTAAGAGATCGTATACACACCAATGTTATTGATCTTAATACTGATACAGTGACAACATCTTTCTGATGACGTCATGGTAACGATAATGAAACCTTACCGGTTTGTTAACTATGTTTGTTTGCTGAATAAGTTCTTCAGATGCTCACAACAGAATGTAGACGACAAAACTTCATGCACTCAGCTGTCATACACATCAAAATGTTTGATTATAATATGATTTAAATATGTACACGTCTAATACTGTTAAAAGGTTCCTTTTGTTTCGATCCCACTTGACAGCAGTCACTGAATTTCCCCACTCATGCACGTGAACCTGAAAGCAGCAGGTAGCCAGCAAAGACAGATCGTCTTTCTCGACTGTAATTGTTAACTAAGTTGTAAAAAAGGTTTCTAATCAAGACGTCCTCATGCTAACTCTTTGGAGACAGACATTTTCTCCTCCTTTATCTGCACATTAAAGCAAATCAAAGATGCAAAGTGTGCAGGTACGAGAGGGAGTGAGGAGAATTATTGTTTCATGTCAAACACAGAAAGATAAGATGAGCTGAACCCTGAGGTGAACAGCAAACTTAGATTGTTATTTAGTCTGATGTGTCAAACTGTCATGAAGTAAACACAAAGTGTCTCTTTCATTGTAACATATCATGTAATTTATGTGTCATAACAGACTTTCTAACTGTTGGCTGTCAGAGACTCACTGTGAAGTTGTGGCCTCAGCTCTGAAGTCCAACCCCTCCCATCTGAGAGAGCTGGAGCTGAACAGAAACGAACTGCTGGATTCAGGAGTGAAGCTGCTCTCTGCTGGACTGGAGAGTCCAAACTGTAGACTGGAGAGTCTGAGGTCAGTTTACTGACTGTAGCATGTAGTTTTTCTTATGTGTTCAATTCAACTCCTTGACTGAGGTTGAAAGTTTTGGGTGGTTAATCTTCAGGATTGACCTGATCACAGATCTGAAGAAGTGATTTTAAAATGTTCTGTCTTTCCAAATGGCTGAACAACAAGTGAAGAAAAGAAAAGAGATATTCACTGTTTGAAAGTTTCCACACGACTCACATTGGTGTCGATCAGACAGTGAAGATGATGTCAGCACTGACGAGGCTGTAATGTGTGTGAGGGATGTGAACGATGTCGTAGATCTGATGATAGCAGATGAAAACCGGCTGCAGAGAGTTTGAGCTTCTGTGTAAACAGACAGAGAGACAGGGTCGATAAAGAAAAGGGAGTCATGAATGCAGAGCTCAGTAAAGGTGAAGGAAGGAACTGTGATGATCTTCATGGTATCAGAAGCTGACGCCCCACACAGCTGCTGTGGTGTGGTGTGCATCAAAGCAGAGCTAAGAGTAATAAACAGCAGCCTAACAGCGGCCAAAACAACACGACAGAGCAGGATTCAAAGTCTGTGTGAAGATTTAAAAAAGGACTCTGATGTAATTACTCCAAAAATATCAGTCATAGTGTTTGTGATTCACAACATGAACAGACTGTAAATATATGCAGACTTTATTGTTCAAAGTTCAGTCAAACTTTAGAAGCTTAATAAAGATTAAATTACACATCAAAGTCATTTGAACATGTCAAAAGGTGCAGCATCCTTCAAAAGAACAAGTGTTACACCTGGTTAAAGCCACGTGAAGTGATGATTCTGAATGACAGCGTTAAGTTTGAGTTATCTGAGCTTCTATATTATTTCCTGTTATTCTTTCTAACAGATCAAAGTGTTGCTTTGTTTTCATGTCAGCATTGAGGAACTATTTGAAGAAACAGACCTTTAGATTTCAGCCAAAACAAATCAATAGTCTGCACCAGAAACATGTTTGTCTTAATGGAGAGGTTCATATTTCTTCAGGTCAATCTAAAGACAACACTCACATTCCCATATGCACATATATTTATAGAGTTATTTTCTGTCTGTCATCATTCCCTCTGTCCATACTGTCTGTGAAGAAATCCTCTTCTAACCTGACTCCAATGTTACGAGATGGAGGACAAACATTCACACTCTTTCACTTCACAAAAATGACTTTTACAGTTTAGCTGAAACTAATAAGAGGCTTCAGCAGACTGAGCTACACATATCAAGTGTTTGTGTTTGACTGTCTCCTTGTTGAGCTGCAGTGGAGGAATAGTGACTCAAAGAGTGAATTTGGTTGTAAATAGTTTGAACCTTTGGTGGACACAGACTTGATTTGGCTGACTCAGACTGCTGAAGCTTCATATTAGTTTCACATGAACTTATGGAGTTTATCCTGCTGTGTAGTTTTGTTAGGAAGGGACCACTTCACACTCACTGGGGACAGTAGGAATCATTGCTGCCACTAATGAGTCTTTAATGTGCAGAAAGCATGTGGCTGTTATTTTAAGACTTCAACAAATGTGGACATCTCCTTTTATTCCATAGACCTACTAAGCCCCCAAATACAGTAAGAAGAAGGTCATTTAATAAATGAATGAATGAACAGTGTTTAGTCCAACATGTCTGATGTGTTCATGATTCTCTAATTACAGACGTGACTGAGATCAGCAGCATGTTATTAACCTGTGCTGACATGAAAAGGTGTATGAATGTTCTGTTGACATTTGGATGATGACTGCAGAAGGCTGACGTCATGATGATCCACAGAACACAATGGAAAAGTCACTCCACTCATTTGAAGGAAAATCTGTAATTTTGTCTTCATTCTTTATTCAGATTGTGGGACTGCAGTTTGTCAGAGATGAGCTGTGCTTCTCTGGCCTCAGCTCTGAAGTCCAACCCCTCCCATCTGAGAGAGCTGCAGCTGAGCCACAACAAGCTGCAGGATTCAGGAGTGAAGCTGCTGTGTGGTTTTCTGGAGAGTCCACACTGTAGACTGGAGACTCTGAGGTCAGAAACCATGTTTTACTTCTGTGCTGGGATTAATATGATGTGAAAGTTGTGTTGACACTAAACTGCAGACATGAGGCTGATATTATACTGATCCACACTGAGTATCTTAATGCTGAAGTCTATTTTCTTCTTCACTGCTTTAGTCCATTGACTGTAGCAGAGCAATGTTGAGTTCCACATTTAAAACCTTCATAGAACAAGAAAAATCCTACACTGTATAATTCACTGTGAACCTCTGAAACACCTGATTTCATCTTTTATTCCACATCATGTTTTTAAATAAATCAGTCATAGAAACATTTATTAATTATTTCAGTTTGTACGAGCAGAAAATAACAAATATATTCAGTATTTTCTTTTTCCAACATTTAGATTAAAATATTTGTTTCTTGTAACGACTGAAAAGTTTAAAGTGAAGATGCTTTGAGTTTATGGCTCCACTATTTCTAAAAGAAATACTGTCCATGTCTTTGTTCACATTCACCAAAATTCATTCTGACATATTTGACATCTTGGAAACTTTAGTATTTTGAGTCGACTCTTCAGTTATTTTCTGCTGGTTTTTATTGTATTTCTTGTTTGTTGTGTTTGGCTGCACAACATGAGTTTGTATAGATGGAGCCACTGGTGCTTCTTGTGTTACGCTCCTGAAAAATGAGGAGAAATAATCACACAGTGATCGGGTGATGTTTCTCAGAGACGTCTGAAGTTCAATGAGGAAAGTGCTGTGATTTCTCCTGGTGAGGGATTAAAAGACCACTTTCAGCGTTACAGAAGACCTCTATTGCAGTTTAAACTCAACAACAAAGAATGAATCAAATGTTTCTAAATATCACATAATTAGCATTTCATCCATTTTAATAGTGTAACAATTTTTAAAGGAACAATATGCAACATTGACAGCTAGCGTATTAAAAGGGTACTGCAGTCCAAATTCCAAATATTGGAGAGCGTTCCCTCCCCCCGTCCCCTCCTCCCCAGATTTGAAGCTCAAGCGGGTTGCCAGGTTGAGGACGCTGAACCTATTTGAACACAAGACGCGCCCTTTGACAATGGCAAGTAATGAGTCCTGTGCCCCAATTTGTTTCATATCTGGCAACCTGGGGTCACGAAATGGGCAGTGGGGGGGATCACGCAGACCAAAACACACACAGACGTTTCACACCGGAATGAAATTTTAAAGGAGAACATAATGGCTGCAGCATTGTTGTTGGAGAAGCCAGTATTTCAACTTAATATGTTTCCTTAATCTCTGATGACATATCATGGTAATTTTATGATAAATACAGTAAATATATTTCTTTATTTGAATCAGTCGTCATAAATGTTTGATCTTTTTAACCTAATCACAGATTTTAACATCATCACAGACCAAGAAGCACTAAACTGTAACTTGTATCAGACTATGAGTGTGTTATATTTGAACTTGTCACACTTGCAGAGTTTAAGAGGTGAAGTCGCTGCGTCTTTATTGAAGTAGCAGCATGTTGTCATTAATATTAATGAGAGCTCTTTTTCACTTTGTGTATTTCACACATTTGAACCTGCATCCTGTTGTGTTCAGGTGTTTGGAGTTTCCACTTTCTGAACTTTGACCTTCTTAACCTTCTTCAGCTCTGAACACATTATTAAACATTAAAGGATTTCATGCAGGAACATTGTATTCTAGGGGCGGCTGTGGCTCAGTGGTAGAGTCGGTCGTCTTTCCATCGGAAGGTCGGAGGTTCGATCCCCAGCTCCCTCAGGCTACATGTGGAAGTGTCCTTGGGCAAGACACTGAACCCCAGATTGCTCCCGGTGGCATAGCCAAAGGGTATGAATGTGATAACTGGCTGACAGTTGGGCACTTTACGTAACAGCCTCTGTCATCAGTGTGTGAATGTGTGTGTGAATGGGTGAATGTGACATTTAGTGTAAAAGCAGCTTTGAGTGGTCGCAAAGACTAGAAAAGCGCTATATAAGTACAGTCCATATTCTAACGTCACATCATTTTTTCTTTATTCAGATTGATTGACTGCAGTTTGTCAGAGATGAGCTGTGCTTCTCTGGCCTCAGCTCTGAAGTCCAACCCCTCCCATCTGAGAGAGCTGGAGCTGAGCTACAACGAGCTGCAGGATTCAGGAGTGAAGCTGCTGTGTGGTTTTCTGGAGAGTCCACACTGTAGACTGGAGACTCTGAGGTCAGAAACCATGTTTTACTTCTGTGCTGAGATTAATACGATGTGAAAGTTGTGTTGACACTAAACTGCAGACATGAGGCTGATATTATACTGATCCACACTGAGTATCTTAATGCTGAAGTCTATTTTCTTCTTCACTGCTTTAGTCCATTGACTGTAGCAGAGCAATGTTGAGTTCCACATTTAAAACCTTCATAGAACAAGAAAAATCCTACACTGTATAATTCACTGTGAACCTCTGAAACACCTGATTTCATCTTTTATTCCACATCATGTTTTTAAATAAATCAGTAATAGAAACATTGATTAATTATTTCAGTTTGTTTGAGCAGAAAATAACAAATATATTCAGTATTTTCTTTTTCCAACATTTTCCTCCAAAGTCACATCATTTATTCTTTATTCAGATTGTTTAACTGCAGTTTGTCAGAGATGAGCTGTGCTTCTCTGGCCTCAGCTCTGAAGTCCAACCCCTCCCATCTGAGAGAGCTGGAGCTGAGACACAACAAGCTGCAGGATTCAGGAGTGAAGCTGCTCTCTGATCTTGTGGAGAGTCCACACTGTAGACTGGAGACTCTGAGGTCAGTCCATGTTCGCTTCAGCAGTTTTGTACTAAACACAGTTATTATCACAGCAAAGATCCAGTATTGTCTGCTGTGGTGGCAATTTTCTGATGACGAGACCAATAAAGTTATCAGGGAAACAAAGTTGTCTTTTGATGTCATTTAATTGAAGAATATTAAAAGATGAGTAAAAGCAAATAACAACTCGAGCTGGGTCAGATCAGTACTACACAGAACGCAGCTGTCTGACTGACTGACACAGAATCAAGGTTCACAGTGTATTTTATACATTACAGATAGAATTCCTTCTCACTGAGACAAAGCTACATGTCATTGTTATGACTTTAGCTGAGGCGCCTGACTATCTAGAGTTTACCCTTGGCCTTGGAGGTCTCAGCCCCAGACAAGGCTACCAACTATCTCTCGAGGACAGAAGGAGCAACAGTAATTCATGCACAAGACCCTGGAGGGGAGCAGACAATACATATCCTTAAAATTAACCTTAGCTGATTATACCATGATTATTGATTCTAGAGTAATAAAGAAATTAAACGCATGATCAAACAGGTTAACATAAAAATTTCCTTCACAACTCCCCACTTTTTATCATTCACTGATAATTAAATTCGAGTATATGAGTATATAAGCCTTCAGCAACATAAGAATGTAAACCCTGTTTTACAGTTTAATTACACTCGTCACACAGAAGGGGAGTTAAAGAATCATGGTAAAAAATCATTGTAATATCTGCTGTCCTGTGAGAATTGTCAATACTTACCCATGTGTGATATCATGTCTGTGTCATAGTCGGGGAAGGGGAAAAGGTCAGGTGAGCGGGGGTCATTAGGGAGGTCAGAGTCAGTTTGGATCAGTGCTTTGAACGTCAGCTGTTTAGTCGCGTTAGTCTGGTTTGTTTTATTGGTCAGGTCATGTGTGTGCGACACACTAGTAGTCAGGTTATCAACTCTTGTTGTCTGCTGTTGCATTTCGAGCCATAACAAAGGAAAATAACAATTAATGTTACAAAGTTAACAAACATCTCCAGGCTGCCGGAATGGTCACCACGGTCGTTGACGATCCATTCTGGGGCAGCACCAAAGGCAACTGATGAGATGGAGCTTGGCACGCTACTGTTGGAGGAGGGCGCTTATTTCACCCCTGCGTCTTACTTTAGGTTCCAGCGCAGCTGTAGGGTAGGGTGGCGCTAGGCTCACTTCCCAGTTGTCTTCCTCAGCGTCTCAAATTTTGGCTTTTCAGCCTTTTTATTTCTTTCAGGTTCTCCCCAAAGGCAGAAAGAGGCAATGATATTTCCAAAGGTTCCCCCCGATGGGAGAACAAAACTTGTATATTCCAAAGGTTGTAAATAATTTCCTCAGAGGCTCTCCAGTTGGAGAAGGAGCCAGTTTGCAGTGGCTGGTGTGGACCCAAGTAGCCCTCCCTTGAGAGGGTTGTGTGTTGTTAGGAGGACCTGGAAAGGGCCAGTGAAACGCCTTTGCTTCCATTGCTTCCTCCTGAAATCTTTGAGCACCCAGTCACCAGGCTGGGTGTTGTGTTGAGGACCAGTGGCCTGTTTAGGCAGTGCAGCCTTCCCTTGGAGGTGAAGGGCTGAAAGGGAAGCTGTTAAGTGTACCCAGTAATATCTGAAAAGGGCTTAGCCCGCGCTTATCTCACATGCGCGTCCGCATGTGAAACAGCACGAGCAGATACATCTTTACCCATATAAGTCCAGCATCCTTAGCTTTAGCATTTAGCTTTAGCTTTAAAGGAACCATTTTCACACTCTACTGCACCTGCACTCTGTGGCTGATAGGAGCAGTGGTGTTTTAAATCAAACCCCCAAAACTTCAGACATTTCTTTGATGTTAGTTAGTTGGTTAGTAAATTAGTTAGTTAGATACTTTATTAATCCTTTACAGGAAATGTCACTGCTACAGCAGCTTCAATCACCGTCAAGACACCACATGTAACACTACGACACAAATCAGGCACATAAAAATACCAAAATCAGTTTCTAAACAAAACTAAAAATCACAACTGACACATTAAAAGATACTTAATACACATTGTGGATTGAGATGGACGCAGATGGCTTGATGAATGACAGCAAGACCATTACCACAGCTTATCTTACCAGGGATCCCCCACCGGGGAGTCACTTCCATGAGCAGGGCTTTTGCCACTGCTGTTGAATCCTGTTTGCTGGAGGGGAAAACTTCAACCCATTTACTGAACATGTCCACCATGACCAAACAGCACTTTTTACCTTCACAGACTGAGAGTTCAATGAAATCCATCATCCAATGTTGTCCTGGGCCTGTAGGGGCAGATGACTGTGCTGTGGGACTTTTGGAGCGCCCACTGCATTGTGAGCTGCACAGATAACAGTTTTTGCAGAAATGTTTAGCAACAACAGAAAAACCTCGTGTTTACCAGCATGAATTAATGGCAGCACACATCCCCCCTTACCCACGTGATCCTTTCCATGAGCCAGGCGTGCAAACAAAGTGAAAAGAGCACGTGGTAAACAGGGTTTGTCATCAGGACCAATCCAAATGTCATTTGTGAATTTAACACCAGATTTTGAGCAAAGTGTTTTTCAGATTGTGCAGCCATGTGAGTGAAGGCTGTTAGATCAGGTGGAGTGTCAGACAAATGTGAGGATGAGAACATGTTAAATACATCACCAGAGCGGGCCACTGCCTTTGCAGCTGCGTCCGCTGACGCATTTCCACGAGAAGCAGCATCATCACGTCGTGTGTTTGCTTCACACTTAATTACAGAAACTGCTGAGGGGAGCAAAACAGCATCAAGGAGTGATGAGACCAAAAAAGAATGGTTAGAAACAGGTTTACCTGAGGATATTAAAATCTTCCGCGTCTCCAGAGAGCACCAAAGTCATGCACTATTCCAAATGCGTATCGAGAGTCAGTGTAGATGTTAACAGATTTACCAGCAGCTTGTTTACAGGCTTCTGTGAGGGCGACAAGTTCAGCTGCTTGAGCACAATAGTGTGAGGGTAATTTACCTGATATCACAACTTCATGTTGTGTAACTACCGCAAACCCCGTTTGATTCTTTCCTTTTTCATCACGTGAGGCAGAGCCATCAACGAAAAACTCGAGGTCAGCATTTGGAATGGGTACATCTTTCAGATCCACTCTGGGAGAGCAAACTTCCTGTAAAACTCGAACACAATCATGTGAGTCATCAGCCTCTCCATCCTCCTCAGTGGGCAGGAGGGAGGCGGGGTTAACATTTTTTACAGTGATGTTAGGCATGTCCAATAAGGTGGTGTGATACTTAAACCAGGGCTGCGCAGAAAGTTGTGATGTTTTCTGAGTGTGCAGAATGTGTGTGACAGCATGTGGAAACATAAGAGTCAAATCAGAGTACTCTACTGAGTATCCAGAGGCTAGTGCAGCTTTTTCTGCAGCTGCTGCAGCTCTGACACAGAGAGAGATTATTGCCACTGGATCCAGCTTTATTATTATTATTATTACTATTTTTAAAGGCAACAGGACGTTATCTAACACAGTGTTTTTTTGGCACAACACTGATGTTGAATAGCATGCTTTGTTATATACAAACAGTACAAAAGGTTTATCAGGGTCAGGTAAACCTAGAGTTGGAACACTTGTAAGTGTGGATTTTAAATCAGTGAAAACCTGTTGGGCTTCAGGTGTCCATGTGATCCTATCATGGGCAGAGAGTTGTTGTCATGAATCAGATGAGAGAGGAGCTTGTTGTTCAGAGTAGTTAGGGATCCATTGTCAGGAATATGACGTCATGCAAAGGAAACTCATCATTTGTTTGTTTGTTACCGGTTTGGGGAGCTCCAATACAGCCTGAACACGTTTGGGAGAGAGGGATTTGCCCTCTGCTGTGATCACATGTCCCAGATAGGTTTCTTTAGTTTGAGCAAACTGCAGTTTTGTGAGACTTGCTATGTGGCCATTTTCTGCTAGAAACGTCAGCAGTGTGAGTGTGTCTTCTCGACAGGCGTCAGCTGAAGGGCTACACACCTTTAGATCGAATGCACTGAATGAGGGTGGAGTCTGATGGAAAACTCGAAGTTTAGCAAATTTTGAGTCAGCTGTTGATGGAAGTGCACGGGAGACTCAGAATAAGCTTGGACGCAACGTGTCCATGTATACGTTTTACCTTTAAACGAGAACGCAAACCAGTACCGGCTTTCGGGGTGTACTGGGACCGAAAAAAGAAAAAAGCAAGGTCAACAACCGAAAAATGAGTAGCTTGTGGTTGTACTTGTAGCGAGATTGTGTGTGGATTTGGTACCTCAGGAACTCTTGGGTGAACTGCAGCATTTACTGTTTGCAGATCTTGTACAAATCTCCATTCTGTGGGTGCACCCTGGTCTCTGATTTTCTTTACAGGAAAAATAGGAGTCCTGACTGGAGATGTTTCACAAGGTATAATGATCCCTGCTTTTGAAAGGGACTCAAAACTAGCGTAATGCCATCAATTGCCTCCTTTTTGAGAGGATATTGTTTTTGAACAGGCCTGTAGTCTGATTTTGGATGAATGATTAAAGGTTCTGAATTCTTCATGAGACCTACATCATATTTATGTTGGGCCCAGAGACATTCTGGGACTGTCGACAGATAAGGAGGAATTTCGGGTGATGCCATGGTTACATAGGCATCGTTAAACAAACCACGTGGTGTGTCCTCAACTAATTGGACAGTTCTGTGCACATGTACAGATGTTGTCAGTCTCGTACGATATACATCACCTTGCGCGCTGTATTCTCTTAGGATCCTCGACGGCGAACGAAGTCATGACAAGCGGCCCTCTAACGAACCCAGTGTCCCAGATCTTGCCACTCCCAGTCTCGTGGTTTAGCCAGAAATACATGCATTATATTTCTCTGAAAAACACACTTTTGGAGAGAGGACAGGGAAACAGCAACAGCAGACAACAAACTTTTCCAGTATACGTGAGTTAAACTTATTCTCTCTGGTTCAACAACTTGTCTAAACCATCTGTCCTCATACTCTTTATCTGGACCTTCATGAATGTGTGAGGTGCAATGTAAATCGTTTGTAGGCATGTAGTTATCTGCACATGGTGTGTGTATGTGTGTGTGCAAATGCAGTCAGTTCTCCTGAACATCTGGTGAGTGTGTGCGGAATGAGTTGCCACACATAGGCATACAGCAGTGAGTGCGGGATGTACTGCACCATGCGGGTGGGGTAAGACGGGTGAGTTCTTGTCAGTACTCTTTTCTCTGGTGTGGAAATCAGTACAATGCTGAGAAGACACATACTATCTTTTTCTAACAGACAAAACAATGTTTGAACTTGGTGTGTTCTAGGGAGCATGCTACAGGGACAGTGCACTTTTTCTGTATTGGGATAACACAAGCTCCTACAGTTGCTGCCATGCTGAATTTAGGAGGGGTGGACTCAGCATCTACCGTAATGACAGATGCTTTGGCCTCTGAATCTCAAAGAAAAAGGTATGGGTTAGCCTGCTATCTAAACTAAAATTTTTCTGCAAGCATCTGGCGTTTGATACAAAGTGAAATTTTACACATCTTAGACTGGTAAGGGCTTACGTTTAGCAGGTTTGGGTGAGTCGTTGTGTG
Organism: Semicossyphus pulcher; assembly: GCF_022749685.1. Taxonomy (NCBI): domain Eukaryota; kingdom Metazoa; phylum Chordata; class Actinopteri; order Labriformes; family Labridae; genus Semicossyphus; species Semicossyphus pulcher. The sequence continues at coordinate 27,234,132 of NW_027211648.1, read as the reverse complement.
GCGTTTGTGTGTGTGTGTGTGTGTGTGTGTGTGTGTGTGTGTGTGTGTGTGTGTGTGTGTGTGTGTGTCTGTGTCTGTGTCTGTGTTAGTGGGTGTGGTGTTCTTACTGTCAGGGCTCGTGGGAGGTTGGACTTCACTCTCTGGGGTCCGCCCACCACCGGCAGTCAATCTGAAGAAGGCACTCTCCATGTTTTTGCCCCTCCCTTCTTGTCCTTTGAATGCGGGCAGTCTGCAGCCCAATGTCCACTTTCTCCAAAGTTGAAACACACATCCGGATCGTAGCCATGTCCTCGACACCCAAAGCCGCATCCACATCCTCTGTCTGTGCCTCGTCCACAGTCACCTTGTCCTTGGTAACTGCCTGTGGCAAACTGCACCATAGTCAATATAGCTTGAGCTCTCGTGTCCCGTTGTTTCTTTTCTTCTTTCTTCTTTTTGCCGTCTGTCCTGCTCTTCTGCATGTTCCACATGTAGCAGGATATTTGACAGAGAGGTTGTGTCCCATGTGATGCAGGAACGTTTCACAGCTTCACACAGATGTGGGTGCATCTGGGCTAAGAACAGTCTCTTTAGGTTGGATTTATCAGGGCTGAGTGGATGTTCGCGCAGTCCTCCTCCTGGACTCTGTATGCTGCTGTGTTGGTCAAACTGGGCTGTAGGAAAGTGTCCACTGGTTCTCCTGGTGTTTTCCACTGAGGTCATATGTCCGATCCTCTGTTGGTGTAGGGGCGGAGGCCCTAGGTGATCCTGTGTTGGTGGGGAGGGGGTGCCTGGCCTGTAGGTGCTGGGTTGTAGGGTGGTGGTGGAGCGGAGTCCAGGTGGTGTTCCATTCCTCTCCCAGAGGGCCCATGTAACACAGGATATAAGGGTTGGGTTAGTGTGTGTTTTTCTGAAATGTCTTGTTCCTTTTTTTTTTTAGCTTTATCTACATGCTTCTGTTCTCCAATCATTAACTGTTTTCCAGTCAGCCTGAAATGGCAAAAACTTTTTCTTTTAGATTTAGACTTTTTTCTACTTTCTTTCTGTCTTTCTGTTCTTTGCGTGAACATATTCTCTCTAATATTTCACGTAACTGGTCAAGTTGGCGGAGACTGAAACTGCCCTGTTGAGGGAAACCCAATTCTACCCGTTTTGATAACTGATCACCACTTCCTGGGTGCTTTGACTCCATCACTTTAATCATGTCTGATTGGAATTTAGGTTTCGGACCTGGGTCCGGTTCGCGAGACTGCTTGCTCTGAGCCCTACCCATCCTATCCCTAGCCTTAACTTACCTCCTCTTTGAATAAACAACCTTGGTATCAGTTATCTATGAGTCTCCGGACTCCCAACTTCTGTTAAGTACTATGACACGTCTATCACTGACCCCGTGAAGCCCTCTCTCTCTTTGAATAAACGACCTTGGTATCAGTCATTTACGAGTCGGCCTGACTCTCGCCTTGGCGACACGGTCCGTGGGATTTTAAGCTTTTTCCTTCTTTTACCGGTAAACCTTTAGCCTACTCAAAAATCAATACTCAACAACTAGACATCATTGGAAAATTTCAAAATTAATTAAAATTTTCTCTCACCGTTGTATTGTTTCTTTGCACGCGGTTTTGGGTTGGTTCTTTTCCGTTTCGATAGGATCCGAGCGCTGGCCGGGCTCCGCAAGGCGGTCAGTTGCGCTTTTCTGCCAGTCCGACGGAGTCCGGTCAGGCGTCGAATCCCATCCTCGTCGCCAAGTTGTGGTGGCAATTTTCTGATGACGAGACCAATAAAGTTATCAGGGAAACAAAGTTGTCTTTTGATGTCACTTAATTGAAGAATATTAAAAGATGAGTAAAAGCAAATAACAACTCGAGCTGGGTCAGACCAGTACTACACAGAACGCAGCTGTCTGACTGACTGACACAGACTCAAGGTTCACAGTGTATTTTATACATTACAGATAGAATTCCTTCTCACTGAGACAAAGCTACATGTCATTGTTATGACTTTAGCTGAGGCGCCTGACTATCTAGAGTTTACCCTTGGCCTTGGAGGTCTCAGCCCCAGACAAGGCTACCAACTATCTCTCAAGGACAGAAGGAGCAACAGTAATTCATGCACAAGACCCTGGAGGGGAGCAGACAATACATATCCTTAAAATTAACCTTAGCTGATTATACCATGATTATTGATTCTAGAGTAATAAAGAAATTAAACGCATGATCAAACAGGTTAACATAAAAATTTCCTTCACATCTCCTAAACCTCCAACCCTCCCAGTGGCTGCTGTCCTCAGTGAAGCTGTGAGAGGAGAACAGTGACAGGCTTCAGGATTGGACAGAAACACAGAGAGAGAACAGACAGCCAATCAGATCAGCACGAAGCTTGTTGTGATCACGTGTTTGATTTGATGTGAAGACAACTGTTGTCTGCAAATCACTGTCTGTTATTACACAGAACCATGGTTACGTTTAGTAACCACGGTCTTTGTACAGAACAAAACCTCTGCTGAAGTCCAGAAATCACAGCTGATGTTTCTGCTCTTCAGTCTTTGCATGAACATGAAGGACTTTTAACATCATATATAGTTTATATATCTGTCCATGTGACAGCAGCTTGTCCAAATGTTTCTGTGACAGACACCATTTTTACACTTCATGTGATATTTCACATTTTAAGCAGTTATACTGAAGTAGTTATACCATGTTCTGGGTGAATACTTGATTCTGATTGGCTGCTGGGTGTTGATTACTTCCTGACAATGGACACCTTTTAAGTAGTTGTGGATACGTATACGCTGGCTACGTAGTATCAGCCTGTTTCTACAGTGACTGACCATGGCAACAGGTACAAAGTCAAAGCCTCTGTTTACAGTTGATGCACCTTGTTAACGAGCTAACATCGACCTACAGCAATGAGGGACTTCAACAGCTCTTTGACCTTATTGGGAGGATATGAGAACTTTGCTGACTGGGATGCAGCTGAAGAAAGAGAGAGTGGAAAGAAAAGAGAAACCTTTATTTACAGCACTGAGTGTAGTCCTTCAGTACCTCTGAGCACCACAGGATGGCGCCTGTAAAACACGAGCTGCAGGAAGTACACAGCCCCTCTGAACTTACTGATCCTGTGGATCCCATCAGCCATCATCTGACATCCCGTTCACTATTCAACTCTCTACTTCATTCTGCGGCCGACAGTAAACATGGCCGATCATTTGTTCGTACAAATCCTGATGTTGATTTCAGGACAATGACACGGCTGGTTAGCTACATAGTCTTCTTATTATGTCTCATTATATTTAACTTATATCCGACACAATGTTATTGGCTTTTAATGTAGCAAGTATATTGTTAGCTTTCTCGCTAATAGCTGAGCAGACATGAAATATCTCCTGTTGCAGAGTGGTGTCCAAGACCTGTTTTATTTACTGGAGGAGTGAATAATGTTTCCATGTTATTAGAAGTAGGGATGGGCATTTGAAGGCATGTCAATATTCCAATATTATATTAAAAAAAATCGGATATCCGGTTAACCTCACTACAAAATCAAAGTGTAGCGCACAGCGCTGTTTAAAGTGCGCATCAGTTAGACTGGCCTACATTGGCGACTTCACAACACAAGAGTCTCTGTTTGTTACTCACACAGGGACGCACAGTAGCGCTCTTCCTCATCAGGAACAAGCAGTGTATTTGCTGACAGTGAATAACATTGTTTATGGGACAGAGCGCTCATTCTGCCGCACGCTGTCTCTAATACACGCAGAAACAGACGCACACTCACACACACGGAACTAAGAGGTAAATTTATTATAATCCTCAAGCATAACTCCCTGTGGCGCTGATATTAATACACTGTCCAGGAGAATACAGGAGAATACAGCCATGTGATCCTGTCCGATCCTGACGGATTTAAATAATGAATTAGTTACGCTGCTGTGCCAGGCATGTTTTTTCTTTATTTCTACTTTTTACACATTTTAAATGACATTGGTATACATGTTTAATGAACAATATGTGATTAATATAGCTAATGTATAATATTTAATGAACTTTAGGCACACAAAAAAATCCATAAGCTACAGCTATAGTCGAATACCCACGTCATTTAGAATAATGGAATACTTGAATATCCGTGCCCATCCCTAATCAGAACATTATGGAATGGTAATGATTGTTCCAGGTATCAGTCAAACCCTCAGGTGTTAGCGGCTCTGGCCTCCATGAGTCCACAGATTCCTGATAATGGACACCTCGTCGGGCATTATCCCTGACAGAAAAAATGTCACAGAGAAACTGATTTGAATCCATGTTTACAGTAAGCAGTGAATGTGTCTCTGTTTCTGCAGTCATGATGCGTTCAGGGTCTCTCAGCAGTTAAGTTCCACTGTGTACTTAAGTCCTGTTCAGACTTGTGGTATGAACAGACTGAAGTCTCTGCTGGTCTTTAAACTGGATGTGCTGCCTCGCTGACTGACAGCTGATGAGGGCCTCTCTGTAAATACTGATATATGACTTCTGTTGTCTGTCTTCTTCTCTCATCAGGTGGAAGTAATGATCTCTGTCAGAGTGTGAGCGATCAGGAGGATGGTCGTGTATCAGAGGATCAGCTGTGTCCTGATGATCCAGAGAGGGTGAAGCAGCAGCATCAGCTTGTGTGTGTGGAGGCTCTGACTGGGCCATGTTACTGGGAGGTAGAGTGGAGAGGAGAGCTTCATCCAGCAGTGACTGACGGAGGAATTGTTGGAAAAAAATGTGCCTGGATGATGCATTTGTCATGAGTGATACTAATCGTCTTAATGATCACTTAAAGTTGTTGCTATGGGACTTTTCAGTCCCACAGGAGGGAATGTTTGAAAAACATTTGAAACTTTATAATGAAATGTTTTAGAGTTGAATTTATATATCCAAAAGTTTTATAATCAAATGTTTTAGTTGAAGCTTTATAATCAAATGTCTTAAAGGTAAAGTTTTTTATGGTCAAAATGTAGTTAACGTTTCTATTGTCCAATGCCTTCAAGTTTTACAGTCACATGTTTTATAGTTCAGGTTTTATAGTCAAATGTTTTAAAGTAAGTTCTTATAATCCAATGCTCTAAAGCTCTAAAGTAGAATCCTAACAAGCTGAGGGCAGAGAGCCAGAGTTGAGGGAGGGGGGCTCCAACAGGTGGTGGCACAAGTCTGCCACTTGCGACACACTAACTAATTAGGCAGAGACCTGACAATGGGGAAAAAACGTGCCGGAGCCCAGCGAGGGAGGAGTTTAGAGTATATAAGACCGAGCAGCTAATGTGTGGGCGGTCTTATCCGGATGGACTCGGGTTTATTTGTTTGTATTTATACAGGAATAAACTCTTTTTGCATCAGATTCTGCCAGTCTCTAGTGTTTGCTTGTCCGAGTTTTTTCAAGACTTTGACTATTGGAGATTGACATTAAGTGGCAGACAAGAGGGTTCGGGGAACTTTTTTGCCACAACAGAATCACACCCAGTGGAGATGACTCTCGGTGCTGTAGTCTAAACTGCTCTGAGATCAGCTCCACTGTCAGACACAAAGTCCATCATCATCCCCGTGTGTTCCTCTGGGTGTGACAGAGTATCATCACAGTATGTGGACTGCTCTGCTGCTGCTCTGTCCTTCTACACAGTCTCTGCAGACACACTGAGACTCCTCCACACCTGCTGCTCCACACTCAACCACCTCCTCCACCCTCCACCTGGACTTGGACTTGACTTTGTCTTTATTTCTGAACCCAAAGTGACCACTTGGGATCATATTACCCTGATAAGATATGTCAGTTTGTTTAATAAGTTACCCATTTAAAATATATTAAGGCTTACAGTTATACATATTTAGGGTTGGGTTGCTCTGAGTAGCCAGCGGTCAGCTAGGTGTCACTTCAGCTAATTCAGTCACTGAAATGAAACTCGTCAGTGTTTGTGTGAAGCCTTTTCAAGGTGTTTCAAGTGGGACAAAGAGTCTGCCTGACTGTGCAGTTTATCGCACTACCAGACCATCCAAGAAGTCTGTTTCAGCTTCTTCAGTCAGAGAAAATCTGGTATTCAGAGTTACACAGTGTCATACAAATACTTATTCATAGCAGCCTGTTCATCGGAGTCAGGATTGTTGTTGAGAAGTGATGAGAAGACCAGTTCTTTAAAGTAACCCGGTTCTTTGGGTTCACCTGCTGCTCGCTCTCTCACCTGAGATGTGTTCATGCAGCGAGTCTGCTACTTTCCATCAGCTCTCTGAGCTTTTTCATCTTAAACATGTCCAAGTTAAAAGCCTCAAAAAGGCAGTCCACAAACCAATGGACGATGTCACAGTGACAACGTCCAAAACTCCAACAGTCTTTGTTTTTTTATTTATAAGTTAGTTTAAGTTAAAATATTGCAGGTTTAAATTGAATCACTGATGTTTGACAAACTGACTCGAGTAGACAAGTTAAAGTTGGATCAAGAGCTGAGGCTAGGTAGTCGTTTAATTAACCAATACAGAGGATACATTTGTATTATATTATTTGATCTTAGAGACAATATGACCCTTCCTTTGGCTCCAGCATCAGGGAAAATATGACATGTCTTTAATTTCAGAATAGCAACGTGTTTGAACATTTCTTATTCATCTAACATTTTGTGTTTTGGTAAAAACATTTGTTTGACAGACATCTCTTCTGTCTTATTAACAGATAAACTCTCAGTTCGCTCCATTCTGTAGAGCTTTGACCTCGTGTGATGTGATTCCTGCCTGTTGAAACAGGCTCCAGTTGGACTTTAATAAAAACTTCAGCTGTGTCACATTTAATGTAACCTTCAACTTATTAACTATTGCAAAAGCTTCAGTTTAACCCATCACGCCTCAGGCTGAAGGATTGAACAGAACACAGGATCATATACATGTCTGAGGTTTTGTTTTATTTGATTGAATTCAACTGAGTGATGTTGTCTTTGTGGGGTTTGGCTGACATCCACTCTCAGGAGCTCCAGGAGAACCAAAGACCCAGAAGAGTCCTGCACTGTGAAATCAAGAACAAGTCATGAGCACAGATCCTTCTCTTGGTCTGCTGTCAGTGTCTCCAGAACTCCAAACATGAAGATCTGTTCCTTTAAAATGCAGCTTACTTACTGAGTGGACTGAAACACAGGTAACCACTGCTCTCCATCTCGTGGCCGGTCGTCCCTCTCATCCTGTCAGGAAGAAGCATTTCTTCTTTGTCGTCATGGAAACGTCTGGATGTACTTCAGGAGCTTCAGCTTCTGTAAAACAAATACAATAATTAATATTAGGATGAAACGTAATACATGTCAGAATCTCTCCTTCTCCAGAATAACAGCAGCTCAGGTGGAGAGACGTCAAAGTAAAGAACGATCAAGAAAACGGTTAATAAGATGAGTCATCTTTAAATAGTTCAACAGGTAATATAAAGAAACTGTTTTACACAAAGACTTACTTTACTTTGTCAGGTTTATATTAAAGTCTGTTCTTGCCAAAACAACTTACAACTCCCCGGTCTCGTCATTTCAGACTATTCTAAGTCACTAATTATTCTAGAAGCTCATACTCACCTTTGTTTTGAAACTATCTCGCAGAGTTCCAGAAGCAGGACTTCAACCGCACCTCTTCCTGCTCATCCTTCTGTTGATGGTGTGGTCCTTGTTTGTGAACGTCCAGTGAACAGCAGCAGCTCATGTGGAGGTGAAAGATAAGAGAAGACAACAGATAATGTTCGTAAGACAGTAAAAATCATCAAATATTATATTATTTGTACATGGAGTAGAGCTACATAATGTAAGTAGTGTTGACAGTAACATTTATTACATTAGCTGTCTTTATATTAAAGATTTCTTATTAAGATTCAGAAGCTCATACTCAAAAATATATATAACAATATATAACTATTTCCTTTTCTTATATAATATTTTATCTAAGTTACCTCCTTACAAGTCACAAACTCGTATATGACGTAATATGACAATAAAATGGTTAGTAAGACAAGTAATCTTGAATTATTCAGTACGGATAAACAGATTTTCACAATAAAATAAACATTTCCTGTCATATAAATATTATTGTACATCACTAGTAACAATTCAGAAGCACATACTTTTTTCATCCAGTGAACAGCAGCAGCTCCTGTGATGGAGAAAGACGAGAGGAGAAGACATCAGAAAGAAATGGTTAGTAAGAAAGTAACCTTTAAATTATCATTAGTTATATTATAAGAAGGAAGGATGATAAACAAGGTTACACAATAATATACTTCAACTTTTTAAGACACTTCCTGTAAATGTCAGAAACTAGTTCACCTCTGTTAAATCCGCGCTGGTTTCCTGTTGGATGAAAAAAAGCCCCTGAACTCCAACCTGTTTGGTTCCCTCCTGTTTTGGCAGCTTCCCCTTCATTTTCTTCTTCTTCTCTCTCCCTGCGCAGTCCAGTCACTGCTCACGGTGCTGTCTACCTTGGGGAGGACTGCAGACAGCCGTGTGCTCCTCCCAGCTGCTCCTTTTCACCTGCCATCTGATGAGCATCACTGGGAGGGGGCCACGACTGTGCAGACCCCAGACCAATCAGCAGGAGTCTCTAGTGCTGTGATGAGGGAGACTGAGTCCATCAGAAGACACGACCAGGGCTACCTCTGTCCTCTCCAGCCTGCCAGACGCATGGGGGGGTCAACAGCCCCGCCAGACGCAAAGGGTACCCGGGGTAAAACCCCGCCAGACGCAAAGTCCGGCCCTCAGGATGAAAGAAACATCGATCCAGCCGTGCCAAAATGTGGAGAGGGTACAGAGAGCCCCACGGTGCAAGGCGCTACCTGGGGGGTCTTCATCCCTGCCAGACACGAGGGCTGTCCCTGGAATCACTGGTCCCGCCAGATGCAGAGGCCAGTTGTCGTGGAAGAAAGGGTCGCTGCAGCATCCTGCCAGATCTTTGGAGAGAAACCTGTGGTGTGGAAGAGAGCAAGAGAGACAACATGGTGGAGTCAGTCAGAGTCGCTGTCTTCCGACCACCTCGGCCTCCGAGCGGCAGCCTCCTCCTCCTCCTCCTCTCCGTCTTCCCTGCTCCTCTTCCTGGAGGAGCCAGAAGTGGAGGGAGATGGAGGGTCGGGGCTGTCGCTGCAGAAGAGTTCTGCACACTCCTCTGAGGTCTAAAAGTGAGTCCACCTTAAATCAGGAGATCACATGATACAAAAACACCCATAAAAATGTACAGTGAAGAACAAACACATCATCCGCGTGATTCAGTCTCTGTCTGCTCCTCTCCTGCAAACCCATCATCCTTCTCACCTCCTCCATCCTGCCTGTCAGGCTCGGCCACCTGAGGCTCCTCCTCCTCGTCCAGACCCACGACATCGATCTCTTCCTCCTCGTCAGCAGCGGGGGGTGGAGGTGCGTTGATGATTTCTTCAGGCCTTTCAGCAACGGGACGCTCGATCACGTTGTTCAAAGGCCCAAAGAGACCACCTGAGAGGGGAACAGTTTGAAAACACTTTTCAGTAATTGTTCTGCACCATGAAGAGAAAAAACACTTGATGTCCTAAAAAAGAGACAGTAGCTAATAAACGCCAAATGTGATGCTCTCCACACAGAGTGTTTTCCTGAACACAAAGAAACTCTCTCTAAACACTATCAGACAACATCCCTGCATCCACACAGTGATGGAATAATCAGAAACAGAACTGTAGTGGAGTCAGAAAAGCACAATATGGCCTCATAAATGTAGTGGAGAATTAAGTGGGTATGAAGTAGCATCAAATGGAAATACACAAGCAAAGTACAAGTATCTCTTAATTATAGTTTTGTTAAAGTTCTTAGTAATTGTACATTTCACCACTGTTAAATTGTCAAACACATTTCAGTATGGAAACACCAACATGTCAAGAACAACATGGTGATGAACACACAGCTCTGGCTGTAGGTTCAATAACAGACACACACTTTATCTGTTTCACTCAGACTCACAACAACATTCAGCTGTTACTGCGTTTTGACTCATATCTGTAAATTATAGTTATTTATGCTCTTATCTTTCTACACTCAACTCATCTATCCACATATAGAAACAGGCGCTGCTTTGTTTACACCTGCACATTCTGACGTTCTGACTGTTAGCTCCATCGTCTCCATGGTGACCAAGAAACACTGATCTTAGCATTATACAATTTTTATTTCCAAAACCATGATCGAGAAATGTTACGTTTCTATCAAAAAGGAAACATGACGGACCAAAATAGATCATGCCCACCGTGCAGCCCATCTCATATTAATTTTACACCAGTTTTACTAAATAATGTCCATCTGTACTTTGAACAGTATTAATTCAGCATTAAATTTGTACTGGAAAAATGATTTAAATTAATTTCAATGTGTGGCCGAAAATGGGGGGAGGAGAGTCGAGAATTGCCAGGCAACGCCACCTGGGGAATTGCACCCCGGGAAATACAATAACCACTCACACCACCACCACCACCACAATTACAAGACCGAAGGCGCTCTTGGCCCCAGGGCGCGAAATGTTCTACAAAGAAGCTCTCAGGGATCGTGGACACCATGGACCCGCTGTCCAACAAGCATGGGACAGTGACCCCACCCATTAAAACATCAATATGTGGACAGGGCGCCATTATTCGATCGATAAGATCTGGTTGTGAGCCCCCAACCTCCCCATCTGAGCTTTGGCTCCCCGGCTCAGCGGGCTTCAGTTTTCCGGCTGGAATGCAGAGCGGGAAAACCCAGCCACATTAGAAGATCGGCCAGTGGCAGAGCCAGCACGGGACGAGGGGGAACCCGCTCCCCGTCACACTCGCTGGCATAATGGCCTGGCTGTTGACACCTTGGGCAAATCATAGGCCCGTTGCGAAGAGGTCGAGGGGGAAAGGGACAGGCCTGCAAAGAAGCCATGGTCTGGGCAAGCTGCTCAAGCTGTTCCTGTTGACGCTTCAAGAGTCCCTTCACCTCATTCAACTCTGAGTCATGGGCCGAAAGAAGGGAGTGGCTACGTTCCCTAGCAGCCCTTGGGGACCCCTCCCTCTCCCATCTAATGGCCTCTCCACGTACATCAAGCAGAGAAGAAGTAGGGCAGCGGCGAACCAACTGCTTCAATTCCCTGCGAAGGGCACCATCAAGCACGTGCTCCACGAACTGATCGTGAAGGAGAAGTTCTGCGTTAGGCAGGTCATCAGGTGCTGACTGCTTGACACGCTCCATGAGGGCCATCAGAGCCAAGGAAAACTCAAGTAATGTCTCCCCTTCCTGCTGCTTCCTGGAAAAGAAAGTTTGCTGTAGGGTTACATATGACCGAACGCAGCCATAAAGCTCAGTCAAGATAGCCAAAACCTTGGCTGGATCCTCTCTTTCCACACGGGGGCGATACTTGATCTCCTCTCTGGCCTCCCCTTCCAGATGGTCAACGAGGAAGAAGGCCTGATGGCGAACTGACAGGTGGCGGGCACGCATACATGCCTGTAGCTCCTCTTTCCACTCAACTATACCTATACCTGTCCTACCATTAAACATGGGACATCTACGGTCTCTAGGTATAACAATCAGCCGTTCAGTGACCGTGGCGCTGGCCCCTGCAGCTGGAGGATTATCACCTGAAGTGATAGGAGCGGGGTCAGCTCTGCTGGAACTGGCCTGGGAAGCATCCCTCGCCCGAGACAGCTGCTCATTATCTGCTTTAAGCTGTGCCACTAGCTCTCTGAGCAGCTGCAGCTCCTCCTCCATAGCAAACCGCAGAGGCCACACTCACAACCCTCGAAATGGAGACCTGACGTTACCTACTGGCCAAAAAAATGCTGCCGCTCCGTCTCCACTGCTACCTCCACACACCACCACAAACTCTAACACAACACAAAAATAACCAAAGAAAGGGAAAAGGAATAGTACCAACAAAAAAAAAAAAAAAAAAAGGAAGTCACGTCTCTGTCCTCTAACAGTGCATCCTGCCGGCAACGCCAATTGTGGCCGAAAATGGGGGGAGGAGAGTCGAGAATTGCCAGGCAATGCCACCTGGGGAATTGCACCCCAGGAAATACAATAACCACTCTTACTATAGAAGATCACACAGATTCGTTAAACAAACATTATTTTTATTAATTTATAAATTATTGCACTTCTGTGTGATTAGAGATGATGTTTGTGATCTGTCATTGCCTCTACAGATTGTCGGACACTCCTGCAGCACCTGAATGCGTCACTGCAATTATAAACACACTTTAACAACTTGTTTATCAATTCATTTTGCATGAAAACTGCAGGCAAACGCGCTCTCCGCGCTGTCAACAATTATATTTCATAAAGGCGTGTTCTTTTTTTACGGAACTGAACGACCCGTGAGCTCTTATGTTAAAACTAAGTAAACCCAAATATAGGAGCAAAACAGTCTCATATCGTTGGGAGGATACTGTTTGCAATGTGTGATGTATCCACCAGATGGCAGTACAATCTTTTACTCATTTTGTTCTACATGGCAGTTAAGCATTTAGCAGCGACACGCACCTTCTGTCTCAACAGATTAATAAGGAACCATTGGTTACAGCAGTGGTTCTCAAACTTTTTCTGTCAAGCCCCCCCTTGGAGAAAAAAAAATGTCCAGGAGGGGGCTCGCCCCACAGTTTGAGAATCACTGGGTTACAGCATAATACACATATCCCATGTGCATGATGATAGAGAATGACAGACTATTACTGTATTAAAAAGACAGACAAATGGAAGAGGGTATCGGTGTGAATGTTCAGCTTTACGGCAGTAAGTGGATTTGTTTCATTTCTATGCTGCAAAACAATAAAATCCTGATTTGAGGAAAGAAACAACTCTCTCATAAAGCTATAAATAGAAGATGCGACTGTTGGAGTGTTTCTGTTTCTTGATGAGGGTTACTGTCTTCCAATCAACACACCTCGTTAGGCTGTTTTTTGCTGCAGCCCTGACTGGCCAACATATCGTATAATTCCACTATCTGTACAGCAGTTAAGACTAAAAATATTGTTAGTTTAATTCTCTGAGTTCATAAAATCCAGTTATACTATGCAAGGACCTGCTGCACAATGAACACATTTTTAAAGTTAGAATAATATTGATTTATTGTCAAGGCAAACATTCCCTTCTATTTATCTTCTATTATAGTTACAATGGAAGAGTGTAAGACATAATAGATTTACCTGTTGCGCATAGATTTAGAGAAACTAGGGATGCACAATATTATCGGCATGTTATCTGCAGATTATGGCTTGAAAATGACATATCAGCATCGGCAGATATGTCAATTTTCTGCAGATATGTTCCGCTGATAAAACAACACTTTAATTATGCCTAAATGCTCGACGATTCCCCAAATTTTAACAGACAACCAGCTCACCACAGCCTCCTGCAGAGCCATGGTGACAGACAGAAAGTGTTAGGTAATCTGCAGGCCTGTTAGTCCCCTTGAATGGTCGGAGTGACGGTGGTAATTATCCTGTCACGGTACAGCAATTAAACAGGTATTTAAAGGCAGCACTAAAGTGAAAGAGATTCCTTAAATGATAGGCTCTGTTCACTCTCTTGTCCAGCAGTATTCTCTCCTCTTCTGCGTGGGACTGGTTTACTATTAAATAGAGGGAACATGAATTTGCATATGCGTTACACTAAGTGGCGTCACAGTGTAACAGCTGATCTCTGGAGGTGTTTTTCTCAGGATGTGTCAGTCAAATATATACAACCTCTATAATACCCCTTCTCACCATATTAACATGTTAACGCAGGTTTTTCAGACCCGGGAAGACCCGCTAATAAATGCCGACTGTCTCTTTTCCCATTGCCATGTGAAGTATACTCCTTTCAGTCTCTTTCCGCTGCGTCACCGTCTGACGTCACAAACAGGCCGGAAACAAGTGCTGTGTTCGAAATGCCATGCTATACTAGCAGCACGTACTGATTTGGCCAAAATGTAGTAAACAAAAGTGTACTGTATCCCACAATGCAAAGCGCTGGAACGTCACAGCAGCAGTTGAAAAGACGGACAGCAGCAGCATTCCAGCAGAAGGGGGCGCTGTAGCTAACGAAGCAGCGGTTATTGTTTACTTCCGCCTGGCGTAGCATACTGCACAATGAATTTAAAAAGCTCCTCCATACTACAAACTACCCCCGAACACAGTATGCAGTATAAAGCATGTAGTATATAGTATGCAGTATATAGTATGTAGTATATAGTATGGCATTTCCAACACAGCCAGGGTTAGTAAACAGTGAAGATGTTACGGTGGTGTTATCTATAACTCATTCAGTCTGTTTATCAAACTCTGCGCCGACAAATTTGGAACAATGTTCGAGTGCTGCTTGGACGGAGACGGGCGATTTGTTGCTGAGATGAAAAGGAGTCACAGAAGTTACCGACAGAGCTTAGCATCGCGCCGGAAAGGGGGCGGAGATTAGCGTGTCGACATGGGTTTGGTGTTCTCATCAATGCCGATCGGAGCCGAGGCGATAATTATCCGGGACTTACTGCAGAGTCATTTGACCAGGTCTGAGTACCGATTGTAACCTTTCTCACTAAGCAAAAAAGCTGTGTGTTAGCAGGTTTTTTGACCAGTGGGAAAGGGGCTTAAGAGGAAATTCGAAGTTAAAAATAAATTTAAAAAACAACCCTTTTACATCGGTTTCCTGTAAATAAGAGTCAATAAACAACGTAGAACATCTTAGACTGGAGTTATAAATAATATCAATACATACTTGGGACACTACATGCACAAAAGTGCCCAACTATTAAGCCCTTTTCACACATGCACTGCATCATTGGACCAATGACTGTATATAAAGATGGACGATGTGTCTCAACCGCTCAGCTCAATCCCTGTATTTATTGTTTTAGTTATGTCTCCTCTCGCCGTTCCTCCTCTACTCTGCTCAAGAACAGAACGCTGCAGGAGCCGGATTTGTCAACAGCGCTGTCGATCATGAGGTCACACCCCCTTTTTATATTTACAGTGGACATTCAACATCTGCCAATACCAGCAGGTAACTCCAGTTTTATATCCACTTTTCGTCATGTCTTGGTGTGTATTTAAAAGGGACAAAAGATGGAGGACGAGAGAGAGAGTGTGCCTTTGTTCTGTGACCAATGAAACAATCCCCGAATCTATACCAGCCAAGGTCACCAAGAGCAGAAGCTCTAAAATGTAAGAAGAGATACTACAACTATAATCATGTGTGTAATTACATGATACGGAGGCTTGTTTGGAGATTTAGTGCCACACGATTATCCGAAGGTGACTTTCATGTTGTCTAAACCACCTCAGCAGGGATGTCTAACGGCCGCTCTGAGATGAAACACGTTAACAGGATCGGCTCTGCTCTGCTGCAGATTGGATCCAAGAGTTAGTCTGTAAGGTTCTCCTCTGTTTTTCAATACATCCAACGTTATCTCTAATGCCGTGTTAACATTAGTCACGTTCAGACTGTGGCAAGTATTTTATTGTTCAACTTAGCCTCCTAATTTCATGTTGAGTCAGACATATCAGGTATGAAATCTACTTCCAAGGAAATCAACCGCTGGCAAAATGGCTGCACATCTGTGGCATCGTACAAGTGCCTAAAAATACTTCTGTCAAATAATTAAAAGAATAAAATGTTGACATTTAAAAGGAATGAATAAAAGTGGATAAAAAATACTGAAAACATAAAGAGAAATAAATCAAAGAATTAATAAATCTATAAAAACTAATTATAAATCCAGAATAATTGATATAACAGTTCTCATTCATTTTTAAATTTTATGTTACTATTATTACTATTACTATTATCATTTTAATGTTACTCTATGTTAACATTTTTAGTATATAGTTGGAAAACAACAGAAATAGCCTCGGCAGAAAGGCCCGCCCAAAGCAGTTGATTGACAGCTTAGCCCTTGAAGGAATTCTAGGAGAGTAAAAGTAGGGAAAGTAAAAGTGAAAAATAAAGGGATAAAAACGAATAATTAAACAACATTTTAATTCAAAATAAAAATAACAGAGTTAAAGCAATCCAATGCAAGATAAATGAAGAAAAAAAATGTTATTACAAAAGGCCTAAAGAGGCTTTCAAAGTTTTTCCAGCAATGCACCAAGAGCAGTGCAACATGTTGGATATGTAATAGAATCAATGAGAAGACGGGGACTCGAGGTTGGGTGACTCGACTATCACACTGTCTTTCCCAGATTTTTTCTTTTTCATGCCACTCCTTTGACTTCATATTGACCTTCGTCTTTCATTAAGCCCTTAATCCACCAGGTACAATCAATACCAATAATCAATATCCTCCGCAGCTGTGATACACTTCCAGCATTATGTGGGGACGAGGTTTTTGTCCTTTGTTGACTTACTGCTTTAGCTGAGAGATGTGGAGACTTGTCTCCACATATAACGCAGGACAAAAGAAAGGTAAAAAGGGACAGAGACGTAAGGAAAAGAGACGGATAGAGCTTGGCATTCTGAAGTTGTTTGAAAATGAGGGACAGCAAACGTTAGAAGCTGCAAAAGAAAGGAGGGAAAGAAGTGCAAAAGAAATAGAAAAGAATGTAAAGGAAACAGAAATGCTAATGGCGAGGGTTGTGCACCCTTCTCACATACAGCCCCAGTAAAGATGTTTATCCCCAGCTCCCAGTGATTAGCCATGAGGGCAATTATTACATCCAAGATGATGAGGAGTGAATAATAGAGACGGGAAAGGCTACAACAACCATAAAAATGTACCTTAGCTCCAAAAGTAAGAGGGAATAGAGAAGTTTGGGCAGTTCGGGCGGTCAGAGAGATAGACGGATGCAAGTGGGAGGCGACAGTCAGAGTGACTCAGAAGGGGCCGCTGGTGGTTATGACCCGGTAGTGAGACGGATGTTAGCTAAAGCGGAGAGGAGAGGAGAGAAATCATTGAGGAAATTAAGTCCAGAAAGAGACAGCACTGATGATAGTGAAAACGGAGATAGTGATGGAGATTTGGAGCTTGAGTGTCTTCAAGTTCTTTTCCATCAGCATCTAGTGCCCGGGGAGAAGAGGAAAGGCGGAGCTTAAGGGAGATTGAGAAAGCAATGGACAGATGCCTTTTGGAGTTGGATGACGCTGGCAGTCTAGAAGGTCAAAAATAATTGGAAGATCAATTACAGGAGCTGGAGAAGGCAAGGAAAGATGTACAGAAGAAAAAGCCTAAAAAGTCAGAATCTTCGGGGTATATATTACGCCAAAGAAAGGACAAGGGACCTGAAAAGCAGTGTCCAGTGATTATTCGGGGACAGAATCTGGAGTACAAGCCATGGCAGAATACAGATATGTCAAACATACTTGAAAAGTTACCTATTCTTCAAGATGGAGCACATCCTTGGATTGCAAAGTTGGAAGAGGTTTTGGTGGGAACGCAGCCTGCCATGGGAGATATTAAGAGACTTTGGGCTGATCTCCTTGGGGTCCCAGCTATGCACGAAATCCTGCAGAAAGCAGGACTAAATCGATACGTGGTGACTGCAGTAAATGATCCAGAGTTGTTTTCTGTAAGTAGAGGTCAAATGTGGGGAGCACTTAAAGATACATTCCCAACAAATGTACACCCTGATAATATTGTCATTGAGCCATTGGGGCTACAGGAAAATCCAAGGGCTCATGTGTCGAGGGTTCATCAGGTGTGGAGAAATGTCACAGGAAATGACCCAGATTTAAACCGAATGGAACAATCCATTTTGTGAGTTAAGTTACAGAAAGGGCTGCCCCTGCCAGTGAGGAGTAAACTGGCAGAGGTGGTTGGCCTGGGAAACATGACAAAAGGCGTTTACACAGACCACATAGCTCATCAAGCTGAGCTATATCGGAAAAAGGAGCAGGATCAGAGAGAGCAGGACCAGGAGACACTTAGAAAACGTAATCAAGTACAGTTGGTGGAAAAATCGAGGGTTTAAGAAAACGGATGGTTCTCCTATACAGCATCATGCTCAGATACTGAAATTGTTTCATGCAATGATGAAACCTAAAGAAATAGCAAAAGCTAAGTGTGCGGCACACAAAATGGACACGTCAAGGGTCACACAAGGTAACAAAGCGGCTGACGAGGCTGCAAAAGCAGTTACAGGGGCAGACAGAGTGGGCAAGGTTCTTCTGGTCACCCATGAGGTGGACCTGGAAGATAAATTATATTCAGAGATGTGGTCTCAATGCAGGAAGCTGCTTCTGCGATGGACAAACAGTTATGGCGAGACCGAGGTGCCACTCAAGATTCTACTGGTCTGTGGCGGAATCATGAGGGACTGATGGTGGCACCCCCAGACCTGCTAGGTCTGATGATTCAAGAAGCACATGGGTTAGCCCATGTTGCAAGGGGGGAAGTTAGGAGAAAGATCACGAAGGAGTATGGTTTGTGGGCACCGTACTTGCTTGAACAAATTGATCATGTCATAGGCAGGTGTACAATCTGTCTAAACAATGATGTTCGGAGGGGTGTGACAGTTCCTCCTGGTTACATTCCAACTCTGACAGGTCCCATGCGAGAATTGGTTATGGATTTTGTTGACATGATAAAACCAGTTGGAGGCAAAAGATATATGCTAGTTGTAGTGGACAGATTTTCACGATGGCCTGAAGCATGTCCAACCAGGCGGAAAGATGCTCAGTCTGTTGCCAAGTTTTTGTGTCGTGAGGTTATAAGCAGATGGGGACTCCCAGATCGTATATCCTCAGATAATGGAAAAGAGTTTGTGGATAAAACAGTAAAACCGATTTTACAAAAATTGGGAATTAAACAACGACTAGGAGCCGTTTATCATCCGCAAAGCCAAGGTGTTTATGAAAAAATGAATCGTGTGTTGAAAAACCGCATTGTTAAAATCTGCCAACACACAGGTCTAAATGGGGTATGGGATTGTTTCCGTGGTATGGTGTAACATTCTTAGCGGATCATATTGATAATATTACTTACACCCTACAGGGTTTTGCAAATTAGACTATGAGTGGTTTCGAATATTTGTCAAATACACAGAAGAGTCACAGATTGACGTTGCTGAAACATGACATGGCTCTTATATTTGGGCCAAACAAGGTGGCCTATGTGTAGCTTTAAACCTGACTGGAGATGTCTGTTACACTTTGATTCCTGATAGCTCTGACAACATAACTAGTGTCATAGATGCGTTGCGCCTCATTCGGGATGCATTTGGCCCATTGGAAGGAGCTGGATGGTCTGCTAATGCTTGGTTGCGAGACAAATTAGGACCAATGGGAGCTATATTGGTTCAGGTTATGGTGACAGTAATTCTATCACTGTGTGTGATGTTTTGTTTTTGTACGCTGATGTTGACTTTTGCGAAGGCTATGATACTGAGATGGGCTGGTGTTGTGATGCCAGGAGATAACGTCCAGATGCCGCTGCTACGTAGGGATGATCCGAGTGAAGATGAGGAGGAAGTGGCGATAGAAGGCGAAATGGTTGAAAAATATCCATTTTGAAGATCTGACTTTTATAACTTTTGGT
Organism: Semicossyphus pulcher; assembly: GCF_022749685.1. Lineage (NCBI taxonomy): Eukaryota > Metazoa > Chordata > Actinopteri > Labriformes > Labridae > Semicossyphus > Semicossyphus pulcher. The sequence continues at coordinate 27,214,702 of NW_027211648.1, read as the reverse complement.
TGTTGAGTGTTTGATGTATGGGGGTCAGTGTGGTTAAAGGGGAGAAATGGAAAAGTGAATCATAAATTGAAATAGTGAAGATGAATTACAATATACTGCATTTGATGTTTTTGCAAGATACTGGCTGGTATTTTCTTTTTTCCCAGGACAACATGTGGGAGATACATTTGAGGGTGACTGCTTGTCCAGAGATCCTCACAGCCTGAATGGACTCAAACATTCAAACATTCAAACATGGACAGTGAACATGGACAGAGGACCCCGAACAAGGACTATAACAACAACACACCCTGATTTAAATATGACATTGAGAGTACATTACACTAGAAGTTGATGTTGCTGAGGAGCAACAGTCTGATATGGTAACATGTTTATTCTACACATTTTTATAGTATTTGATGTTGTTTTACTATATTATATTATAATCTGTGATATTAATGGATACGTTGTAGTTTGTATTATACACTAGTGCATGTGAAATGAGAATCGGACATTTATGTTAGTGACAATCCAAGTAACATATAATGCTTGGGTTTAGTTTTTGAGTTCGCTATAACTGAGTAACATTTAAGGGTTTATAACAGGGGTGTATGAGGAGTGAAGAGTATGGGGTTTCTTTATTATACCTGCTTTGAGAATTATGTTTTCTGTTATAACGCAAATATATTGGGACCTCAGGTGCTTTCTTTTTTTCTCGAATATTTAGGGATAGAGGTGTTAGGCAGGGAAAGGTCCACAGGAAGGTGCGATGGGTCGACCAGCCTCACTCTGGACATTTTCAGATTTTTATTTCTGAGGTTCCCACAAACATTTGCATACAATTTGTTAATTTACAAAGTTTTTTAGAACTCTCCGTTTCAATTGACTTGAAGCACTATATGTAGTTGCCTAGGGCAGAGGGACCGTGGGAGAATTTTCCTGTCTAGATTGTTTGATGGATATTACAGAAGAGATAGCTGCCAGATCAAAAATTATTATTATAAATTATTGCTAAAGTTATGCTATAGCAAGCTCAGACAGAAGGGATGCAATGAACATTCTGAATGGGACAGTTTTCTCTTTTTCGAGACTCTGTGTAGTCTCGAAGGGGGGAAATATAAAGTATCTGACCTGAGGTGGGAATGCTTACGTGGAGGATTCTGTAGAGTCCTGTGTAAGAGTCGTAAATATGTCCACGGGCTCTGTTTATACAATGATGTAAAGGAACATAATGTACACTGAGAGGAGGTTCACTCCTTATTAGGTGATGCATTTAACGACCCCCAGTCTGAGAGTCTGAGGGTCCTTGTCCTGTTATGGTAAAGAAGAAGAAACATATACACACCCCAACATATATAAGTGCATATAGAACTGTAATTCGGGGAGACACTATTCAGCCGTGATGATCTCCCAGGTATTCATGAAACCTGTCTGATGCTGATTCTTTGTAATAAACCTATGCTTATACAAACAAGTCGGTGTCAACGCAAGTTCTTTTCATCATCTGCGCATCATCGATGTCTGAGAAACAACAAGAGTAGTCATTGATCTTTTCTTTGTTTGTTCAGCCATAGTAGATTACTGTTTACTCGCAACACTTGTAGAGACCGGAAAAGCAGCCGCTTAGCTCCGCCTACCCTCTCTGACAGACCAATCACTGCTGGCTGATGGAAAACGTGTCACTAAATGGGCAACGCTTGTGATTTTTTTTCACAAAACTCGCCACAGACAGCCAGTCTGTAATACTGCAAAGGCTTTCATCAGTGGGCCATAGGCTCAGTCACCATTGTGTTACCTCATTCAGCGATAGATAGTGACTTAAACATTTATGCAATGAAAATCTTGAATGTGTTTTTATATAAAACCAAAATACAGAGTAGAAAAAGATTATTATACACTCACAGTTTCTCCGTATATTTTGATACTGTGTTTTAGCTATACAAACTTTGAGCAAATTCTTTGTCCTGACTTAATTACAAGCTGTTGGTCTTAACAAAGAAGCAAATTACAAACAGTTGCACTACTTCACCTTTAAGCCCTCAGAGGTTGATTGCTTCATTCTCCTTAGAAAGAGTCTGGGCAGACTCTGACTTTAACCTAAACCAACGTTTTGTCATTGATCAAATTTCTGAGTGAATCCTTTCCCGTTTCATCATCACATCATCATGAACTACTTTCTGGGCCCAGACAGTCAGCTCCAAACGCAGCTATAATATAAGGAGGAAAAAATGTTGAGAACACGTCAGGCAGGTTTCCTGTCTGATTTGCTGATGTAATACTTTTTATTCAGATAGTATACATTACTTCTTTACACAGGAGTTGAATTGGTTCTTGATTCCTGCAGACATCAGGAATAATGAGGAAATTAAACAACAAAAAAGTTACCTTGAAGTTGAATCGATATGATAACTGTCTTTCTGTGTTACCACCTCTTTTGTCTGCCACTATGTCCCCACCTGCCTGACCAGGCTGCTGTGACCATAATTAGATTTGAATGTTCCTCTCCAGCCACTACACATAAAGCCTTCTTATTGGTTGCTTTAAAAAAAAAGGCAAAAACAACGTATTCACGGTGTGAATGGGTAATTAAATTGCTGTTAATTATGTATTGATCTGGAGCTTAAATGTTGTCAAAGGTTGGAGGTTAAATCGGCGGGGATTGCCAGTCAGTCGCTGCTATTTGTGAGAGGAAAGAGGCTGAGGAGGAAGGAGGAAAGGTAGAGAATAAAAAGTGGCAAACGGGCTCCATAAAGAGGGGGGAGGGGAAAGCATGATGCTAAATGCTCCAATCATCATTTCAACTTTTTTTTTTGTTCTTCTAATATGTTTTTCTATTCTGAACAACAAGCCTGCTGTTGTTGGATTTCTGTTTTTCCCCCCCAGACCATCCTGAAACATATAGGTCAGGTACACTACACTGTAAAAACTCTACACTACAGCATATTCTACACTACACTGTAAAAAACCTCAAGGTGAGAATTTGTTTTCCTTTTGTTAGGCCCTTTTCAAGTTATTTTCCCTGCATTTTTCCAAGTGCATGCTGGGATTTTTCTTCAGACCTCTCTGTGACCCAGAACAAGACAACATCTGGTTGGGGAAAAGGATTGGTGGAAAAGGAAACCAGTGTTTCAACCATGTGCTGTTAAATGCGAAGCTCTTCTCTGTCCATGGTGCTGAAATATGGGCTGAAAAATCTCTAGCAGTCACACGTAACACATTTGCTCATTGAACTTGTCAGTGCAATAGAGAGATAGCTGTATATCTGTTGAAACAGTGTTAAAGAGCATAGAAGCATCCCTTGACTTTTAATAAAACAACACGCAGATTTCCAATTAGTAAGTGTCTTTGTTTTGCCCGAGCTGTTGGCTAGAGAGCTATTATTTGGGATTGTTGATAATATTCTTTTTTTTTAAACATTCAGGAAATGATCTCAACTCTAGAGTCAGTTATTATGTAGTGGCTCTAGAGTTCTAGGCCAATCAGATACATCAACGATATACCTGACATAAACCTGTTCATTTTTAAGTATTTACCAACGATCACCTTTTTTTCCTTTCAGATATTTCCCCTCACCCTGAAGCTACACTAATTTAAATATTTAAAGCAGTGAAAATTGCATTTGTCACTACAAGCAACCAAATTGCATACTAAGACAGCAATTCCACGTCTCTGCTGTTCCTCTCAGCTCCTCCAAGCATCTTTTACTTTATTTTTTGGGTTTTACAGCAGTACAATTTCAGGCTTTGAATTCACTCTTATCAAAAGAACTTCCAGCTGCAGCAGGCAATTATTTTTCACAACAAAGTTCTGACATCTGACTGTAATCTATCTGCCCGGCACGAAGTGCAAAGAGATAAAGTTAGAGATTTGCCAGTGAACACATTGAAGCTGCTAGCATCTTAACAGACAGATGTTCTCATCAGTCAGTAGAGACCAAACAAGAGCTAAAAGGAGAACAAAACATTGGACTTACATTCCTCAGGTCATTAGAAAAGTCACTTTAAACGTTTGCTAATGATGCTGTGTGTCTGTTAATGTGTGATAGGAATCTGATTGCTAATGTTACTAACCTACTAATTGCTACTTTGTCAGGTAGGAATATGTCAGTGATTGCCAAACTGGGGGGGCTCAATAAAAGCAATGCACGCAGTCCTGCACTGCTAGCAGAGTATGGCCAATTTTGTGAAAGGACTGCGCGTCGTGCGCTAAAAGTAAACGCTCTGCAGCACCTCCGCTCCGCGAAGAGTCCGTTTATGTGGCCACAGCGTTAACGAGCACCGCGGCGAGGTGCCACTGATAACGGGAATAGACTACTCACCTGGCGTAACTGAAACCTTCGATCATCCAGCCGACACTGCGTGTGACAGTAGCAGCAGCGTCATGTGCTTGTTTACAGTTTACAGGCAGGTGACACACAGACTGCTGCACAGCGGTCAGGTCTCTGTGTGCTCGGGTGAAGAGCTGCATTCATGTGTTATCAGACTTTTCCTGTAGATAAGTTGTGAAAAAACAGAAAATGGCGAGTTTTGCTTTTGCACCAAGCAGGAATAAAGTAGCAGCTTTACATGTTTCAGTCCTGCAATGTGACTGTTGCACATGTGCACCTTTCAGCCCTATTCTCAACTGTCAAACAGCGTGGCTTTACTAAAGTTGCATCTGTGCCATCAAATGCTTAACTCACCTGTTTCATGTAAAAAGCTGCACACTACAGCAGAAGCATTAATACGACCCTCAGTGGCTTCACCTGTGATTGATGAAGTAACAGTCAGCAAACTTAAGTCTATACCTCTGTCAACAATACCACTGTGAGCTGCATTTATGACATGTCAAAAGATATTGAGGAGCAGCACGTGTCTGATAGCGTGTGTTAGTGTATATGGACGTATGTTTATGTGTCGATGAGTATGGTGAGGGGTAGGACTGGTTTGAAAATATTTTCATCTACCAAAGGAGGGCCCTGCAGAAAAAGTTTGGGAACCACTGGAATATGTCAATGTTATGTCAACAGCTTGTACTGCAGCCCATGTTAGCGGATACATTCAAAAGCCAGCTTTAAGCGTGAAGTCTTTTTCCTTCATAACCATATTTTTTATAATTTTATACTCGGGGGGGAATTCACTAAGAATGGATTGCTGCCGCTGATGGCATCATAAATTGCACATAATTTGTCCCAACTGCACGAAAAAACACCCATGAAGTTTTGGAGGTCCGTGCAGTTTGCTCTTGTTTTGTGTCTGATTGGGAGGGAAGCTGTCAGCGCCTCCACTCTCTGTGCAGAGCTGCGCTGTCATTTACTTTTTGAGCTCCACACTGACGAAGCTCAACTCCATCCACAGATCGGTGATGAGGAGGGGGGAGGGATTCTTTTCACAGGTTATTGTAAAGTCCAGACTCAACAGGTGTTTTACTAGTTAAACTGTAACGCAGCTTCATTTTTGAGCAAACCCACAACTGCAGCTTATCTATATATAATAATCCCCGTTCTGCATAATGACTCCAGACCGTTTGCACATATGTGGACAAGTGTGACCGTGTGCCGGGGTTTAGCCTCGCACAGTACCGGACACCGATTGATCTAGTGATTATGATAATAGTGACAAAATATAATTTACACTCAGTATTTACAGACATTCTTTTTCTTTTGGTCACACAAAGGGTGGAATTGTTTTGATGAAACTAGAAACTCAGAGCGTGACAGCCCTTTTAACTGTGCTGCAGTTCCCACCAGCTCTCTGCAGACAGTAATATTTTCACTCTAACTGTGCGCTGCTGTTAGCGCTGGCGTTTGTGAATTAGGTGCTTTTTGCCACGAGGCTCATTTGCTTAAAAGGGGCCAAATTTGCCCCGAATGTCTGAATAATGACTCATTTAAATATGCACAAACATCACTGGAGCACAGAGACGCTGTTTGCCTTGCAGTGCACTTTGGGGTACATTCAACCCTCTGCGTGTGCTTCAAGGCGGAGCCTTTTTGTGACTTTTCGACGGGTTTAGCGGGTGCAAAAGCAGCGCAATCCTTCAGTGAATTATGCCCATAGTTTCTGTGCATATCCCTGGCATTCTTAATGTCTACAGTAAATAATAAGTGCTAATAACCCAAATGCACAGTGTAGTTCACATGTTAAGTTGCAGTTGTGATCAACAGAAGAGTGTTTGATTTCCTGACGCAAACAGAGATTAATAAATTATTTGTATATTGTATTTTTTCTCATTTAAATGCCCAGCAGCCTATGGGACTTGCAGGTGTGCAAGAAAAAGTCACGTTGGACCAAAGCACAAGATGCAGAAGAGTCGGTTCTCTGTAGCTTCGAGGACAGACTCACTTGGAGCACTGACCATGCAGCTACATCTTGAACATAACTGCTGTGTGATTCCTGTTTTTTATACAGACTGTCGACACTGGTTTTTTTAACCATCACCAAAACCTTTCCTTGAACCTAATCAAACCTCACCTTGTTCCAGACCTTTGCATCGCTTTGATCGCAAATAAAAGATGACGTCATACTAAATTGGATCTCGGAGAGGCTGCGCTAAACCTTAACGCTGTGATAAAGGCAACAGTAATATGTCAGGGTTTGAAAGCACTGATAAACAATGTTGATCTTTTCATAGTGGCACTGAAACAGAAAACACTCATGAGTGTCATTACAGAAGTCAATGGCAGATGATATGTTTAGTTGTTTCGTGTTGCTGGATGACATCCAAGTGGCATTATGTGGTTCATATGGCCATGATAAGAGTCACATTAACTCCACCTGCCACTGTAACTGCTGAGACTCTGACATGTAAATTACCACACCGTCCCTCTAACTCCCTCGTCTGAGCAGCACACGTGTGTTTCTGTAATGCTTTGCTGCTTTTCCACCTTACACCTGCATTTTAATGTCATAATGAGGTTTATCTCTTCAGCTCCACAGCTGCTCATCAGCCATCACATTCCCTACATGCTCCAATAACATATTTCACATACAAGGCTGTGTGTACAGTGTCTGCCTCTTATACAGCCTCTGCACAATGCCCTGTCAGCATTCAGACCTGAGGAGGTAATTGTCAACTGCGAGAGGCAATTCGAAATTTGCCCAGATGCTGAAAACATTCATTGTACTTCCCTGCAAATCAGGAGCGCTGTAGAAAGTCTGCTTATGTGGACAAATGTCTCAGTGATAATCTGACAACAGCTGCAAAAGTAGCTTTCATAAGCGGCGTAAAAAAAGAAGCAAATTATAGAAACTTTTCACATCTCTCAGCTGGGCCTGAGGGGTATTTTGGTGCCCTGTCTCATGAGTCTTACGCTCAACGATATAACATGACGATAAAGCAGTATTTTTTTCAGCGTGTTTATACCGAACACAAGAGACTCCATCCACAAGCAATGCACTTTACTTATTTGTTTTTCTTGAATAAGCTGGCAGACACACTGAAAATTCAAAACGTTTGCAATGCTTACTTTCAGAACAAACACTGAGCTGCATCAAAAGCTAGTATACCGTTTCTTTTATTTCACATCAAGTTAAAATGGTGGCTTTTCTTTCTGCTGCACTGAGCACAAAAAATGTACAATAGCTACTCCTAATAAAGCACATTTCATAATTCAGATCACCAAATGAAGCAGTCTTAAAGACCATTTATAAAGTATTGTACCATTCAAATGTGTAAACAAAGGGGAACCTTTTTTTAAAAGTTTGTTGGACTCTATGACCCCAGTTACACCTGGTATTAAAATTTGTTTGTGTCTGGACTAACATCTGGAAAAAGAAATGTTAATGCAATATGTCAATGTGTCGCAGAGTGTGATCAGGTCTGCCTGACCACATCAGGAGGGAGTCTGGCTCAGCCCCTTTCACACACACACTGCACTCCTCACCCAGATTTTTTTCCTGCCTCCTAGTGAAATTGGTGCGCAACCAGAAGAGCGACACAACAGGAAGATTAAAAACATCCAAGGTTGAAGAAGATGGATCATTTACAAGACGTCAACAGCAGAGATGTCTGCGAATTGGAGAGATTTTGGAGTTTCTGTTCACCATGCGCAGGGACTGCAATGTACTTTTTACGTCATGTCCTGCCTCAAGAGATCTGTTCCCGGTGAGAATGATGGAAACACCTTAAAAATATATGTGTAAACACAAGGAGGAAGGTTTTGTCAACATGGCATGTGAACCTACTGAATTTCTCTGGATCTGGGAGAGAGACAGCAAAAGGGGGTTAGAAAGGGAGAGTGCATGCATATTCTGGAGTAACGACATAAAAAGAAGAGTAACTGCATAACTCAGTAAAGTGTATGAACTACTGTCTTAGGAACAGGCCAAAGTCCATTGGTTGATGTTGATATTGGGGCATGTCCTCGCCTCAATCTTCTCACCTCTACGCCCTTGTGCAAACACAAAGGTCAGATAAGATTGTTATCCTGATAACGAACACAGACACATTTTAATACCAGCTGTGAATTGGGTGTGTGATTCTTGCTCCAGAGCATGAACTGAACTTGAGTCCAGTCACCTTTTGGATTAAACTTTGAATGGCCCACGTTATTAATCTTTACCTGATCCCCTGGGTTTGAGCGACAATACTTATCAGATTGTATTAAATGAGTGTACTTCCTAATATGTTGCAGCAACATAAGACATGTACTATAGGCAGCTTTGAGTGTCCGGAGTATTTTATGTCAAACGGCAGGAATTTCATACATGCTGATGTTACAAAAGCAGAATGAGGAAGCTGACATGCTCTTTTCTGTGCTTTATTTAAACATACAGTTCCTCACTGATATTCAGTGTATGAGCTAGCTAGATCAGAAGTCAGTGTTTGGTTTGTATGAAAAAAAAAAGGATTTGACGACATTCAAATTTGCCTGACATGTTCTGCCTCCATGCTGTATATGCAACCTCAATATTGATTGTAACTTTAGATCTCATTTATTCTGACAGTCTGAAAGCAATCAAAGCCGTCTATCTCGTTTGCGGTCCAACACGAGTTTATTGGACTTCCCGAATGCCATATCTCTTACGTGCAGAGATTGGCCCAGTCCGAACAGATGTAAAAAATCACGATGTCAATTTATTTTCTCCACTTTCCTAAGATTTCTATTTCGTTCTTTGTCTTTGTTTCCTATTGCTACCATGTGTTAAAGGGCCAGTTCGCTGATTTTCAACCTCAAATTTCACTTTGTGCCTTTGGAGGATGCTATCCGCTTCTCCAATGGGCCCTGGAAAACCTCCACCAGACGACGTAAAACACGTCATCTGGCGGAGGCCATGAGCTTGCTAAACTACACTTCCTCAATCTAGGACGCCCGCCTCTGATGTCATGTCTCGTTCAAAATCGTCAGGTTTGAAATGTAGACTGCAGACCTGAAGATTTCTTTAGACGATCCACCTGTATATTCTCGTCGTATTTCAGATACTGTCCCGCTCTGAGCCGTTGCCTGCAGTGAAAACGGCAGTATTTCACACCAGCGTCTCTCGCTGGGCCGTCCCTTTCAGAGAGAGGGGTGCAATGCACGCTGGGTGTTGTAGGAATGTAGAATGGGTGAAACCATGAGCTGTTTGTACAACTTTCTCCACAGCTATGGTGCCAACTTCAAATATTATTGCTTCTATGGATTACAGAGAACACCAGCTTTGACTGACAGGGGCTTCTTCCAGGGGCGAACTGCTCCTTTAAGAAAAACACGGAAGTGAAACTGAAATCTGGAAGTTCAGAACACCAGCTGGGTCAGACAAAATAAGTGCTGAGCAACAGATGGACTCATCATCTCTCCTCTACATTTGTGAATGAAAGTTTTCCCAGCTGCTTTACACACACACTGGGAATCATCACTGTACCAGTGTGCTACCATGTACTGTATTGAAATCCTGTTTGATCGGCCTGTTGTTTAAACTGCTTCTTCTGTTTTACACAGCAATATCTTTCCACTGTCGCTATGGCGATCTGAATTCACACTCTACTCACTTATCTACTTATCACAGTTGACGACATGTCTGACCTTGTTCTGAGAGTATTTTCATTTCGTCGTTTTCCACACAGCTCGGTGAAAAGGTGAATCCAGGTAAAGGCTTCTGCACTGTATTGATTTCCCGTATTAAATCTATAGCAATCAGAGAGAAGAACATTCAGAGAGAGAGAGAGAGAGAGAGAGAGAGAGAGAGAGAGAGAGAGATCCAGATAATATCAGAGCATGAATCTTTCTTATCCACCTCTCTTCGGCTTTCAGAATAACAGAAACCTTCCAGAGGTGCTTCATGGATCTTCTATTGTTTCCTTAGACTCTAATTTACATGCCACGGCGGGCCTCTTTCTCTCTCGCGCTCCAAAGCAAACACATTTTCCTGGGGGATCAAGTGGTCAGTGATCGTTAAATACATCAGCTGTCATGAGAAGACAGATGTCACCCTGTCTCCCCAGGGTGGCATATTGACCGACTGACTGATTTAGGCTCCGACTGTCATCTGGTCGGTTGATTCATCTTTTTGTGTCGACGACACTGACTGCACCGCTTCAGTAATTGCTCGTATGGATGAAAGAACATGAGTGAGAGAGCTATCGTCTGTGTAAGATAATAAAACTGATGCGGTGAGTTCATTCTTTCGGGGAGAGGAAATTGGATGGACGTTTTCCTTGACCTGAAAAAGGGGAGAAGAATAGAAGTGTCGGCTCAGGTGCTGTTATGAAAAGGTTCATGTCATATATCTGGTTGTATCGCTTTCATCTACAAATCGTATAAATGTAATCTGATAAATTGTTCTTGATAATGTCGCAACTGAAAAGACAATGGATCCCAGACGTACATCAGGCCATATTTCAAGGTAAAACAAATGTGTTAACCGCGTGTAAACCGGGTTTTGAGTGCAGTTTTAAAAGAGGGGAGTGAGGGAGAGTGTCTGAGGTGGTTCCAAGACGATGTGTCCTTCGACTATAGAGATTCCCATTTAGTGTGACATTTGTGACAGCTGATTCTGCTCACTTCAAATAAAACAAAAGCTAGAAACAGAATATGATTATTACAAAGCAAACGCTAATTTCCCTTTATGCACCTCTTAGTATGCCTCTCTGTTATATAGAAACACACTGTATTTCCTTCATCTGTGATCGGTGGTATGGCTTTAACAGTGTGTGCTCAGGGTTTATAAGCAGTGTAGCGGCTCAAAGGACTAATAATTAATAACTAATTAAAATCAAATTATGTAACAATAATCCATAACTCAAAGTTTTGCATCGTTATTACAGACATTGGTGTAAAAGCTGAAGGAGAGTGAGGGCACTCATCTTCGGCTCCTAGAAACGATTAGTTCATTACTAAATAACAGAATTTAGGTTTACCTTAAATTCAGTGTTGGACGCCACCCAATTTTGACAAAACAGGGAAAACTTATAATTAGTTATTAATTAATTTAGGCTTGTGATCTCAGGGTTGCTACGAGGTTCTTGGCCATGGTGTACAGTGACTTTACCATTTCATACACACACAAATCACAGAATCAAGGTCTTTATAAATGAGATATTTATTAGATATTTAACTACTGACTACATGACTAAACTACTAAATAGAAAATACATGAATGAATGAGGAATAAATGAGTGAGCACAATGAATAGGTTGCACAATTAACAATCTCTAAATAGGATTGACATTAAGTCAAGTCAAATCAGTGTCCGTATCTTTGGAGGTTTATCAACTGATTGAATGTTTAAAACACCATTCGGCAGAGTTTGAGGAGCATCATGGAAGACTGTGAAGCAATTTAATATTAGGTTTAACTATAATTTTGATTAAGGATCCTAGTTTAGGTCTGATGCTTATTAAATCTCTTGATTCATTTCTCAACTGGTAATTTAGCATCAGTTGTCTGACATCAACTCTTAACACTTGAAATAGTATTGTTCACCTGACGATGATCAGTGGCAGCAGCAGAAGTTCTTTCTGGCGGCCTCAGCATTTTGGGTCCCACGTTGCAGACTGCAGGCTTTGAGTCTGTGTCTCTCCATCTCCAACAGTGTGTGCTCAGGGTTTATAAGCAGTAAGACATTGTTTCATCATCAGAGCCAAAGTCTGTTCACTTCCTGTGACCACTATAAACTACTTTTTCTGTTTTCTGCACCCTAAGAAAACATTACATGATTATATCCCTTTAAACATAACTGCATGTATTTTGAAAGCTAACAACCGATTTGAAAAATGCCATCAGCAGCTTTGTTCGGAATTTTGAGAAGCTGGAACACACGATGAGAACTCTGGAACCGTGACATCAACATGAACATTTGCTCATTTGCACTCAACCACCTGAACCGAGTAGCTGCTCTCTCTGTGAACAAAGAGAAACTATTGAAAACTTTAACTTTATTGTATTTTACAACTTTGATTTCATCAACTTCAACAACAACTTCATCAGAAAGTTCTACAAGTCTGAGACTACAACACAGTTTCAACTTCGACTTCTACTGTAAAGTAGTGCATATATTCCTGTGACCTTTGCTGCCTCTCTGAAACCTTCACTGTGCCAACATGTATCCAAACTGGGTAAGATCTCGTTATTTGTTAGCCCTGTCTGTCAAAGCCAGGCTACTTTGAGCTGTTATTTCATCAGATTTTGATGCTTTTCTTGAAAGAAGATTCATTTTATACAGTTTTTAAGTTTCTAAACTTTAATAATTTATTGAAACCAAAACAACTCTAGTGCAACAGGAAGATAGATGTTGCAGAATGTCAGTGGTCATTTTGTGACATGATTAGAAATACAGCAAACACTTGTTTTCATCTGTGGTGTGGAGATCAGTATGTGTTTACGGTGTTGCTCTCTGTCCAAGGAGTGCTGTCCTTGTAGCTTCTTTTGTGTGAATGAGTACACATAAGACCATATTTTTTAGCAAACAACCACATGTATGTTTCTCTTTCAGGCATTTAGGCCAGTGTGTTTTGGTGCAGCCGTTAACGGCCAGATAAGACCCGCTGTCGCCCAGCCGCAGCAGCCTCAGAAGCTCACTGTAAACTCAGTTGTTCAGGGACTGAGGGAAGCCTTGTTCTCTGCAATAACCGAGATACAGTCTCTGAAAGAGCAGAACAAAACTCTGAATGAGAAGATTGGTCTGCTTGAACACAAGCAGGAGGAAGTGAGCCAGCTCAAGGAGGAGGTCAAAATGAAAGATGACCTCCTAAAAAGGGTCAACAAAAAGAGGCGAGACAGAACCAAGGCCCACATCGACGTCCTGCACCTGCTCGCCCGAAAGGAGGAAGAGCTGCAGAGGAAAGAGGAGCAGTGGAAGGCAAGATGTGAGGCTCTGGAGGAGAGCCTCATTGACAAGACCAACCAGCTGCAGGTACGCTACCTCATCACAGGGTTTACCTCACAATAATGACTTGTTGGATCGTAATACATGTTGCAGATTGATTCAGTGTAAGCTTTTGTATGTGCAGAAAAATAAACGGGTTCTCTTTTTGCAGAAGCTCGTCGTCAACATTAACGAGCAGCAGCAGCCTGAAGAAGCCAAAGAAGAGCAGGTGGAGAAGGAAACTCTCCTGAATGAGAAGCAAGAGGAGGAGAGAGAAAGGATGACAGACGAGGAAGACGAGGAGAGGAAAGAAGGGAATGAAAAGATGGAAAAGGAGGACAAAGAAGAGATGAAAGAAGAGGGCAAAGAAGAGATGGAAAAGCATGAGAAAGACAAGATGAAGGAAGAAAAGTTGAACATGGAGCCCAAAGAAAAGACGGAGCTCGTTGGAAATCAAAAGGAGGAGAAGGAGACAAAGACGAGTGAGGACAAAGAAATGAACGAGAAAAAAGAGAGGAAGGCGAGGAAGAAGAGAGGAAGAAAAAGAAAAGAGGGTAGCCACGGCTAAACCTCCTTCCAACCCCTCCCCCCTTCCCCTACCTGAACCCACTCCCCCTCCCCTCCCTTCCTATCCTACCCCCCCTTACCCCTCACCCTCCTATCCTACCCCCCTTACCCCTTACCCTCCTATCCTACCCCCCTTACCCCTTACCTTCCTATCCCCCCTTACCCCTTACCCCCTCCCTTCACCCTTTTCCCCACCCATCCAAACATGTAAATGTTGAACATTGTGCAGTAAAGTTCTGATGAACTGATTTACATTATTCCATGTCTGTTTTTCTGTCTTTCTGTGATGCGATTCCCATTTAGTGTGACATTTGTGACAGCTGATTCTGCTCACTTCAAATAAAACAAAAGCTAGAAACAGAAAATGATTATTACAAAGCAAACGCTAATTTCCCTTTATGCACCTCTTAGTATGCCTCTCTGTTATATAGAAACACACTGTATTTCCTTCATCTGTGATCGGTGGTATGGCTTTAACAGTGTGTGCTCAGGGTTTATAAGCAGTGTAGCGGCTCAAAGGACTAATAATTAATAACTAATTAAAATCAAATTATGTAACAATAATCCATAACTCAAAGTTTTGCATCGTTATTACAGACATCGGTGTAAAAGCTGAAGGAGAGTGAGGGCACTCATCTTCGGCTCCTAGAAACGATTAGTTCATTACTAAATAACAGAATTTAGGTTTACCTTAAATTCAGTGTTGGACGCCACCCAATTTTGACAAAACAGGGAAAACTTATAATTAGTTATTAATTAATTTAGGCTTGTGATCTCAGGGTTGCTACGAGGTTCTTGGCCATGGTGTACAGTGACTTTACCATTTCATACACACACAAATCACAGAATCAAGGTCTTTATAAATGAGATATTTATTAAACTACTGACTACATGACTAAACTACTAAATAGAAAATACATGAATGAATGAGGAATAAATGAGTGAGCACAATGAATAGGTTGCACAATTAACAATCTCTAAATAGGATTGACATTAAGTCAAGTCAAATCAGTGTCCGTATCTTTGGAGGTTTATCAACTGATTGAATGTTTAAAACACCATTCGGCAGAGTTTGAGGAGCATCATGGAAGACTGTGAAGCAATTTAATATTAGGTTTAACTATAATTTTGATTAAGGATCCTAGTTTAGGTCTGATGCTTATTAAATCTCTTGATTCATTTCTCAACTGGTAATTTAGCATCAGTTGTCTGACATCAACTCTTAACACTTGAAATAGTATTGTTCACCTGACGATGATCAGTGGCAGCAGCAGAAGTTCTTTCTGGCGGCCTCAGCATTTTGGGTCCCACGTTGCAGACTGCAGGCTTTGAGTCTGTGTCTCTCCATCTCTCTCAGCAGCAGCTGGAGCATCTCTTCATGTCCTTCGGCTGAGGGGGGTCATAATGGCAGCTTTGCCTTATTCAAAGTCTCTTCCATTCAAAGTCTTTGTCTCTAACGTCGTCTTCATTCAAAAGCTTTTACTCAATAGTCGCAAGATTTGGCTCTCAGGCAAGTTCAGTGCAACTTAGGATTCAGGATTCAGGAGTCGCAGCAGGCGGCGTTTTCTGGCCCAGCATTCCGCAGGGCAGCATCAAGGTGAGAACCAGAGGTGAAGAGCACAAGCAGCAATAAGGGATCCTGGCTGGCAGGACTCAAAGTTCTAATTGTTTGCGAAATCAGAAGTTTTCTTCACGGGTTGGTTGGATGTCCCTTCCAACATGCTCGGTGTGGCTAGAACTCTGCAGCGGGCCTTGGGCGGCCAGACGGCAGGCTTTACCCCCCCTCTCTCCGGCCTTCAGCCATTAGGCCAGAGAGAGGGAGAATCACATCAGTCCATCCGTCCTGGGGTCTCAGCAGAAGAGCCACAGCAGAAGACAAGTCTTATCCCTTCTCCTTGGGTATTATCCTTTGTGATAGGGGTGTTTTGCATTGGCGGGAGCTGCTGACCACTCCCCATCATAAACCATCTGTTGATTCTTTCAGTTAAACTTCTTTAACAAACTTAATATTAATTCGCTTCACCTTTTTAATTCTACCATATTTGAAAGTTTTGCTCTCTCTCCTTTGAAATAAGACCAAATACTTAATATCACTCACCGAATAAAACTTCATCAATTGAAATAAAAGTATTAAACGATTTCAACAACCACATCAATGATGACCTTAGTTGTTAAGACAAATATGCATACCTGTACACATACATTTCATCTATATGCATCTGTATACCTTTTGTACACCAAGTGAGTGAAATAACTTGAGTAGTCTTATCAATGCTCCCTCTACCACAGGAACGTGTCTGTGTCCTGTGGCGTGCAGAGGTGCTCAGAGAGATCTTGCAGGCAGATAAATTCACACAATATACAAAACACAGGAAAGGCAACCATTGTCCATTAGTGTCCTTATCAACCAGTTCTTGTTGATTCACTTTGTTTTGTCTGAGCGTTGTTCAGGCCATAAGAAAGTGTTTATTTGTTAATCCCTTGTTAGGGGGTCCATGGCCCATTAGAGAGGTATAAGGGTTGTTGCTGTTTAACCCCTTTGTCTTCTGAAAGGTCATTTCCTGAGGTGTCTGGGGACCTGGGATATCACTGGGAAGCATCACTTTTGTCATCTGTATGACTTTGAGTGCAAAGCCCATGAGGAGGTGTCAGGACGTCTGCTCAAACATCCTCCCTAGGCTTAAGCACAAATGTGCACATGCATTCCTATCAGAGACTTTAGGAAACATGTTACAGAAATATAAGTCTAACACGATAATGTAAAATAATTGAGGTAATAGAATACGTATTAATTAAGGGTTCGGCCTATAGGTTTGGGAATTGTCTGTTTCTTGAACAACTGAAATTCAGAGAGTCACAGAACTGTAGTATCTGGACTTCCGGTGGTGCGCTACACGGCATGGCAGCATAGTAACTGAGCTCCGGGCATCAGCCTTAAATTCAATTATCTTTACTCATTAATACTACACACAAACAAACAAATTACATTTCGCTTCGATGATGGATGGGGACAAAGGCAAGAAAGGAGGATATGGACTACGCAGTAACTCTGAAAGAGAACCCGAGACGGAGGCTGAAGCTAGCGAAACTCCAAAACAAGATGGAGGCCGCAGAGAGACCGAAACTTTGGATTCAATACGTACGGCGGTGAGTGAAGTTATGACTACGGGAATGGCAGCGCTCCAGGCCGAATTGAAAAAAGACCTCTCAGACTTCCGCACGGGCTTCAGGGAAGATATTAAAAAACAAATGGACGAATTTGTATCAGAAGTAAACCGGAAAATACAAGGTGTGACAGGCCAAATTGAAGGGGCAGTGGAACGCGTAGGCCAGATGGAGGAAAACATGCTCGTCATGGAAAGATGGGACATCGGAGTCAAAGATACTCTCACCCAGCTGCTCGCTAAACAGCGGGCGCTACAGGAAAAAGTGACCGATCTGGAGGGGCGCTCTAGGCGCAATAACATCAGGATCTATGGCATCCCCGAGGACGACGAGGGCACGTCAGCAGTGACTTTTATTGAAAACTTCATCAGGACAGAGCTGGGGAGCGAACTCAACCGTGGACTGGGGATTGAGCGCGCGCACCGCGCCATGGCACCGAAACCACCACCGAGTGCCCCGCCACGCTCTATGGTGGTCCGTTTCCTCCAGTTCTCTGTCAAAGAAAAGATCCTTCACGCCGCCTGGAAAAAAGAGCTCCGTGTCCAAAACAAACGGGTGTATTTTGATCATGATTATGCAACGGAGGTGCAGAACAAAAGGAAGGAATATATACCCATCAAGAAAATACTATGGGATAATGGCATACGTTTCCAGACCCCACTAACAAGAATGCATGCTTTTTTTGAAACGGGCCCTGTAACGTACAACAGCGCTGCACACGCAGCAGAAGACCTGCGGAGGAGAGGATACACGGTGGGTGAGATCCCCGGCGGCAGGACCAAGAGCAAAGACATCTCGGAGGAGACGCTGGCTCGGCTTCTACCCTGGGAGACAACGGAGGCCCGACCCGGTGGAGAAAAGCACTTGTTCCAGAAGCAGATTCGGGAGAAGCTGAAGGAGTACCGCAGAACGGAACCAGGTGCCACAGCAAGGGATGAGTGAGACATTTAATCATAACTTCCCCATTATCTCATTATAATGATGTTCAGTTAAAACATAGGCTGATGCCCACGGGCAAAAGACACAGCCACCAAACTCTCTTTTTTTCCCACTACTGAGGGCCCCCACCTTGTGGCCAGCCCCCTCACTGTCTAAAGCGACACGACAGCTTTTCTGATGGAAGTTCAGTTCACTGTTCTACAAAGTTCTGTTCTATACTGTGTTGTTTATTACCACTGGTCCGGGGTGATAGAAGAATGGTTTAAATGTAAGACTGACGCATTATCAACACTATAATATACTGTCTCTGAATGTAAATGGGCTGAATAACCCGGTCAAAAGAAGCAAAATGATAGCTAAAATAAAAAGGGAAAAGATAAATGTGGCATTTTGGCAGGAGACGCACCTTTCAGGTGCTGAACATGAAAAACTTAAAAAGATGGGATTTAGAAACACCTTCTTTTCATCATATAAGACAGGAAAAAGAAGGGGAGTAGCTATATTGATTTCTAATGCTGTCAAATTCGAATTAATATCTCAAATTAATGATAGAGAAGGTAGATTCGTTTTGGTAAAAGGAAAAATAGACCAGAAAGAAGTAACATTATTTAATGTCTATGCTCCCCCTGGGAACAATATAACCTTTTTCAGAAGGATATTTGAACTAATTACATCACAAACGTATGGGACTCTTATATGTGCAGGAGATTTTAATATACTTCTGAACCCTTCTCTAGATACAACTAATAGAACAAGAAGAAGGAATTTGATTGAAAAACGCATAAACAAAGTACTTAAAGACTTGGGACTTATTGATGTATGGCGGGCTCTGAATGGTTCAACTCCTGGATATACTTTTTATTCTGCAAGACACACAGCCCACTCAAGGATTGACTATTTTTTCATGTATAACAAAGATCTACATAGGCTGAAATATTGCAGAATAGGTCAGAGGGATCTTTCAGACCACTCAGGGATTTTTCTAACTTTACATTTAGATGGTAGACAGCGAAAAACTTTGTGGCGACTTAATACCGGTTTGCTAAATGACCATACCTTTAGAAATTCAATGGAGAAGGACTTAGCATTATACATGCATGACAATAATAATGGAGAAGTGAACCCCAGTATATTATGGGACGCAGCTAAAGCTGTTCTCAGGGGGAAGATTATAGCTAGGACAGCTGCACTAAAAAAGGTGAAAACTCAAAAATTAATTGGTTTACAGGAAAAACTGAGAGACCTGGAACAAATACACATAACAAATAAAGAACCCTCGATTATACAACAAATCAGACATACTAAACAGGAAATAGATAAAATATTAGGTGAGGAGGTGGAGAAAAATATAAGATTCATGAAACAAAGATATTACGAGGCGGGCCCTAGGGCTGCAAAATTGTTGGCTTGGAGGCTCAAAAAACAACAGGCAGAAAACACTATCCACAAGATTAGAGACCCTACCACAAATAAAATTACTAACAATTTGGACGGCATACAAAAAGCATTTGAAAGATATTATAAATCTTTATATTCTCAATCAGAACAGGTTAATAACCACTCAGCTGCTGAATTTCTGAGCTCCTTAGACCTTCCCACACTAGGTAAAGAAGCTAATGATAAACTCATCTCACCAATTACAAAGGAGGAAATAAGTAAAGCTATCTCAAGTTTAAACACTAACAAATCACCTGGCACGGATGGCTTTCCTCCAGAATGGTATAAGTCAATGAAAGATCACCTGCTCCCTTATTTGGAGTCCAGTTTTAATTACATTCTAAAAGGAGGCTCCCTCCCTCCCTCCTGGAGAGAGGCCTTCATATCTGTGATCCCCAAAGAAGGTAAGGACAGAGCGGACTGTAAAGGGTACAGACCTATTAGTGTTTTAAATTCAGACTATAAATTGTATGCCACCATTTTAGCAAAAAGAATGGAACCTGTAATGCCCTTGCTAATAGACGAGGACCAAACAGGATTCATAAAGAATAGACAGACACAGGACAACATAAGAAGAGCCTTACATACCATCGAACAGATTAACAAAGATCAAATTAGTGCCATCATTCTTAGTTTAGACGCTGAAAAAGCTTTTGATTCAGTTGGGTGGGAATTTCTGTATTTAGTTATGAAGAGATTTAACTTTAGTAAGGATTTTATACATTGTATCCAGGCACTTTACACCTCCCCCACTGCGAGAATTAAAGTTAATGGCAGTCTGTCTGATCCTATAACTTTACAACGTGGTTGCAGGCAGGGCTGCCCCCTCAGCCCCAACCTATTTAATTTATTCATCGAACCTTTAGCCTAAGCAATACGTCAGGAGACAGAATTAGAAGGTATATCCATGGGACGAGAGGAATATAAAATAAGTCTGTACGCGGACGATGTATTGATCACAATAAAAAATCCTAATTCAGGCCTGCCTCTATTAATGAAAATGCTGGAAACATATGGGGAATATTCAGGATATGCCCTAAATATACATAAAACACAGGTTATGACATTTAACTACACACCTACAGAAGAACTCAACGTAATGTATAGTTTTAATTGGAACGCACCCTTCATTAAATATCTGGGAGTGAGTTTGCCTAAAGATATGTCACAATTACTCAATATTAACTATAACTGTATTAACAAAAAAATATATGATGATCTTGATGGGTGGAGCCTGTTGCCTCTTGACTTTGGAAGCAGAATTAGATCAATAAAAATGAATATCCTCCCTAGGTTATTATATCTCTTTTTATCATTGCCAGTGGAAATCCCTCTGAAACAATTTAGAGAGTGGAATAAACATATTTCACGATTCATCTGGAATAAACAGAGACCAAGGGTTCCACCCTTCAGCTTCCGGAGGAGAGGGGCGGTAAGGCCCTCCCATCTTTAAGGGACTACTATTTAGCAGCCCAACTGAGACCTCTAATATATTGGTGTAATTCTTCTTATGTAGCTAAATGGAAAACCATGGAGTTATCATTAACAGATGCACCAATACAATCACTGCTTGGTTGTGTGGGAATGGAGAAAAAAATACTACAAACGGAGAGCCAATGGGTGAACTGCTCTTTGAAGGTATGGGCCGAGGTGGTTAAAAAATTTGAACTCCAAAAACAGATAAAACTACTTACATGGCCAGCGTATGACCCCGAATTCACACCAGCATTACTAGATCATAGATATAAACAATGGACCTATTATGGTGTTACTGCTGTATGCAAAATTGTTAAAAAATGGGAGCTTAATAGCTTTAACAATTTATGTCAAATGTATGGACTAGGTGGGCATGACTTTTATAGGTACTTACAGTTCCGTGACTATTTTTGTAAAAAGCTGAAAGGTGGTAACCCAGCAGAGCCACCAGTGATTATTCATATATTTATGGATGCATACAACTCTGGGAATATTAAAGGACTTGTAAGCAAGTTATACCACAGCATTACCTCATTGAAGAAGGATTCTACAGACTATGTGAAACAACGATGGGAAAAAGAGTTGAACATTGTGATAACAGAGGACATGTGGCTGAACGCTTGGGAAACGCAGTCATCCTCCACCAACTCCTGGACTTGGAGAGACTTCTGTTGGAAAAGCTTGATTCGTTTTTTTATAACCCCCAAGCAGAAGTCCAAACAGACTGGTACACAACTGGCCTGCTGGAGAGAATGCGGAGAGGTCTTTGATGATCATGCCCATATTTTTTGGTCTTGCCCCTCCATCCAGTCTTTCTGGAGAGAAGTGGCAAAAATTATCTCAAAGGTTCTATGCTTTAATATGAATGTATTATTCACAACTCTCTATCTCGGGAATACGCCAGATGGGTTGAGTAAAGCTGATATATATCTACTTAGGGTCCTGCTGGCTGCAAGTAAAAAGGCCATCACAAAATGTTGGCTCCAGAAAAAGGCTCCCACTACAGACTCTTTTGTTAATATCGTAAAACAACTACATGTACTAGAGCAAATGACTTACTCAGTCAGACTCCAAAAAGATCTAGGTGAAAAACGATGGCAGAAATGGCAAGCCTATTTGGCCAATGAGTGAGACTGTATGCACGTACTGGGTTTGATACTTTGTCTTTTGTATTTACTGATCACCCCCGGACCTTGAATATGGGTAATTGTTCAATGTTTTGTATTTGTTTTTTGTTTTACCTTCCTGTACTAAAAGATGAAAATGATCTATAAATAAAAAAAAATAAATAAAAAAAAGAACTGTAGTATCTGTAGGCAAAGGGGGGATGAGAGGGAGAGTGGACAGATAACACTCATCCTCTCTGTACATGTAGAATCAACAATCAACATTAAGCATCAGTCCAGTAACTACAGTTGGTTATTACACATAACATATAAGTAAATGTACATTTTAATCATAAAGTTCTTTATTTTCATACAGTTTTTGGATATCTCCATCTTGTTGCTCGAGTGAGTCTTTTGATGTTAGCCAGTAATCAAGGAAAGTCGTCCTCCTACAAGAGCCATAAATTAGCTGGCTTCACTTGTCGTTATTGACCCAGAGGTCATGTGAACAGGAAGAAAGAGATTCCGTTTTTGTTTAGGAGTTAATGATTTTAATTCTTCATCATCGGATCATCCGCTACACTCTCCAGCTCCCTTTAACTTAACCCAATATGCCAGCGACAACTTTGTGCGTCTGAGATATAATGGTAGTTCATCAGTTTCCACCAGCACTGCATTTGTAGGAGTTGATCTGATTGCACCAATACTCATTGTAAGAGCTCTAAACTGTATTTTGTCTAATTTTTCCAATATGCTCTTGGCTGCTGCTCCATACACCACACATCCATAATCAATACAACATCGCATTAATGCCTGATATATATCCAGTAGTGACTGTCTGTCTGCTCCCCATTCATGACCACAAACTGATCTCATGAGACTCAGTACTTTTTTACATTTTGTTTCAACCTGCTTCACGTGATTCCTCCAGACACATTTCTCATCAAAGCACAAACCTAAGTATTTGAACTCTTTTACTCTTTCCATATTTTGTCCATATAACTTAAGTTGTATCTGCTCTACACTTTTCCTTTTAGTAAAGAACATGTAACATGACTTTTCAACTGACATCTTGAGTCCCCAGTCATAAGAGCATTTTTCAACCTTCATTATCGCCCTCTGAATGCTAGTGGTTACATGTTTAATGTTTTCCCCCCCTCTTCCATATAGCCCCATCATCTGCAGAAAGCGATGACCCAATATCTCCATCAACATTCATCAACAATGTTAAACAAAATAGGGCTAATAGCACTACCTTGTGGTATTCCTTTACCAAGATCATAATCATCTGAAACAGCATCTCCAACTTTAACATGGAATGTCCGGTTAGACAACAAATCGAACACCCAGTTGTATAGCCTACCGCCACCACCCATTTTACTCATTTTAATCAGTAGCCCTTCTCTCCACATGGAATCATAAGCTTTCTCATATCAAAATATACTATAGCCATAACCTCTTTCACACTAATGGCTCTTTCTGCCTCATTACTAACCTTCACTAAAGCATCTAGTGTAGACCTGCCTCTTCGGACACCACTTTGATATGCACATAATAATCCTCTTTGTTCTAACCAGTATGATAGTCTATGAACTATGACCTTTTCCAACCATTCACTTAAATGAGATGTAAGTGCTATAGGCCTGTCATTTCCTGCATTAGCTGGGTCTTTGCCAGGCTCACTAAAGGGTAGTATCAAAGCACTTTTCCAGCAGCCAGGCATTACACCTTCTCTCCATATCTTATTAAATAGGTTTAATATAATTTCCATGACTTCATCTGGTCATTGTCTAAACATAGCACAGCACAGTTGATCTTGTCCTGGAGCTGTATATCCACTTCCCTCTAAGGCCCTTTTCAACTCAAACAAAGTAAAGTCTAATGTCTAATGCCGACCCCTCACTGTGCTTCTTCTTTGTTACATCAGCATTGGCTCTTAAAATGTCAGCTTTTTGTCGCCGATGTGTTTCATCTAGGTGATTGCCACTGTGAACACTTGCAAACTTCTTTCCCAATAGATCCGCTTTTTCCTTATTTGTAACTGCCATATTGTCTCCATCTATCAATGCTGGGATTTTAACAGATTTCCTTTTCCCACTCGTCTTTTTAATCAGAGCCCAAATGTCACCCAACTCTATTTCCTTACCAATAGAGGAGCAGAACTGCCTCCATGAATTCTTCTTAGATGACTTAATTATTCTCCGTGCCACAGCTCTCTTCCTTTGATAGTCTATCAAAGCATCTTGACTCAAATGCTTTCTCAAGGCTTTGAATGCACCATTTCTTTCTTTAATAGCATGTTTGCATTCATCATTCCACCATGGAACCAATTTCTTTTTCCCATTCACTGTGCTCTTGGGAATGCATGTTGATGCAGCACTAATAATCATGGACTTCACTGCTCCTGTACAGCTATCGACATCACCCTCCGTCACTATTCTTTGAGCAGACTCAATGCAACATTCTTTGAATTTTCCCCAGTCAGCTTTAGAAAAACACCATCGTTGTATTACATTACCTTCCTGTATGACACGTTTTGGACTAGTTGGACCCAAAGTTGCGGACACAGACACAGTAGCAGGTTAAGGAACAGTCTATTAATTTATGAGAGGCAAAAATATACAAAAATATCACCGAGCACAAAGTAGCAAACAAAAACTCCAGGTGGTGTGGCAGGAGACGTGCTGACCAGGAAATGCAGGAGCATGCAGCAACACAAAAACACTCTTCAGCGGCAGTGAGGCACACACTAGGAAAAACACGAGAGAAAAGATATTAGAAAAACACTTACAAAAAACCACACTGGAGAAAACTCACGTATGAGAAACAACACTAGAAGCAAGAGCTCTACGGAACAGGACGGAATTATCTGGCAAGGAAGTGGAGTGAGGACCAAGCTTTTATAGAGGAGTGGACTGCTGGTGGATGAGAACCAGGTGTGTGCTCAGCTGCAGCTCAGGACACAGAAAGTAGGTCAGCCACGCCCCCTGCCACACCACTGCAAACTGAGGGAAAGGGAAATAAAGCAGAACAAACCAAAACACAAAAAACACCAAAATAAAAGTAACAACAACTACAACCATGACACTGTACATACATATCAAAATTCACAGAGCATATTATAGGAAAGTGATCGCTCCCTATATTATTGTCATTCTTTATATGCACCTCTCTAGCTTGTCTTTGAACAGGGCATCCTCCAAAAGCAGCACTATGTTCACCAACATCTGATTTTTACACCTTGTCCACATTTTCCAGAGTCATGTTCTCCTCCACATCTTAGCTTTCCTTTACATTGGCCTGCTGTATGTCCCATTCTTTGACACATTTATGTTCATTAATTGTACAGAGAAATCATCCATCCATCCAATCATCTGTACCCCCATCCACTCAGCCTGTAGTCATTAAATGGTTCAATGGCTCTTGGATCGCTGTGTTTTAATGTGCACACCAGATACAAGTTCCATGATGCGGCTTTTAATACAGACAAACTTACTTACACTCGCTAAGTTTAGTGATCGTCTTTTTCAAGTGCGTTTAAACTCATTCTAAACCGAACACACAAACGGTCTGATGTCATTTTAAGAGACTGTGAATGAAAATAAGTGAACATGTGACAATGATGTTTGTGTGTAAGCATGAACCCTTTTACGGTGTGGCTGTGACTCCACACAGTGATGCATGTGTATATGTCCTCTTAGTGCATGTGTGAATTTCAGGACTAATAACTAACAGAGGATTCATACAGTGTCTTTTTCTTCTTCTTCTTTTTGTCTTTACGATATTTACACTCTGCTTGCTTCTATATAATTGTAGCTCCCAGCCGAATTAAGCAAGCCTGGACTGATGGTCTAATTGCTGTTTATTTGCGACAATCTTCTTAACAACATACATGGACCAACGTAAGAGTTAAAACAGAAATTAAACAAGCAGAAAGGAAGACAATACATTACTGTTAGCACCAGGAAGATATCATTTTAAACTCAAATTTACCAATTACAAATGAAATAGTTACCTTGTTGCCCTCTCGACTGGCGCTAAACTCCTTTCTTTCTCTCCCCGTTCGTCCTTAATACTGTTTCATTTATCTTTACACTTTCATCAGTTTGTCTTACTTGTGTATCACTTTATCTCTCCCGTTTTCTCCTTGTCTCCTTGTCTATGTTTACACTGCTGCACCGCTTCACTTCACTTCCGGTATAACAGGAAATATATCAAAATAAAACCACAAATATCAAAATAAAACCATGAATTACATATTATGAACACATGAATTGAACACATACTGCACTGTGTATTGAGGTCCTTTACACTCCCACCAAATTATTTAAGTGTTTCACACACAAGTGAACTCGAAACACAAATAATTTCCTCTTATGAAATGACCCTTGTACAAAACACTTTTACAATACATTTATACTGAAAACTTTTAAGTGTTTTAACCTTACACTTATTACTTAAGAGGCCTCTAAGAGCAGAACTAACTTATGAACTGGACGTTCTACCACAGATACTTTACTTGTGCGTTCACCCTTTTAGGCATATCTTGACTCTTCGTACGAGTCCATCTTTGTCAGATACTGTCTCTGAGACTCTTCCTAGTCTCCAAACAGACCTTGGTTGTGTCTCATCAGTGTCTATGACTATGTCACCTGGTTGAATGTTTCTCTTAGGCGTGTGCCATCTTTGTCTGACCATGATGTTAAAGAGGTACTCCTTCCGCCACCGGCTCCAAAACTGCTCTGCCAGATACTGCACTTGGCGCCATCTTTTTCGTCCATATAAATCCTCTCTGACAAACTTGCCTGGAGGAGGTAGAGCAGCGGTGGGGAACACTTTCCTTAGGGAAGTGTCATTGAGTCTGCCAGGGGAGAGTGAGAGTGTAGCGTTGAGAACATTTCTTACAGTCCTTATTTGTCGCTCCCACACTCCACCTGCATGACTTGCATGAGGTGCATTCAAGACAAAATCACATTGTTTTTCTGTAAGGAAGGTTGCCAGTCTCTCAGCATCAACTGCCTTTAGAGCTGCATTTAGTTCGTTTTTGGCACCTACGAAATTGGTACCTTGGTCACACTTAATTTGTCTGACTGAGCCTCGCACTGCAATAAAGCAACGTAGTCCATTGATAAAGGAGTCAGTCGACAGATCATCTAACACCTCCACATGAATTGCGCGAGAGCAGATACACGTAAAGAGCAGTCCATATCTTTTGTTTTCTTTTCGTCCTTTTTTTGGTCATGAATGGGCCGAAACAATCCATGCCACAGTACGTGAACGGTGAAGAGGGCTCCACTCGCTCTCCAGGGAGATCATTCATTTTTTGTCCTTCCACAGGTCTCCTTAGTTTCCGACAGACCACGCACTTGTGAATGTAGGATGAGACGGCTTGACTTAATCCAGGGATCCAATAGCCATTTGAACGGATTTCATTGATGGTAAAGCCTTTACCCTGGTGTTTAACCCTTTCATGGTAGTGTGCGATTATCAATTTGGTGACAGGATGCTTTTTAGGAATGACTGTCGGGTACTTGACTGAGTTAGGAAGGGCTGAACAACGTAGTCTTCCTCCCACCTTGATCACAGCATCCCTGTCCAAAAAGACATCAAGATGATGTAGCCTGTTGTTACTTGGTAGCAGATTTTCCTTGCTTAGTGCCTTTATTTCTTCTTGATATGCTTGTTTTTGCAGGTCTTTGATGATCACGAGCTCTGCCTTTTGTCGTTCACTTACAGTAGAGTGTGCATTTGATTTGTCCTTTAGGAGTCGCCTTCAGAGACGTGCTACAGCGCTGACAGCCTGAGCCCAGGAAGAGAATTTTGTCAGCCGATCTGTAAGACTCCTTTGTTCATTAGTCTTTGTTTGCAATGTAAGAGCCTTTCTAACTTCTGGGTCTCCTACAGGAAGTTCCAGAATCTCTTTTGCTGGAGGATTTATTTCCTTTTCCCACAGGAACTTTGGACCCATGAGCCAAGAGGATGACAGCAGCTCATCCACTGTTGTTCCCCTAGACGCATAGTCTGGAGGGATTTCATTGGTGGGGACATAAAACCATTGTTGGGGCGTTGTGCTATTGCGAATCTTTTGCACTCTGTTTGCGAGGAATGTGTGAAAACGCCTCGCTTCATTATTTATGTACCCTAGGACAACTTTAGAGTCTGTCCAAAAGAACTCTTCAACATCACTATAAACTAGCTCATCTCTTAGCATGTTGCTCACTGTGACCGAGACTGTTGCTGCTCTCAGCTCTAGCCTTGGAATAGTGATGACCTTTGTGGGAGACACCCGAGACTTCCCCATGATGAAAGCACAGTGAACGTCTCCATCCTTGTTTTTTAGCCTCAGATAAGTACATTGTCCATAGCCAGTGGTGCTTGCATCTGAGAAATGATGCAGTTCCCTTTTCACCACTTTCCGAAGTTGGCAGGCTCATAACATCTGGCTACCTGTACTTTCTCCAGATTGACGAGATCATTTCTCCATCGCTCCCACCGTGGTCTCAGCTGTTCAGGCAGCGGGTCATCCCAGCCACTACCTTCACGACATATTTCTTGCAGTATCCCTTTTCCACAGAGAAGATAGGGGGCGACAAATCCCAAGGGGTCGTATATCGACGCAACAGTGGATAATATTTCACGCCGTGTGGGAGGTTGATCTTTCATTGTTATGTTAAATGTGAAGCAATCCCTTTCAAGGTTCCAGTGAATGCAGAGCGCTCTCTCTGTTTGCATCTCACTGAACGCAAGGTCCTTTGTTTTGGTGTCTGTCGCATGTTCTGATGCCGGTATACTGTTTAAAACACCATTGTTGTTTGATAGAAACTTATGTAGCCGGAGACCGCCTTTAGCACATAATTCACAGGCCTCTCGTGCCAGCTGTATGGGCTTTTCTACTGTCTCCACACTTGTCACTCCATCATCCACGTAAAAGTCTCTGAAGATGAACTGTGCTCCTAATGGATATACAAGGCTGTTCTCTTTGGCTAAGTGTTTCAATCCATAAGGCTGCACCAAAGAGATGTACTGTCATCCTGTACTCTTGTGGTGTAGTGTTTAGGTCTCCATTTTTCCACCATAAGAAGCAGAGGTAGTTGTGATCGTTCTCTTGGACTTTAAACTGATGGAACATTTTTTCTATGTCACACATCAAGGCCACTTCATGCTGTCGAAAGCGTACAAGGACACCAGTTAAATTGTTTGTCATGTCTGGTCCAGACAGAAGGTGCTCGTTAAGGTTGGTTCCATTATGATTGGCTGAGCAGTCAAAGACAACGCGCAACTTTTCTGGTTTCTTTGGGTGATAAATACCGTGGTGCAGTATGTACCATTTCTCACCAGGAGGTCTATCATCCTGAACTTCCTCGACGTCACCTCTTTTGATGATGTCATTCATGTACTTGACGTAATCATCCTTATATTTCTCATTTCTGGAGAATTTCCTCTTGTGGTGGCTAAGTCTGGCCTCTGCGAGATGTCTGTTATCAGGCATGTATGGCCTTTCCTTAAAGGGCAATGGCATTATGTAATGTCCTTGTTCATTTTGCTTTATGCCTTCTTTAAGTTTGTTGAGGAAGATGAGATCATCCTGAGACACTGTTTTGTCATTTCCACTGATTTCTTTGAAGTCTCTTTCTAAAGCACGAATTGCATCCATGGGAGTTACTGGGGGGATTTCCTTTACAGCAACACGGTGACAAAAGCTGTTCATCATAACTGTTTCAAGGCTAGGTGCTACACTGCCGACTATGCTCCAGCCTAGATCTGTTTGCACAGCATAAGGCTCATCATCTTTGCCTAGTATCACTCGTCTAGGGGCTAGTGCTCTGGCACAGTTGTAGCCCATCAAGAGACCTACTTCACAACTGAGGAGTGGCGGGACTTCATCTACGATCGGTGATAGGTGACTCCAGAGTTTAGCCGTTTCACAGGTTGGTATGTGTCCTCTGTTTACAGGTATACAATCCTTTGTGTACGCAGCAGGGAGGTGGATGTGTGTTGCAGAGCTGTAACCCCTCACCTGGAGACCGGACACCCTTTCACTATTTACAACTGCATTCTCTCCCATCATTGTCGTTAGTTTTAGTTTCACTGGACTCGCATTCATCTTCAACTCACGACTCACTTCTTGATCAATGAAAGCGGTGTCACTTTGAGTGTCTAATAAAGCATAGACAAGCTTTTCTTTGTGTGGGCTTGCAGCAGATGACACCCAAACTGGAACTATCATTGAAGTGCTAGCAGACTGTCCTTCCTTAGCAACATTAAGTGACATAACAGCCGTTGTCTCTGTGGTGTTAGTTTGTGTTGCATTTTCCGTATTCACATGCCATTCTCCTTTTGTAGTCTGTGGTTTGAAGTAGTTATCATCGTGACGGCAGGTTGGGTGCCTTCTCTTGCAGGTGTCACAGGTGAGTCGACGTTGACAATCCTTTGCCATGTGACCTTGTCTCAAGCAGCCATAACACAGTTTGTTATCCTTAACATATGTCCTTCTATCCCCCAGTGAGTTTTTCATCAGGTTTGGACACTTGTGGAGCTGATGTGTGTTTTTGCACAACATGCATGGAGATCCCACGTTTGCTCTGGTAAGTTGTTGTTTGTCACAGTGTACGTCTGTTTTTATACTGAAGACACTTGCCCTGTTTCTCTTGTTGTCCCTTTGATTCCCTTTGTCACTGAATGACTCAGAAGAACGAAGAGCGTAGATGGAGGTGACTGGGTTGCAGGCGACTTCTGCCTCCAACAACAGAAATGCAACAAAATCCTTGAAACTGGGAAGCTCCTTCCCTTCCATTAGGGCTTTGGTAACCTGGCGGTTCCATCTTGCAGCTGCCCACTCAGGCAGTTTCTGAATGAGTCTTTGATTCTCTTCGCAATCGTTAAGTATCTCCAGGCCCTTTACATGAGGCATAGCTAGCAGACGAGCATTTGTAAAGTCTGCAAAGTTTCTTAGTCCTTCTACATCTTTAGACTGTATTTTTGGCCAGCTTGATAACTTCTCTCTAAATGCCCTTTGAATTACAAATGCCTGGCCATATCGCTGGTTGAGTTTTTTCCAGGCGTCTTGGTTAGCTTCCTGATCATTTCTGAAAAAGGTGCCTTCTAGGCATTTAAGAGCTGGACCAGTAACATACTTCTTCAAATAATACAGCTTATCAGCAACAGAAATGCCCCTTTTGTCTATTAATGACATAAAGCTGGCTTTCCATTCAATAAAATGGATTGGCTCACCACTGAACTCTGTCGGCTCTGGTATGGGAAGTCTGTTCATTGCTATACTGTCCTGAACGGCTTGTGCTAGTTGAGAGACGTCAGGGGGCGCAGATAACATGGCTGTGTTAGATGGGTGTGGTGCAGGGGGCTGAGATACAGAATATGAGCGCACCTGCTCACTCTTGGCTGACTGGAAATCACCTATTTCTCTGTTATAGGCTTCAAATCTGGCTCTAGCTGCCTCTACGTCTCGTTCAGCTTGCAAGCGCTCCAGCTCAGACCTTTGAATTTCCAGCTCTTTCTTGTGCTGTTCTTCTAGAGCTTTTATCTTTTCCCTTTGCTTACTTTCCTCTTGCAGAATCTTGTATTCTGCCTCCTTTGCTGCATCAGCCTGTTTGGATGCTATGTGTGACGACGAAGAATGACGGGTGCTGTTTGACCGTGCAGCAGTAGAACCGTAAATGGAAACTGCATAGTCTCGTTCCAGCAGCTCACGAAGACGACATTTTTCATTTTCTGCATCAAAATCTCCGTTGATACCCGTTAATCTTTCATATATGATTTTGATAATGTCACGAGTTACTACTTCACATGCATCAATTTTCCGCCTTAAATCAGCTGTTGGTGCTCCAAGATTTCTTATTTCAATAAAGAGTTTCAAAATGTCATTTTTTCCTTTATCTATAATTTCTGCAAGCGATGACGGGTCGTCGTCATTTATGTCTGACTTTAGTTTTTCCCTGGCCTGACGTGCTTGGATTTTCCACTGTTCATATAAGTTGGTAAGTCCTTTTTCTTTTTTGCTAGCTTCTTCCATCTGATGAGCAAGCATTGTTTCTGTTGCAGAGCTGCGAAGTTCGTCTGTAGTGCTCTGTGCTTTACATTATAAATCCTTCAACATTTTTTCTTTACATTCAATTGTGTCTTTAATGTCCTGTCTTGTAATTTCACTTGCATTTTTAAGCAAGCATTTATGATCCTCAATTTCCTTTAGTAGACATTCAATCTTTTCATTAACGTTGTCATTCATTTTGAGTGCAACCTTGTTTACTTCTTTATTGGTTCAGTTTCCAGGTCAACTTCTGCCACCTGCTGTCCATGGCGGGTACTACACCTTGCAACGTTGAGATCCCATTGTACAACGTGGCGGCGGTTGGCCAAGCTCTTACTGTAGCTCCCAGCCGAATTAAGCAAGCCTGGACTGATGGTCTAATGCTGTTTATTTGCGACAATCTTCTTAACAACATACATGGACCAACGTAAGAGCTAAAACAGAAATTAAACAAGCAGAAAGGAAGACAATACATTACTGTTAGCACCAGGAAGATATCAGTTTAAACTCAAATTTACCAATTACAAATGAAATAGTTACCTTGTCGCCCTCTCGACTGGCGCTAAACTCCTTTCTTTCTCTCCCCGTTCGTCCTTAATACTGTTTCATTTATCTTTACACTTTCATCAGTTTGTCTTACTTGTGTATCACTTTATCTCTCCTGCTTTCTCCTTGTCTCCTTGTCTATGTTTACACTGCTGCACCGCTTCACTTCACTTCCGGTATAACAGGAAATCAAAATAAAACCACAAATATCAAAATAAAACCATGAATTACATATTATGAACACATGAATTAAACACATACTGCACTGTGTATTGAGGTCCTTTACACTCATGATATATTTAGTGTCTGAAACTTGATCTGCAGTAAGAAAACCTTTTTTATAAATGTAGTTGAGAGGAATTACAAAGTATAAAATAAAATCCTGCAGCCGCTCAAAAGGAAAAAGATGAAACTGAAAGCAAAACCTGAGTAAATAATAAAGAAATGTTTTGTGTTTTCTCTGTATAGAATTTTGTCCTTGAGGCTCACAAATCACTTCTCTGGGTGCGTCACACACAGAACAACACAAGATATGTGACACAAAACACAGAAACATCCCACACACAGCAGAGAGCATGAAGGATGTGTGATTTAAGAACAGACAGAGAGCTCGTCTGACTTCAGCTGGAGGTTTGCTGGTGTGGACAGCAGGTGGCGCCGCTGCACCAACAACGAGCCCAGACATAAACATCAGTGTGTTTTTGTCTTCTCTGCACTCAGACAGACACACAGGGAGACAAACTGGGATCAAACCTGTGACACGGACACAACTCAGAAACATCAACAGAAATATCAGGAAGCTTTGACGTTTTATTAACCTCTTCACATCCACTTTTCTCCTCTTGTCTCCCCTTAAGGAGCTGTTTGGAGATTTTGAGGGACTTGAACTTGAACTTGAACTTGTGCCCAATAAATTCAGCAGGAAGTGTTGTATTTTTGACTCCTCTACGTTTATTTCAAAGCTCTACTTTCAAGTTACTTCATAGATGAACATTTTAAATACAAACATGTGATCAGTTAACATATGATGCATTAGTTCAGATAAAATCCACCCGAACTCTACCTGGACAAACTACAACAATAAAGTAACTCCTACATTATGATATATCAACAATAATGATCCACTAACATAAGAACACAACACTGCCCTGTGAGTACTTTTACTTTGAAATTCAAGTCTTTTGTACTTTAATAAAGTCACAATGAGAAGGCAGGTGCTTAACCTTAACAGAGTATTTTTGGTACTGAGAACATGATGTCATCACTTCCTTTAATACTATTTAAAGCTCCACATACAGTTTGATCAGTTTGGGTTCTCTTTGTTGGTTCTTGTTCTTCTTCAATCCGGATCTGATTCTTCTCTTATTGTTTGAGTCAAAATGTAAACCAACTTTTATTTTTATTCTTGACATGAACATCAAAATAAATCTGAATTGTCCTCTTTGTATTTATCAACTTCTTAGATTAATGATAGAAGTATCTGCCACCACAAACAGATCAGTGTTAGTTCTAGGATCAGCTCTGAAATCCTCTCTGGGTTTCTCTACACGTGAACACGTTCTTGTCGTCTTTTGTCTGTAATCTGAGATCAACCAGAATCTATCACTGTCACTGAAATCTCAACACCTGGTCGTCTCATTTAGAATGAGGACTTTGGTTAGTGTGTCAGCTTTGTGATGAACAACTACATTTCCCATGAGTCCTTAAACATATCTCCTCGCTAGCGCTCATGTGACATGTAGTTTAACTTTCCTTCACTTTAGTTCTGAGCAAATGAGCAGAGTGTGTGTGATGAGTGTTGGTACAGCATGGTAACAGGGCTGCAGCATTACACACACAGACACACATCAAACAAACTTGTCACACATTAAATACTAATTCACAGCATTTCAAACTGTCATCTCTGAAAAAGCCAGCAAGTCTTGTTCACAGGAGTTCTTGCAGACCTTTCAGAGCAACACTCACTGCTGCTCCGAAAGGTCTGCAAGAACTCCTGTGAACATGTGGATTCAAAAATATTGCCTCTGTTTCAGAATAAAGGTGATTTTAAGTAGTTCCTCAAGTTAAACAACCCATTTTTATGCCTTTATTGAAGGAGAGAGGACAGTGGATAGTGTCGGAAACAGGGGAAGAGAGAGTGGGGATGACACGCGGCAAAGGGTCGAGGGTGGGAGTCGAACCCGGGCCCGTGCATCGAGGACTGTAGCCTCTGTACATGGGACGTGTGATTAAACCGCTGAGCTAAACTGGCGTCCCAACTGTAACAATGCTAGCTTGCTGGAAATGTCATCGGGCCTACTTTCCGTGTTGCTGTTTTTGTAATAAAGAAATAAAAAATGTGTGGGAATAATAAATAAAAGATAAATTAATAGAAGAAAAGGAAGGAATGCAACTGTTGATCAGCTGCAGGAGAAGTTAGCCGTAGTCGTTGCCTGTTTTATTTTTCCAAGCAGAAACTAACAATCAATTCTTTCTGACTCGCAACCCAGATCATGAGATTGATTGTTATCAAAGTTCTATTTGATTAAATTCACTCCTTTGAAACTTGTGCCTCTTTCTTCATGAGTGAAATTTAAAGTTTCATAAGTAGTTATTTATGCTGCTTATTTATGGTTCCTCGTGTGATGTGGAAATATACCGGAGGTTCACCATTGAATTAAAATAAACAGACAAACCTTGGCTGATTGAGACACTGAGTTAATACTGACACGTATGTTTAGTTATATTAATAATAGACTGGACCCTGTCAGTGAGTCCCCTGTCCAAGTGGTGCCGGTGTACTCAGAGCAGGTGGGCCTGTCATCCACAGCATT
This sequence comes from Semicossyphus pulcher, assembly GCF_022749685.1. Lineage (NCBI taxonomy): Eukaryota > Metazoa > Chordata > Actinopteri > Labriformes > Labridae > Semicossyphus > Semicossyphus pulcher. The sequence continues at coordinate 27,179,364 of NW_027211648.1, read as the reverse complement.
AGTAGAAGACAGTATCAGGGCTTCACCCCTGTTAGCTCGCATGCCGAGCGTGAGATATGCTTATTGAAAGGACTTGGTGTGTTTCTGTTATTCTGGTTCCAGTAGCTTGATCCCACCCGGAGTGTCAAGAAATTTGTCCTCAATGTTTCAGAGCACTAAGCCGGCCTCAGACCCACTGCGCTAACCTGTTAGCTTAGCTACCTAACCTGTAACCATCTGTGGAGGCAGCAGGAAAAAATCAGCACTGTCATCATTTCAATATAAATAAACATTCTGAACTTACAAACAGATAATGACATTGATTATTACCAAAATTCAATGTGTTTAATTCCCTCCCTTAGAAGTTGGTGCCTCTTTGCAAATAATATGTTTTATTTTCATGAATAGTTACTTGTGCTACATGAGAAAAGATGAGATTTGATTCTTCTAGAGTCTCTTCTGAAGTCATGCAAATCTCCCAGTATACATGACTCTGGTGTGAGTGGAACGTCAATATTGATGTAAGTTGTCGTTTGCTTTGTAACGCCATCCCAAAGATCTTTAACTCTTTGCACTCCCACAGCAGAACATGCAGAGTTGTGAAGGAATGTAATAATATCTGTTTAGTATTTTACGTTGCATTTGTTTGTTTTGAGTACAGCGAGTATTTTCCATTCATCATTCCATGAATTATCAGCTTCAAGTCTTTCATCCAGTTCAGTGCACGGTTCTTAAATTGATCACCTATGCCTTCTTTTAATGTTGTGTGAAAGATTTCAACTCTATTCTGAACACGTCTTTCTGAGGCAGCTGTGTTTTTAAGATGTTCACTGTCATTCAAGTCGGTGTTGTAAGAGTTCCTTTGAAGTGTGTTCATGAAACATCATCGACTCACCATATTTCCTGTAAATGGAGAGGGGAGGAGCAACCTGATCACGGGATACAGGCTCAACAGGGCTGGAACATGAAAGTGAAAGTGTTCAGTCACTTCACGACGGAGCAGACTCCACCATTTTGAATCGATGACGCAGAAGGAAACAAAACTGAAGGCTGAGGCAGGGTGAGTGTTAATAAACATTTGTATCATTTGACTGTTAAAGTCTCTGAGTCACTTTTCCACCTGTGGACTGTAGAGGAAAGAGAACTTAGAGTAAACTCGAAAGTTTGTTTCATCTTTGGACACAAAGTGTTGATTGGCTGAATAAGTTACATTAAACCGTCAGTAACTCACGAAAACAAGCAGAGATATAAAGAACACTGAACAGGTGGAGCGCTGACTGGTTTTATTAAACTGTACAATGTGTGTGTGTGTGTGTGTGTGTGTGTGTGTGTTACTTCCTGTTCTCTCGTTCTAGCGTGTTTTTCTCAATAAGATGAGTGTTTGTGTGGAGGAAGAGGAGGACAGAGCAGAGTCTGGAGTATCCAGCTGTCTGTCTCTGAAGAGTGAACGGTCCAAAGGTCTTCCTCCAGTCTTCAGTAATGAACCTGGACCCTCAGACACAAAGTAAGAGACTGTTGTGACTGTAAACTGACCTGACAGACGACGATGCATTGACGATGAGTACTAGATGCTTTGCTAATAGATTTATATTAATGATGCAGAAACTGTTCTACAAAAAAAAACAGTTTTATATCCACAAACTTCTGATGATTTTCCTGCAGGAAAACACTTGAAATCTCCATTTCAGAATTTACACCTCCAGAAAATATAGGATTCATTACTGTTCAAAATCTGCTTTCATTAATTTTTTATGTTTTTACTCAGAATATTGTGTTGGTTTGTGCAATATTAAACATATCTTTATGATATTTATTTTTCTGGTTTGTTGTTTTGTCTTTAATGTACGACTTTTGGTTACATGTAGTTTAAAGTTGTTTGCAGCTGTGTCTGTGTGCAGCTCTGTTACCCAGGGTGAACTTCCCTCTGGGACAGTTGACTTGTCTTATCTTTAACTCACTGCTTGTGTAAAACATGGTGACGAAATGTTATCAGGACACTAAATGGCTGCTGTCAGTTGCCATCTGGAGGAAAGATGTACTCTAACTAGTGGACAGAGTAAACTGTTATCTACTGCTGAGGTGAAACAATTATTATAACTGTTGTTACTGTTATACAACAAAACATTTATATGATTCATTTCAGTTCATTTGTTCCTCTTAGTATCAGTGACAGCTGTCAGTCACCTTAAACAGCTGTCAACTAATCTAAGAAGAAGAATACAAACCTTTCAATCTCCTATTTATCAACAGCAGCAGTAGAATTGAAGATTTTATCAAGGACTCATGTGATATAAATAAAAACATCTTGTGTGTTGCAGAGTTCAGCCCAACAGACAGAGAGCAGAGTCTGCAGTATCCAGCTGTCTGTCTCTGAAGAGTGACCGGTCCAAAGGTCTTCCTCCGTCCTTCAGTAATGAACCTGGACCCTCAGACACAAAGTAAGAGACTGTTGTTACTGTAAACTGACCTGACAGACGACGATGCATTGAGGATGAATACTAAATGTTTTGCTAATAGATTTATATTCATGGTGCAGAGTTATTACTGCAGAAACTGTTTCAAACTAAGGTGGATATATTCTGAGTTTGAGAATAATATAATCATATCATAAAATAATAATTTAGTGATTATTATTGCTGAGTTTTCTGTGTTATGAAGTGTTACTTTCATTGCATGCTGGGATATATGTAAATAAAGTAAGAACAGGAGGAACAATCAGAAACTTGTTGCAGTTACAATGTGGTTAGAAAACGTAAAGAAAAGACTTCATGTGTTTAAATGTGTTTATTCAGGATGAGGAGCACAGCAGGCTCTGAGACTCAGTGAGTGTTGTTGTTCAACTAGAGAGAAAGACACAAACATCTCATATGAAACACTGCAGCACACTGACATCATTGTATTTGTGATAGTACTACAGAAGACATGAAGAGACTGAAAACAAAGGCACCTGTCTGGACTTGAACCTGTGACACCTCTGTGACATGCTGTGTGTCTGAGCCTGCTGCTCGACCTCAGTTTAATTTAGGCCACTTCTGACCTCAGTTCAAACATAACTGAGTCAAGCTGAGCCGCCCACAGTGACTGTAAAACAGTGAAGCACATAATCAGCTGTCTTTAATGGAAGGCTTTTACTGTGAAGCAGCTGCAGGAAGTGTTGAGTTTGTATTAATAACAAACTACAGGCAGATCACACAATGTTTAATAAGACTGTCTGATAGGAAAGCAGTTAATTAATGACAAACACTTTTACTGCTCTCTGTGAGCTATCACAGCTTCTAGACTGTGTCCATCACATGGTGATATTTTTCTACCAAATTCAACAAATCATTTTAGTCATGAAGAAATGTGTTCACAGAGAGAAGAAGAGGAGTCATGTTTCTGTGGAGGAGCAGCCGTCCTGCTGTGCTGTGTGTCAGGACGTCCTGAAGGATCCAGTCTCTACCAGCTGTGGACACTGGTTCTGCAGACAGTGCCTCACCTCATACTGGGACCAGTCTGGTTCATCAGGAGACTCCTCCTGTCCCCAGTGTGGAAAAAGATCCAGAACAACACCTGGACTGCAGACAGCCAGTGAGACCAGCACTTTACAAAGTAAGACCGTCCATCAGTCTGCTGATGTCATCGTGTCTGAAAACACGGCTTGTTGTTTTAATACAGAGACATTTGTTGTGTCATTCAGCACCAACATTAAGATCTTTATAAATACCATTACAAATGAACTGATGTGTTCTGCTCCAGCATACATATCTGCTCTGTGTCACTCGTCCCGTGTTCTCCTTTGAGGAAAAATCTGAACCCAAAACAAATTTATATTTAACATGTTGTGATTTTATTGTAGCGCCCCCTGTCTTTGCTTAAAATATCAGCATGCTGCTTGTTCTCCATCAGGAAGAACTTTTAAACTGCTGATGTTCACCATAGACTGTATATAAGCAGAGGGAAGTAGCCCCTGTGATGTCACCGCTTTTGTTTGTGGACAACAGTTTTGAGGCCTTTAGTTTATTTTCCTTCAACATCTTGGTTTTTGGATACAGAAGTGACCGTATTTGGACGAGAGGGGGGAACTGAAGAGGAGGGAGGGATTGGCAAACAGTAAATGATTCAAGTTATACAGTTATGCCAAAGCTAACTCATGACTTGGTTATTTAGATAACAAGCTAAGCTAACAAGCCAGGTGTTTTCTACACAGACCTCTTAGACAGTCAGTTACAGTTACAATGAACCGCTCAGCAACACATTTTATTTGTCTGATAATTGCATGAAAAATTCTCCAGAAGGCACCAACGTGGAGACATGGCAGAGAGGTTCAGTTCAGTGAGTAAGATGAGCTAAGCTGATTGTATATTATATTGCTATTTAATCTTTTCTATTTACTGATCTCATTGTTATGTTATTGATCCCTTTGATACACAGTAACTGAGCATCTCCTTTATTTCACCGCATGTTTTACTTTGCATCTCTGTGCACATGACAAATGAAGAATCCTTGAAACTAGACTATTACATCATTTTGGGTCTACTGTTGCCCACTTTTCTGACAAGACAGCACTACTACGATTAAAAACAAACACCAATAACAACAATAAAAGACCAACACCACACAGCTGCTATCTCACCTCTGTAGGTAGCCTCTGAAGTTCACCTGGGCCCAGTGTGCAGCGTTTCTTGGCCAGCTGCTGCTGAGACACATCTTTCAGTGACAGTATTTTCTTTCGCCATTATACTGTACCTAGCTGACACTACACTGCCGTGCCTGACTTCATCTCAGTCTAATACACTGAACGTCAACGAGTCCGACTAATTCTGACCCAATTTATGACTCGTACTCGTGCTCGCTCTCTGCTACCTGCCACCTAGTGGTTGGTGGTTTCAGCAGCTGCTAGATGGATAAATGCTGTCAGGGCGCTGGTGATGTGCGCCCTGTCTACTCCTATCTCTTGTATTGAAGAGGAGCAAACTGCGCATGTGCAACTTATAACGAGGGTCAATGGACAAAGATTCTTGCGCCCCAGGCCGGAAACACGTGACCTATCAGTAACTTTAGACGGCGTAAACATTTTGAATCTACATTTTATTGCAGATTATACACTTTATTCACCAACATGTAATACTTACCTTGCTAATAAAAAAAATTATAAAATAAAAATAAATTACAAATTAATGTAAAGTCTTGTCCAGTGGAGGTCTAGGACGTCGGGAGTGGTGGGACGGCGCCCTAGCGCCCTCTATTGGCCACCTGCCACTGATCAGTGTGTTTTCTGCGTCTCTCAAGCAACTTTTTTATGGTGTACTGTATGCATTAAACAACAAACAAAGCATATACTGATATGCTGAGCCAGCTTCACAGACCTACATGTCTGCAGAGCACTCCTAAGTCATTATTCAAACAGGGGTCTCTCCCTCTCTCTCAGTGCAGTAGTTAGACCCGCTGTCACGCAGATAACGATCAAATTAGTGATGTCCAATCAAAATGTAGTCGATGGCCCAATTTTGTATAAAGGTAAACATTCTTACTGGTTTAAATCAACATTTTTATAGTTGTCCCCATCTTTGCTGTCCAAGAGTTTTGCACAAAAATATATATTATTTGCATTTAAGTATTTAATTAGTGTTAAAACTGTGTAATCTTCGTCATTTAAAAAGCAACAATAGAAGTAACAATAGCCTGACAATAAAGCTTACTTATACTTCACTAAAATCAGCATAAATAAAAAAACAAAAGATACATGGCGGTACTACCGCATACCGCTCGGTTGAGCCGTCCTAAATCACCGCAGGGTAAATTCCTTCACCGCGACAGCCCTACCAGCGGGAGGATTTTATTTTGCAGCAGCTATAGGAAATGTAGTGTATTTGTTACAGAGATTGTCAGTGCTTTGTTAGTGGTTCCAATCATTAAAAGAAGGTCTACACAACAAGATGTGAACATCGTCTGCATGATTTTATCAGTGCATCAGTTTTAAATATTGCAGTGATGAAGAAACAGCCACAGTGAGCTGTTTAGATGAAGCGCTGCAGACGAGCTGCTGAGGATCAACCTGTTCTCTCTGCTGTCAATCAAACACGTTCACTGACACACAGTCAGAGGCTGATTTGGACTCAACTTTAACACTTTATATTTTCTTATATTGATCTTTTTTAGTAACAAGATAATCACCAGATTGTCAAATGTTCTTGTTTCGTCTCATTTTGTTCTCTGTTTTGTGAAAGGTGGTCAGCAGGAGGTTTTCGATCAACATAAGATCAGTCTGAGGAGGAGATGTGAACGTGTGACTGAAGGAACTGATGAACCAGGAAGTGGAACCCTCCTCAAAAGAATCTACACTGAGCTCTACATCACTGAGGGACACAGTGAAGAGGTTAACACCCAACATGAGGTTAGACAGCTTGAGACAGCTTCAAAGAGGAAGACCCTCCATGACACTCCAATCAAGTGCCACGAAATCTTTAAATCCTTACCTGACCAACAGAGAGACATCAGAGTGGTCCTGACGAACGGCGTCGCTGGTGTTGGAAAAACCTTCTCAGTGCAGAAGTTCACTCTGGACTGGGCAGAGGGCTCGGAAAACCAAGATGTCAGTCTGCTGATTCTGCTTTCCTTCAGGGAGCTGAACTTGATCAAAGACGAGCAGTACAGTCTTCTCAAGCTGCTCCATGTTTTCCATCCAGCATTACAGAAGGTCACAGCAGAGACGCTCGCTGTCTGTAAACTGTTGTTCATCTTTGACGGCCTGGATGAAAGCAGGCTTTCACTGGACTTCACCAACAATCAGGTTGTGTCTGACGTCTCACAGGAGTCATCAGTCAACGTCCTGTTGATGAATCTCATCGAGGGGAATCTGCTTCCCAAGGCTCTCGTCTGGATAACTTCCCGACCTGCGGCAGCCAATCAGATCCCTCCTACGTGTGTTGACAGGTTAACAGAAGTCCGAGGCTTCACTGACTCCCAGAAGGAGGAGTACTTCAGGAGGAGATTCAGCGATGAAGAGCTGTCTAGCAGAATCATCTCACACATGAAGACATCCAGGAGCCTCCACATCATGTGTCTAATCCCAGTCTTCTGCTGGATCACTGCGACAGTTCTGGAGCACATGTTGACCACAGGCCAGAGAGGAGAGCTGCCCAAGACCCTGACTGACATGTACTCACACTTCCTGCTGGTTCAGACCAAGAGGAAGAAGCAGAAGTATGATGAGGGACATCAGGTGAGTCCTCAGGAGCTGATGGAGGCTGACAGGGAAGTTCTTCTGAAGCTGGGGAGGCTGGCGTTTGAACATCTGGAGACAGGAAACATCATGTTCTACCAAGAAGACCTGGAGCGCTGTGGTCTGGATGTCACAGAGGCCTCGGTGTACTCAGGAGTTTGTACTGAGATCTTTAAAACAGAGTGTGTGATCTTCCAGAAAACAGTCTACTGCTTTGTTCATCTGAGCGTTCAAGAGTTTCTGGCTGCAGTCTACATGTTCCACTGTTACACACACCGCAACACACAAGTACTGGAGGCTTTCCTAAAAGAGAACAAACACATCTATCATAGACAGTTCTCATCCCTGGATGACGTTCTGAGGAGCGCCATGATGAAATCCCTTCAAAGTAAGAGTGGTCACCTGGACCTGTTTGTTCGCTTCCTTCATGGCCTCTCTCTGAAGTCCAACCAGAGACTCTTAGGAGGCCTGCTGGGCCGGACAGACAACAGTCCAGAAATCATCCAGAGAGTCATCAACAACCTGAAGGAGATGAACAGTTATAAGATCTCTCCTGACAGAAGCATCAACATCTTCCACTGTCTGACTGAGATGAGCGAGTTCCTGAAGTCAGAGAACAGATCAGAGAAAGAACTCTCTGAGATCCACTGCTCTGCTCTGGCCTACATGCTGCAGATGTCAGAGGAGGTTCTGGATGAGTTGGACCTGCAGAAGTACAACACATCACGGCAGGGAAGACAGAGACTGATTCCAGCTGTGAGGAACTGCAGAAAGGCTCGGTAAGTCCAGAAGTGATTCACATTTTAAATCAGGGTTAATAAGTCGTTTAGTTCTTCAGATATCAACACTATAGAATTATCATTACTCTTAAAATACTGTTCCACTTGTTTATTCATAAATCTATTGTCTTTTGTATTCTGTCACTGACGTTCTTGAGCTGTTTCAGAAGTTTTCAATGCAAAAATGTTGTTTTTCAGTCAGTTTTGTTTCTAGCTGTTAAGTTCATGAAAGGAAAGCTGTTCTATTTATTTCTAATATGTGTTACATTTGACTGTTTTACTATACAGCATTGGTTCATGAAGGCAACATGCAAACCTGTTTAAACACATGAAGGATTTAAGAGTTTGTTGTTGAGGTTTTATCACAGCAGCATTTAATCACAACATAGAACAGTATTTAACAGTTATCAGTAAAGTTATTACTACATGAGTAGATTCTACAAGGTGTGCTATATAATCACTGACTATAACCACTATTCTTAAAAGTTTCAAATAAGTTCTGTTTCATTTTCTAAAGCAGATTTCTGAAGACAGAGAGAATTTCTTTCATGCAGTTATTTCTGTCATGTTTCTGTTACTGGTTTTGGATCCATTTCAAAGTGAGGACAGAGGATGTTCGGGGACCAAACACACTCCACTTTATTTTTTCTATTTCTACAGTGCACTTTATTTTGTTTTGTGATGCTCTGTATATATCCAGTATTTCTGTTTTCAAAGCACTTTGTAAACTTGTATCTACAACGTGCTGTAGATAAAGGAGAAGTATTATTAGTGTTATTCAGATTGAGTGTCTCATGTTTGCTGCAGCCACTGTGGCCACAGGTGAAAACTATGGGATCATGTTGAGCGCTGTAACATAGTGATTTGGTAGCACAAGCAGAGAATCGTCATCAAATCTGCAAACTGATTCAGAAATGTTCGTTCCACAACAATATCTATGAACAGTTTGCTAACATGAACTAACATTAGCTTCTGTGAACTGCTGCTCATACGACACAGACTGTCACAGTAACACCCCTGAGTGTGTTGAACCGAGCAGTGGTGCATTTAGTTGCTTATGAATTCCACATTTGAAAGAGGGAGGTTGTGTTACATGGCTGTGTTTTGAAGTGTTTCCTGATATTCTGTTGCTCACAGAAAGAAGCTGACAGGTGTTTCTCTCTCTTGTTGCTGTAGAGAAGAGTAGTAGCAGGAAATGCACAGCTTCCACCAATATTTAAGGTCTGATGAATATCTCAGAACATTATGGTGAAGTTCAGACTTTTTAAGAGATCGTATACACACCAATGTTATTGATCTTAATACTGATACAGTGAGAACATCTTTCTGATGACGTCATGGTAACGATAATGAAACCTTACCGGTTTGTTAACTATGTTTGTTTGCTGAATAAGTTAATAAT